>NW_008342627.1:1036067-1072610 GCF_000622305.1 Nannospalax galili
AAAGGAGAAAGGAGGAGATGGGACCAGGAAGAAGGGATAAAAGAGGGATGTTAGGAAGGGAAGGAGGAAAGCAGGTGAGGGAGGGAGGGAGGAGGGGAAGGAAGGGGGAGGGAGGGAGGAGGGGCTGGAGAGGAAACACAACCCTTTACAGAGCCGAATGAAATTTACAAGGGCAAGTCAGACTCAAGTGTCCTGAAATGTCAGGAGTAGAGGAAAACAGTAGCTGATGGTTTGGGATAAAAGAGGGATGTTAGGAAGGGAAGGAGGAAAGCAGGTGAGGGAGGGAGGGAGGAGGGGAAGGAAGGGGGAGGGAGGGAGGAGGGGCTGGAGAGGAAACACAACCCTTTACAGAGCCGAATGAAATTTACAAGGGCAAGTCAGACTCAAGTGTCCTGAAATGTCAGGAGTAGAGGAAAACAGTAGCTGATGGTTTTAGAAAGGGCCACTGCTTCCCACACGGTGTCCGACTCACTACTGTGGGGACCAAGCTCCTCCTTCCTGTTTTCTGAAGGAAATAAGCGGCCTCAGAGGGTGAGCTATGTTTACCCTCTTCCAAGCGCCTCTTACCACCAAGCACTTGATCTCTGTGATCAACTTCCTGTTGAATTTGTTTCAGTTGATCTTGCTTCGGCTAATCCTAGACCTAAAGCGAGCTCCATGGGCCAGTGCCTACCCTGCTACCCAGCCAGGGAACTGTTATTCGCTATGATGAGCTGCACAGCAACTAAAGCATTTGTAAACTTCTGCAGTAATAGGTGAGCAATACTCATGTCCGGATTGGAGACAGAAATGGGTCTGCATATTCAGTTTCTAGGACTCAACTATTATCTTTTTCCAAAAGAAAATATTGGTTCTGGACACAGAACTGATGTAACATTAATCTTAATTCTACCCTCCTCCTCTTTCCCATTCTCATTCTCTTCCCCAACACCCTCCCCCACCATGATCAAATCTTCCTTCCCCAAAAGCTTGTCCCTGGACAGGAACTCTGGCCATCCAGCAGCCTCACTGATGATTTCCTGTCTGTCCCTCTGTATCCCCGTGTATCCCCCTATGAATGCTGGTGACCTATGGCTTTAACTTTGGATTTTTTAAATTATTTTTATTTTGTACATATGTGTGTTTTCCTTACATGTATGTAAGTGTATTAGTGTCACACAATGCCCTCAGAGACCATAAGAGGGTGTTGGATCCCCTGGAACTAGAGTTCCAGGCAGTTGTTAGCTGACATGCGGGTGCTAAGAACTAAACCCAGGTCCTCTGGGAAGAACAGCCAATGCTCTTAACCACTGAGCTGTCTCTCCAGCCCCTGATATTACCTTTTTTGCCCCCTCTACCCAGACATCTCTCTGTCTCATGGAAGTATCTGCTGTTGTTTTCATAGCTCATTTCTAGAATATTTAATCATTCATATAGAACAAATGAGCTGTCCAGGCATGGAGGCACACGGCTGCAATCCCAGAACTCAGGAGGCTGAGGCAGGAGAATATAGAGTTTGAAACCCTGACTCAAAAAACTAAAGAATTAAAACGAAACGACAGCAACATAACCTGCGTTTAACACTGCCCACAATCTCGTAGCACCTAGTGCCAGTTCTAAGAACTTCAACGGAGTCGGGTTTTCTACGGGTAAGATCACGTCATCTGCACACAGAGATGGCTTTCCTATTCCTGATGGTCTGGAGCAATGCCTGTTACCCTGTTCCCTGCCTCTGTTGGTTAGAACCTCTGTTTTAAATGCCTTTCATACCGAATACCATGTGACCTGGGGCCAAGGATAGGAAAGACAGTTTTGCTTGTTTATTTTCCAGTTTTAGCCCAGGCTGACCTAAACTCCTCTGTAGCTAAGTATGACCTTGACCTTCTGATCCAATTTTGTCTCCGCTTCCCAAGCGCTGGGATTCGCCACCATGCCAGACTTACTGCTGAGGTGGAACCCAGGCTTTTGTGAATGCTAGGCAAGCACTCTACCAACTGCGCTGCACCACAGCCCCAGACGCCTTTCACTGCCCCATGTGTTGCTCAATCCCCCCTCAGCCTCACCTGTCTCAACCAATGGCTGGTCCATTCCTCCAGGGGCTTAGAATAAACTTGATTCTGTCACTCTTTACACCTGCCCAGGCCACTGGCAAACCCTGTCAACCTTTCCTTCAAAACCCAGAACCTGGTCACTCTCACACTGCTCCACTCTGACTCCAGGTCCAAGTCACCACCCCCATCTGGACTCGTGGGGGGGTTCTCTTAACTGACCCCGTAACCCTCCCCCCAGGACTCTGCTCAGCATGATCCCAGCACAGCCTTTCTTTTCTTTCTCTTTAATGGAGTCAAGCTGTGGCCACCCTCCCTCCTCTGGCTTGCAGTTACACCTTACTCCTGCAGCAGCAGCCTAGGACACCCCCACACCCCCTTCCTCATCCTCCCTCCTAGTCACCCCAGTGCCTCTGGCCCCAGGCTGGGTCCCAAGCTCACCCAGCATGCTCTGCTCTCAAGCCTTTCCATCTCCCTTCCAGCAGCAACTCTCTTCTGTCCATGTCACATAACCCATCCCTCACCTCCCTGTGGTCATAGAGCATCTCACCCGAACCACCCAACACATGCACCCCGCCTTCACCCCGCTGTTGTTCCATCCCCTCACCTGCTTTCCTGTCCACAGCACTAGTGCCGCCCACCACCACGTACTACGTGTCCACTGATTCATCTACCACCATTCGGCCCAATCTAGAACAGACCTCAACAAGGACCAGATTTGCTGTGTTTACTAAACTATTCCAGAACAGAGAAGGGTGATTCACATGAGACTGTTCAGTGTTTAGATGAGTAAGTGACTGAAGACATCCCCTTACTCCATTTCCCCAGTTGTTTCTATATCTTACATTTTCTATTTTTATAAATAAAATATTTTTATTTTATATTTAAATATATTTATAATATTTATAAAAATACTCATACCAGGGCTGGAGAGATGACTCAGTGGTTAAGAGAACTGGATGTTCTTGCAGAGGACTCAGGTTTGATTCCCAGCACCCACATGGTGGCTAACAACCACCCATAACTCCACTTTTAGGGGATCCAACGCCCTCTTCTGACCTCCACGGGTGCACTTACATACATTCAGGCATAACACTCATACACATAAAATAAAAATAATAGATAAAATATTTTTGAAAAAATACTCATACCAAAGTATAACTTTGGGTATAAGCTGGCAAAAAAAAAATACTGACCAGAAATTAATCTAAATTAATTTCCATCATTAGTTAAGCAACTGTTGCTAACTACCACATCCCCTGACCGAAAAAGAATCCTGGGTTAGAAAAATGAAGCAAAATAGTTGCAGTGACAATCGGTATGCCAGGGATTTAATTTTCAAAGCGGTGATCCAGAGATCCGTACACTTGTCTGTCAGTCTTCCTCTGAGCCTCTGTCCCGCGCTAAGATCCCAGTCTGCCTCACTAGCAGGAAAAGGTGTGGGTAAAACCCTTCCTTGACTCCAAGTGGTTTTATAGACAAATCTCTTTGGAATAAGTCCATGTCAAATTCCAGATCTTCAGTTGGAAAGATACAGCACTACTCCCCAAACGTAGCACCCTCGACAAGTTTCCAGAGGGAGGGCAGAACGCTCAGGGCTTCTCCCCAGTCGACTGTTCCCCAAAACAATGACTTCAGCAGCTCAACAGCATGTTTAAACAGCACCTCCCACCCTAAGCCAGGACCACCTCAATAAATCATCCTTCAAACACCACATAGCTCAAGCAGGCAGAGAAGCACAAATCTGGACACAGTCTCTATAACCACACAGTCAGCCTCCAAAGCCATGTTCCTCTCTTCAGTCGAGAACTAAAGGTGTACATTCAGAATCATAAAAATACACATTTGAAGTGTGTGTACTAAGAATAATAAAAATAGAATTTTAAAGTCTAGCATAAATCTTAGCTCCATACTTTAAATTAACCATGTTTATCAATATAAGCAGCTATCCTATGCATTATTCAAAACCTCCTGCTGAGAACTGACAGCCAGAGAGAATCTCTCTCAACACACCTGCAAAACCCCAAGTAGGTAAGTGATGCTAATTTACGTTTGTTTCCAAGAAGAGCCAAGTTCCCAGAGATCTCATCCCAAAACAGCCTCACCATGCATGTTCTTTCTTGTACAGACAGAAAAGGCAGTTTGAGATAAACATTTCAGAAATACTGACTTTCAACAGAGAACCTTTCAACATACCTGGAACAGCCTGGTGTGCCTGACTAATGGCTGTGTCCTCCGTGTGGTGAAGAGCGTCCATCAGATTGACCAGAATCAGACTGTGTGAAACAGGTGACCCTCTTCCCTAGACCTGTCCCTTCTCTGAGTTCTAAGAATATTGTCTCATTCTTTCAAATAAGGAAGGCTTTTTAACATCACATAGCACCACCACCATGCCCATCCAACAGAACAGCAATTGTACTCTATAATTTTATTCTTTGAGAAAGCGTCTGTCAGAAAAGTGCCACGAAACTTAAGAGGTAAGAAAGGTAGGTAGCATTTCTCAAAGGAAGGTATCTCCTGTCTGGCATTGTTTCTTGTTATGTAACCTTTAGCTATACCCATGGACTCTTAAAGAATTACATTGACTTCATTAATCTTTGCTTTTACTTTCCTTTCTGGTGTTTAAGACCCTACAATTGGCCCAGATAAACCAATTTATTTTTACTCTTAAGGTTATTTGAGGATCTGTTCCTCAGGGGTCACATGGGCTTTGGAGGAGCCCCTGGCTCCTTTCTTTTACCAGTTCCATCTATGTGAAGATAAGTCAAAAGTCCTGCTCGATCATGGTTGGCTTCACTTGGAAGCATGGAGGAAATGATTCCTCCGTGTTGACCCTCCTCTTTGTAGACTGGACACTGGTTCAAGTCCATCTGGTAGGGTCTTCTCAGCCTCCTTGATCAAGAGGACAGATGACTCACCATAGTTATAGAACATTTTGAGAGATGTTCATTGTTCCCTGGAATTGGCCAGGGTGGCCCAAGAAACTCACAGACAGTAACCCACCATAGAACTGGGAAAATGAACAGCAGACCCCAGTCTTATCTAAAGGAATATTGACATCTGATTGCTGCTAGATGAGAAACAGCTGATCTTCCTAAAACAAGGCTCTCTAGATAGGCTGACTAGATTCAGTGGATGGACAAGCACTGGGGAACGGCTGGGGGTGCCGACAACATAGTGGACAGTAACAGGAATGACAGAGTGTATGGGCTCCAGTGGGGGGCGGGAGGCTATGGGAGGGTGCCATTTGGGAAGCAGGTATATAGATGAGTAAGATTGTGTGGGATGTTCTGTATGAGATACACACAAAAAATTCAACAAACTAAAAAGAAAAGACATATTTGAGGAGGAAGCATAAAAATTTACTTCATGCTAATTAGTAGAGGTGATATACATTACTATTGAAATCTACCTGATGACTTTACATCCATACTCAGGTGCCAAGGATCTGAGTGTAACCAACTGTGACTAGTAATAATCAGATACATAGAGATTAAAGATGTAGGAAACAGCATATTTTAAAATGAAATGGGGATCTTCTTTAAAGGTTAAAAACTCATTCAATTTTATGTCTTATAGGGTTTATACTGAGTTTGATATTGTATAACTCTATACAGTTGGACTGTATTCCACTGTTGAACTGTGAACCTAAAAATTTACAGCCACTTTTAAAAGAGATGTATCCTTGCTCTGGAAATTGTTACTGAATATGTTAAAGCTTAATGAAATGCTTCTTCTAATCATGTGGTTATTAAATATAAAGAAAGAAAGAAAGAAAGAAAGAAAGAAAGAAAGAAAGAAAGGTAGGTAGATAGATAGATAGATAGATAGATAGATAGATAGGCGGTAACATTTCACAACCATGAGGAGTAAAGGTCACCCAAAGATGATCCACAAAAGAGGGACCCTTGGGTCACATCACAGCCAGCTTTTGTTCTGGTGAAGCAGAGGAGGAGGAGGAAGCCTATAAAGTAGATGTGTATACAACCATCAAAACCTGACGTACAGGGCCAGCACTGCCCCTGAGCAACACAGTGACCAAAATCAACCCGACTCAAGAGTGCCTTTATGTAAGTCCACTACCCTAGTCTAAGGGAACTTGGCCCATCTCATCACTTACTACTAAATCTTGGACTTGGGAAGTTACTTTGACTTCCCTGTGTCTTTTGTCTAAAGAGGTAAAACAATTCCACCCAGTGGGACACATAAACTCAAGGGCTTATGCTTTGAAGAGATCATGGGTATTTTGCCTAATCCAGGAAATAAAAACAAATATCCTTAGCTATTTGGATGTGTTTAAACCAGTGGTGATGTCTGACTGGATCTTGAATTAACAAGTTAACCTGGTATACGTGTTCTTTTCAGATGTCTTCAAAGTCATGACTTTGCCTTCATGAAAAATCACACGTTACCAGGGTGCAATTTCCCCGATCCACTCCAGTTTCTGGGCACCTTGATGTGAACTCACCTTCATAAGCAGTAACAGCACCTACATTCTCAGACATTCACAGTAGTAACAGATGTTTGAGTTGCTTTTCAGAAACTAGAAAGGCTATCTATCGCAATCCACTTGAAGCCACTGATACCCTTTAAGACAGGGAGCACCATGGTGATCCAGGACAGGTCACCAGAGCTGTAACTCACTGCCTGTTACCCATTAAATGCATGTCATGTGTTCTTCCCAATTAGATCACTCGCCAGCAGATTTAGGGAATCCAGGAACCTGAACACCCAGGTGCCTCTGCCATAACATCAAGAACGTGCCGGATAGGAGGATGAGATGGCGGGATCCCCAAAGAGCCAGACGGCAAGGCCGACCCCGGGCTCTTAACAGCTACAGCAACCTGTGCTTGCTGTGGGGCCAGACTGCTGCACGGCTAGAGAATCTGTACAGGGCAGTCACAGTGACAGAAGGGTTGCTGCTGTCCCTACAGTAAGCTGTCTGCCTACCCCTCAAGGCCAGGACCAGTCAAAGTCCCTGGAGCTCTCTCTCAGAGGCCCTGTCATCTCCTAATTACCTGTCTCCTAATTACCTGGCTTGGTTTCAGCTTTCTTGGTCCTGGGCCTACAGTTCTGGTCCCCAGCCTCCCTGCGCCTGCGTAAGAGCATTAGATGGCCACAGAGAACCCCACACACACAGTATGCTGGGGTCGCTGTTTTATAGTCCTTACATTTGCTTATGCATATACAGACCTCCAACTCCTGAACTTTTGTGTCCATCTGTCTGTCTGTGGTACTGGGGATTGAACCCAGGACTCTCTAACACTGAGCTGTACCCCTGCCTTCCTCCTTGGTGTAGTGCCTCTAATTCCAAATATCACACAATCCCTCCAAATGTAACAGTTCAGTGTTCGACCCAGTGGTGATGTGTGACTGGTTCCCTCATTAACAAGTTCATCTGTAATGGGTGGTACTTTGCCTTCTTGAAAACCATGCTTCAACAACTCATGATTAGTTAGCATTCATACTTTAGTGTAAATTAATCTAGGGAGTGTCCTCACCAACACCCAATAGCAGCACTTGGGAAAAACATTAAGGACAAGGGTTCGCACAACCACTAAGGTGGACGTTTCCATGGCTTTCTGAAAGGCCCCTAGGGCTCAGCTTCCCTGGGCAGCTGCTCTCCTCCCCCTGGTTTTTGTTGTTGTTTTGTTTTGTTTGGGGGTGGCCATTCCTCAAGGAGCCCTGCTGGCTGGGTGCCCAAGCACTGAGCTTGCTTCCATGTTGCAAAGCCACTGCCTCTGAAGGTCTGAACCACAGTGCAGGGGACCAGAAGCAGGGTTGCAGTAATCCTGTCCTAAGCATATAATTACTCACTAGGTACAACGTGGATGGAGGGGGGGTTTTGAACAGCCTATTGAAAAAGGTTTTTGCCTGTTTACCAATACAAAGTATGAAATGAGATCGCTCTCCAGTTGTAAGGGCAAAGGAGGAAGCGTGTGGGTTTGCAAATCAGCATGGGTCTGGCTTAGCAAGTCAAGACCTCTGAATCCTCCTGATAAAAAGAAGATAATCACTTGTGCTTTGACAGCCCTTTGTCAGACTTTAGCCACTTGGGGAAAACAAGTCACAACAAAATAATAATCTATTTAAAACTGTTGCAATTGTTTTGTCTAGGCTCTATGGGTTTAATTTAACACAAGTTAAAATGACAAGATTGCTAAGCTTCTGGATGTTTAGCAAAGAGCTTGGACTGAAAAAGCTAAAGAGACTGGAGAGACAGCTCAGTGGTTAGAACACTGGCTGCTCTTGCAGAGGACCCAGGTTTGGTTCCCAGCACCCACATAGTGGTTAACAACCGTCTTGAACCCTAGCTCCAGGGAATCTGATGCCCTCTTCTGGCCTCTGCAGACATATACACTTCTATACATATATACTTATATACATGCCTTATATACAAGGCAAACCACTAACACACATTTTTTATTATTATTTTAAAAAGTCAAAGAAAACATCCAATATTTTGACTGCTGTTTTCAGTTGACCCTAACCTAGGGGACAATGAGACCCCTTTGATAAGCTTCCTATTGTCTTGATCAGGGAGGCCATGGGGTCCCCATGATATTAGACCCTAAGCAGTGCTCATCCTACAAAAGGGGGAGCTACTGAGGACCTTGTGCTACACGTGACATGATACAAAAGTTATAGCTGTACGAGAGTCGATACCATTAGTAAACAGGTGCATAAGGAATGTATAATTTGCCAAAAAGGGAAAGGGGGTAATGAGAGAACAAATCCCAGATGAGAGGCCTCTAAACAGACTCCTTATCAAAATACACAGGCGAACGTCACAAAAGCACTTAAAATGAAAAACAAAACAAAACAAAAAACCTAAAGTATTTACTGTCAATAATAAACCACCTCTTCAGGTGTATAGAGGCTTTACCAGCTGCTGTTGCTGGTGGTAATGTGATTAAAATTAATTTGAGGGGCTGGAGAGATGGCTCAGCAGCTAAGAGCACTAGTTGCTCTTGCAAAGGACCCAGGTTTGATTCCTAGCCCCCACATGACCATTAACAACCAACCATCCATAACTCCAGGTCCAAGAGCTCTGACACCCTCTTCTGGCTTCCTCTGGCATTGCATGACATGGGCACACTTACATACATTCAAGCAAGACACTCATACATAAAATTAAAACAATAAATAAAATATTTCAAATTAAGTTGAAGTGAGTCATGCCACAATTTTACCCTGTAAACTATACATACAGACTACATTAAATGGGACTATCACACCCCATGGCAACCCATCTGGAAAAATAAAAAAAAATTTAAAAATCTAAATCAAAGTCACATATATATATATATATATATATATTTGTGCTGAGAACAAGGCTATCCTGGAATAAGCTCATACCTATAACTTGGTCCACAGACCTTTACATCATGAAAACTAAGAAACAATTTCTCAGAAGTTATATGCTGAGTCTCTTGCCCACTTAGCTATCTCTTAGTTACAAGGTCTTTGCATCCAGCTTAGGGCCTGAACACTGGTAAAAAGGTGACGGGAAAACAAATTGAAACCGAATTTGAAGGAGCCCTTTCTCCAATCACAGTTCAGATGACTAGAAAGAGAGTGGACATCACTACACCCACAGAAAGAAGGATGCTGACAACTGCACCCAGGTGAGATGCACAATCTTAGCACCAGGTGATACTCTGAAATTAGGAAAAAATCGTTTTCAGTCTATCTACTATGGAAAGAGATAACTTGGTAATTAATGGAACTAGAAAAGCATCTCCTCTAACTGTTCAGTGTGTTGCATGTGTTGTCTAACCCACAGAAGCTTAGGAGAACCAGAAAGAATTTTCTTGGATGGACAAATATATGTGTCACAAGCTCTTCCCCCATGGGTCATTTTAAGGAGCTTTTAAAGTTAATTCTAAAAAGATCCTGATGATATCTTATTAACCTAAAGGACATTCTGGGTTTGTTTTGTTTTTACTTTTGCTAAATGTGTGCTGTTTATAACTTGCTTGTTGCTATGAAATCATAATAACACCTTGATCTAAAAGACCATCTCTAGTCCAAAAGTCAAAAGAAAAAAAAAAAAAAAAAACTAAAGAGGTGAGGAGGGTCTTCCCCATTTCCTGATGGGAATCCCTGGATGGCTCCATCTCTGAAGCCTAATGCATGGAGGGTAGATTGCTGTTACATAGGAAATAGAGAGTTTTCAAATGGGATAAATTTTTAGGAAGATACTCCATATTCTTTTCCTCTTAACTGAATGGTTAACTGAAATCTCACAACCCCTTATTATAAAATGTAATGCCTAACAAGTTTCACATAATGGAAATTTTTAAAAATCAAAACCAAATATATATAAATATAATTATGATCAAAGATTGGATACATTCCTTAGAAACAGAAATTGAATACTTGCATAAAATGAGTTAAATTTATAGGACATCTGCCCATAAAAATAATTGCTATGCTTGCACGCCAGGACAGCCCCGGGCTCAAGGAGTACCCTTCCCTCTTAAAAGGAACACAGACTCCACCAGAGGAAATTGCATGCTGCTCTGTTACAGGGTAAGAAGGCAGAGAAAATAAGGCTTTGCCAGAGTCTGTTGCTCCTGTCCCCGGCTGCACAGGCAGACCCATAAGAACCTCTTCCTTATCATCAAGAAAAGTAAATCACTCCTCAGGTCTCACATAGAGAGAGATGGATTTTCTCAGCCTATGGGGAACTGTGAAGCCTAAACCTGTGCCCTAAATGTCTAGAGCAAAGAAGAGGCTCATGGCAATTTCTCTGCGTTCAATGTCTCCCAAGCTGACATGGGTGGTACTGTGGACGGGGGAACCTTTTCAAGTCTACGCCTGACTGGTATGAACCTGTTCAGTTGGCTATATACCCTTTACCCTGCCCTTCACGTTTCCTCCTCTCAGTGAAGCTAATTCCAGGTCTTAAGAGGCCGTTACCTGGATGCTTTAATGTTCACACAACTCTATATGAGTCCCTGGGGGACTTCCAAATGAATTTAAGACTAGAAACCAAATAACTGCAGGTTTCAAATAGACTATATTTTGATGGTCAACAATAAACAAGAGTGTAAATTAATCATCAAAGATTCATCAGGAATACCGAGAATGTCTCTAAGGAGGGCCTAGCCAGCTAGACGGCACCAGCTGAATGATTTAAAAGGATTACAACGTACCAAAAAAATAAAGGTACTTGCATTATGCTTGATGGAAGATTGCACTTTTACTCCAAAGAGTACAGTTCCTGACACAACGATTACAAAAGCTCTCTAGGAACTATTTTATCCAATAAGTTAGCCAAAAATTCAGGAATAAATGACTCCTTTTCTAATCTTATAAAACAATGATTTAAAAATTAAAAAGTGAGGTCGTTTGTCTTAGGAGACATAATTGCACACAAGGACTAATTTTATGAGTAATTAAAACAACACCTGGGCAAACCGTACATCATATCATAATGTGTTACTAATGAGAACTTCAGAAAAGCCACACAATCTTAAAATTAGAAATAAGCAAAATCTCTTCTGTCAAAAAACATTTTTAAAACTACGTATTCA
Source organism: Nannospalax galili (assembly GCF_000622305.1). Classification (NCBI taxonomy): domain Eukaryota; kingdom Metazoa; phylum Chordata; class Mammalia; order Rodentia; family Spalacidae; genus Nannospalax; species Nannospalax galili. The sequence goes on from NW_008342627.1 coordinate 1,047,637, forward strand.
TCTTCTCTTCAACTTCCTCTTTATGTAACTAGCATATGTGTTGATGTCATTTATTCCTTAACCTGACAATTGCACCTTGTAGCATTATGGTCTGTTTTCTCATCCACAATCCTAAACCAAAATGATGCTCTTTGATTCTAAGGGGGTCTGAACATCAAAGGGGGGAATGTGGCAGGAACCCTCCACAGCAAAGCAAAGGAAAGGCGGCATGTTCTGTGCCTGAGTGCACGTACACGGCTCTGCCTGTCGTGACCTGGCAGCGTGGGGCACCCATCAGGATATGTGTGCTAACAACACACATGGGACACAGAGAAACTGGACCGTAACGGGAAACCAACAGTTGTAAGAGGCCGGTCTTTCCTTGTGTAGGCTCTGCTTTCCAGAACTAACTCACTGAGCCCATGCTAGTGTAAACAACAGTTCCCAGAAAAACTGCATCTTGAAACTGAGCTTTTGAAACTTTCTTCAAAAGCTGATCAACTGATCCAGTGATTGTGGAGCATTTGGATGTTGCAGGTCCAAACACAATTGCTATTTATCTTGGGCCATCTTTAGCCCCCTAACCAGCCCACCTCTGTTTCTGATTTAACATCCTGTGACTAACAGATAAAAATCTTTTGGAATGTATTAACTTAGCAGACCATTGGACTTCCACCAACCAAAAGGCTGAGTATCATCAGATGGTGTCTGAGGCCTAGAGCTGAGGTTTGTCTTTTGCTGTGACTGCCTACTTAATGTTTCCACAGCATATTTGAAAAGTGTCTTGATTTATGGATTTTCCTGTTCTGCCACTATTAAAAAACTCCATGAAACTGTTACGTCACCCTTGAATGGCATTCAGTGCCTCTCTGTCAAGTATTTCAACCAACTCATCAGCCAAACTAAGTAGAAATGACTTGGGAATTTAAGGCAATCTACTTGAATAGAACACATACTAACCCAGATTAACCTATGTGTTCAATGCAATTCCAATCAAACCCTGCACATATTAACTTTACACAACTCAGCGGTCTAAAGAATGTCGTCTCCTTCCATTCATGCAGTTAATTCTTCATTCAACCTGGTCACTTGCTGATCACTTACCACAAGCCAGTTCTACTCTTCAAAATAAAGGGGAAATTTAAATAAAGATTTTAAAACTTACCATTCTGGTACCGGATAAGCCAGAAATGAAAAGCTGTTTATAAAAAAGGGACTCTAGTGTCAACCTAAGGAGTCTGTTCATTTAAATGTTCTGTCTGTCTTTTTTCTTGTTACCCTGAACCTTTTTAGCAGTGTTTCCCAAAAAAGCATCCTTTGTAAAATCCTGTTTTCTTCTGACGTCTGTTTTATATGTTTATATCTGTAAACATTTCTATTTTTATGTGCCAAAGAAAATAAATATACATATAAATTAATTTTGTCTGTTACAAATAAAATTGTTAAGTTCAATTTTTTTTAAAAAAAGCTGTTTTTCAGGGATAGGAGGAGGTGGTGGGATTAAAGGAGAAGTTCTCATGGTTATGGCTAAAAAAACCTAGAATCATAAAGCACTGAGCTGTGGCCACACTAACCTATAATGCCTGAAATTCCCACAATGACCAATTCTAAGAGCGCCAGAGCACCTCAATAAAAACAGGAAAATGGCCAAAGAAAATGACACAAGCCATCAACACAAGAAAAGTCAGGAGACAATAAAGCCCAGCCCTGCCCTGCCCTGCCCAGCCCTGCCCAGCCCTGCCCAGCCCTGCCCTGCCCAGCCCTGCCCTGTCCACTTCTCTCTGCAGCCCCAGGGCCCTGCCCTGCCCAGCCCTGCCCTGCCCAGCCCTGCCCTGCCCAGCCCTGCCCTGCCCTGCCCTGCCCAGCCCTGCCCTGCAGGCACATAATGCTATTTCCAGAGATCAGGTGACAGGAAGCTGCTGGATTTCTTTGCTGGCACACATGTGAAGCTTGTGATACATTGTGTGATGCAGTGTGAGGCATGTGTGTGTGATGGATGCATTGCCTGATGCATTGTCCAATGCAAGTGTGTACATGTTTTGCATGTGTGTGAGTGTATGTGCATGAAAGCATCCATCCATCTTGTTTTGAGAAATGGTCTCCCACTGGCACCTAGGGCTCACCCATTATGCCAGACTGCCTAGCCAGCAAACCCTAGGGATCCTCTTAGTAACACCTCAGAGCACTGTGATTTCAGGCCTGGGTTTTTCTGTGCGGGTGCTGGGGATTGAACGCCACAGGTCCTCATGTTGCACACTTTAACAACTGAGCCTTTGCCCCAGAGTCAACATATATCCTTTTAATGATAAAGATAGACAATACAAACATTATTTCTTTAAAGGACAAAGCAAGCCACCGGTGAGTGCCAGGTGACCTGGGCAGAATGCAGGTACAGGAAGTCACCCTGTTCTCCCCACTGCCACTGCCTGCCGTGGGGCACTCCCAGATCCTCAGATCCTCCAACACAAAGCCTGCCTGAGGCCTAACCTCTTGGCACTCATCTGATCCTTCACACTGTTGATATTTTTACTGACCGCCTCCCCCAGCCACACGGTGCCAAGGAGTCTGTCTCAGAGCATTTACTCTTCTGTAAGCCAGGCTCAAGATGCATTTGTTAAATGATGGTATTTGATTTTTTTTCATAATTAGATTTTCACCAAGCACTGCCTTTACGTGCTGTGTTTACTACGTGGCAGCCCTCCTTCTCCACCGGTACCCACAACCCCAGGGTCTGAAAGCAGCATCATGGTGTCCTGCAAGGACAAAATTCAGCATCTAACAGGACCTGGATGTCTGCAGATGGTCCTGAAGCACAGAAGCCTGAGGGACTACGTGGCTGATGTCACCCCTGACCTCCTGAGAGCTGTGTGCCTCCATGCCCAACACTGTAGCAGTTTCACAACAGCCCCATTTCTGCAGGCCAGTCCTTCTGCCAAAAGGACTCGGCATCTCCACAGCCTGTTATGGAAACTGATGAAGTGGTAAGCGAATGGACCCGGAGCATGGAACAAGCCCTGCTTGTGACTCACTGAGACCTTGTCCATCATAGTAGCTCACATTCTAAGCCAGTGGCTTCTAAAAAGAAATGCAAGACCTTGTAAGAGTAGGTAAGTTGGGAGAACCTCACCTCACTCTTTCCTTACCTAGATGGGGATAAGAATTTTAGTGAATAAATTCCTACTTTATAGAGGAAGAAGAAGAGGGTAGACAGGAAGGAGAATTGGGAAGGAGGAAGAGAAGAGGAAGGAGAGGAAGTGGGGGGAGAAAAGGAAGAGGAGGAAGAGGAAGATGAGGAGGAAGAGGAGGGAAGGGGAGGAAGAAAATGGGAGAGAAGGAAGAGGAGGAGGGAGAGGAAGAGGGAGAGGGGGAGGAAGAAAATGGGAGAGAAGGAAGAAGGGGAGGGGGGAGGGGGGGAAGGGACTATGTGGTCAAGTTCTAAGGGCTGATAAGGAGTGACAGGTAGGGTGACTATCTCACAAACAGGGATTCACCTAGCGAAGGCCTGGAGTGGGCAGGGAGGAGCTGAACATGGTGCTGTCCATCTACAGAGCCAGACATCTGGGCTGCAGGCAGAGGGGCGCGGCCGGAACAGAAGCACTAGGCTGGGACATGACAGCAGGACATGTTGCAGGACAGACCAAACATCACTCCCATGCAGTGACAGCCCAGGATATGCCAAGAGCATGGGCTGCAGGCCTGAACTTGCCCCCACTTCTGAAGAGACTGGCCAAGGTACCTAGTCTCTCCACTCCCATCTTCTTGCCTGTAAAGCTGGCTGACAAGGATTCAAGGTGTTTATGCACAAAGTGCTCACAACAGTGCCTGACACCAGCCACCACTTGACAGTTGGTCGCTGAGGGGCAGGACACCGGCCTGTGGCACCAGCTCTGGTCATCTTGAATCAGCCCTTCAGAACCAGCAGCAGGAGGCCTAGGTGATGGCATCCAAGGATCTATTGCCTTTCTGTATTGAAACATACAGTGCTCCTTCAGCAAGAGCTACCATGTTTCATGAAGAAATGCAAACCTCAACGGAAGGGACAAAAGAGGTGTAGCTCAGTGGCAGAGTGCATGCGTAGCCCACACAAGGCCCTGGGTTCAATCCAAAAGAATAAAGTCTACATTGGCACTAAATACTCTCTCTCTCTCTCTCTCTCTCTCTCTCTCTCTCTCTCTCTCTCCACACACACACACACACACACACACACACACTACTCAATGGCATGACTCTGAATTATTTAGACTGTATCAGACCATGGCAGCCAGGCTATGTGGTAGGATGTGCCACTTGCGAAAAGATGGCTCTTTGTCAACACTGAATGACGCCAAAAGGTTTGGGTAAGCGAGAGGGAGGCAGGGTGTGACCTGAAATACACCTGTGACTACTGAGGGGATGTCTAAGGAAGAACTCACTTCCGGGTCCATCCTTGATCCTGGGCCCTTCAGGCTTGGCCTCAGATATGATGTTGGCGTTGGCATTGTTCTCCATTTCAATCACGGAGTCACTGTCCTCTTCAAACTCAGGGTGGCTAAAGATCCAGTCCAGTGCCCTTTCCAGGTTGTTATTCTAATGAAACGAAACGCGTTTATGACACACACAGCCTCCAGGTCTCACCACTTCCCGAACATCTGCAACAGGGGCCAAGTGTTGGCGCAGAAGCCTGAATTCATGGCCCTAAGGGCCTCTGAGTGAGTTTGGACTCTGCGCGTGACGCACTGCAGCTCGCCCACCCACGACATGCCACTGGGGTCACTAGAGAACAGTTCTGAGCAGCAAGTGGCTCCCAAGTCCTTAACTGGTCCTAGATCAGGATTTCTGTAGACTGGTGCTAATAACAGATACAATGTCTAAGTGCAACCCTTTCCACAGTCAAAGTAACAGAACACATTCTCTTCTCTGCAACTGCATTTTCTGCAGATAATTCTGTAAGCTGCGCACACTGGATTAATAACTCCTTGCCCTGAATACTGGAAAACTGGCTATCTACCGCAGAACAGATGCATGCCTTGGTTGGTGGCTGTTTTAATGGAACTCCATATGGTTCGCACCTCACCATGATGGCATTTCCACCTTCTCCATTTGTGACATCACTGGAAAGCTAAAGAATTTGTTTAGACACAGAAAGGCCAATGAAAGAGGCAAAGAAAACAAGTGGGCACAAGAGAGCATCCCAGAGAGAATGCCTCTGGCTGAGACCATGTGAACATTTTAAAGGGAAACATGCTTCCAATCACGCTCCCATGAGCTGCTCACCGGTCACTGTGATCTCAGCAACAGGCCCTTGACAGGCACCCAGTCAGGACAGGCAAGAAAGAACTTGGAGCAATATCCACTCAAAAATGACGTGGCAAGAAGGGGGGGGGTCTTTAAAAAGTGCTTTCCTGAACATTACATAGACACTTACACTACACCAGGGAGATTCCCATCAACCTGCTGGCACAGGGTCCCTCCTGATACATCAAGATGCTCATAACTACCAGAAAAACCTTCTCTCTCAGCAGAAACAGTGGCTGAGAATTCCAAGTTTTCTATGAGGACCTTAAAGAGACTTTTCTCCAAGGTCTTGATTTGTTTTAAATGTGTCTGAGTATGTTGCCTGCATGTATTGCACTCATGTTGTACAATGCCCATGGAGGACACAAAGGGCATCGGACCCCCTGGAACTGGAGTTACAGACTGTTGTTATCCACCATGTGGGTGCTGGGATTCGAAGCCAGGTCCTCTGAAAGAGCAGCCAGTGCTCTTTACCACTGAGCCATCACTCCCACCCCAAAGGTCTTGATACTTTAAAAAGCATCGTTTTGCCTTAGGAACTTTCTCACCAGCTAGAATCCCTGCACCTCTTTTGCTCTGAAGCCACCGCAAATGCCACGTCAAATCTCTGAGCCCCACTAAAGAGCCTTCAAGAGTTGGTTCATCCGGCTCCAGCTTTACTAAGTTCGCCATACGATCCCCTCATTCATGCAGTCCAGCTTAACATACACTGCATGCAAACAGATCTTCATGAACGGTGATGGGGCCCAGAGCCAGACACAGATGACTCTGGATGCCCAAAGGACACAGGGAGGGCTTGGTTCGAAGGGCGGAACTGACGGGTCTTCCCACCAGTGCGCTCACCGTTGCTCGCAGAGCCTGCATGGCCTGATTTCTCTGGAATCCCATGGAGGTGATGATGGCCACGATCTCCTCAGGAGGTTGGTTGTCCAGTCCAGTAGCACCAAACACAGAGGCTCCTGCCCCTCCATACATAGGCACGGTCAGCGGTTCGGCAAAATCTGAGGATAATGACAGCACTCAAACCTTTCCAGGTTCTGACTTGAGAACTGACATTTTCAGGCCACTATGGAGCACCTATAAGATTATAATCAAGGGAACCTGGAGCTGGTGTAAACTAGACATATAAATCAGTTTAGGAGGACTGGAAATTGAGAAAAATTAGGTGATTTTTCAACCAGACATCAACAGGAAAGGTTGACTTTACAACAAATAGCAATATCACAACTGAATATGAAATGATGAAGTCAGACCCCTTTCCTCACATCACACACAAAATCAACTCAAAAAGGATCACTGATTTAAATACAGGAGCTGAGCACACTACTTAAAACACACACAGAGGAGTGCACTTTGTGGCAGGTTCTGCGATGGCTTCTTAAATACAACACAGAAAGCACAAGTCACAACACAAAAGGGCTCCTGGACCACATCCACATTTTAAAACTGTGTTTGCTTCAGGCACCACTGAGCGAATAAGGCAGCAAAACGGAAATCTACCACTAAATCGTGCATCTGAGAAGAACTCGCACCCAGAAAAGAGCACTTAGAACTCAGTAATAAAAAGACAAGTAGCTCGTTTAAACGGAAGATGCCCAGCATCGCTGGTCCTTAGGGGGATGCAGCTTACAACTGCGCACCCAGGAATCAGGAATGGCTATGACAGATCTCCAGAGAACTGGAGCCCTCACCTGGCACAGGTGGGCATGTAAAGTGGTTCAGCCACCATGGAAAACAGTTTGACAGCCTCTCAAAAATTAGATGTAGAGCTACCATATGACACAGCAATTCCACTCAAGAGAAATGAAAATGCCTAGCCACGCAAAAAACTGTATGCAAATTTTACAGCATCCTTGATAAAGGCCAAAAAGCAGAAGTAACCCAAATGTCCATCAAGTGATGAAAGGATAAATAAGTTGTAGTGTGGAATGCAATGGAATGTTATGTAGCCACAAAAAAGGAAGGACTGTTCATGCTATGACACAGACCCCTGATTACATCACAAAAAGTGATAGAAACCAGACGCCAAAGACTCCACTTAAATGCAATGTCCAAACAGGCAAATTCCTAACAATTGTAGGATACCCGGAAAGTAGATTCGTGACCACCAAGGGCTGGAGAGACGAGGGACGTGGGGAAAGAGGCCACTGTCTACAGCGTTTCTGGTGGACGGATGAAATATGCTCGGTTAGGGATGATTGTCTAGCTGTGACGGAACATAAATCAATTTGAACATACATTTTAAATGGATGCAAATGTGCATATGCATCTATTTCCATAAATGAGAGAAAATAAAGTTAACTGAAAGGCCCCCATTTCTTTATGTTTCTACTCAAACTGGAAATATAACCCTCATCTGACCTCATTAATGACCTCTTTCTCAATGAAATACATACACTTTAAAGAAGTAACTTATATACCAAGAAAGCTGTGGGAGTTTTGGGGGTTTTTCTATATAAAAAATTTTTTTAATTGATTCGAGAATTTCATGGACTATATTTTGATTGTATTCATACCCTTCCCCGCTCTCTACCCCATCTTACTAGCCCCTCTTCATGTCCTCTATTATTATTTGTCTTTTGGGGGGGGTATGGTCTATCAAGTCCAATCTACATTTCCCAAGGTATGATTCAAACATGGTACATTTACACAATGGAATATTATTCAGCCATTAAGAAAGATGAAATGATGAAATCTGCAGGTAAATGGAGGGAACTGGAAGCAATCATCCTAAAGGAGGCCACCCAACCCAGAAATTCAAACATCACATTTTCTCTCATAAGTGGATGCTAGCTTTCAATCTAAATTTAGATAGGTGAGTTTCAGTAGGCGACTGGGAAGCTGTTTAAAAGAAGACCAGATTGCTGCTTTGTGTATTATGACCTGAAAAGTCACTTTCTGAGACACATCCCTGGGACTCAGAACCGCACCTACCTGGCTCCTCCATGTGTACAATGATCCAGTTGAAGGCCACCTCGGCGCCCATATTTCCAGTGAAGTACACAGCCTTCCGGCAGGCCTCCAGGGGAAAGCCCATCTCCGCCAGCTGCATCACGGAGGACTCATCAATGTCTGAGGCTGTGGAGCACAACAGGATTCCTCTGTGAAGAAGGAATTCTTCCTGCTTCCATCACTCTCCTGACCCTTTTCCAAAGACTACATGAAGAAATGCAGTTTGGTTGGGACTTAATGATTTTATTTATTTATATATCCCCTGTAGCCCCAGCTGTCCTGGAACTCACTGTGTAGACCACGCTGGCCTCTGCCTCTGCCTCCCTCCGCCTGCCTCTGCCTCCCGAGATTTTATTTCTTTTTAAGTCACCGAAATATTGAGCTGGTATCATTACCCTCCATTCACAAGTGAGGAAAGCTAGGCAGGCAGAAGGGAGGAAATTATTCCACAGCACAGTCACAGGCAGAAAATCCAAGGTTCAGCCTGGGGCCATCTGGTTCTCTGGCCTACAGTCACTCCATCAACATGACATTGGTCTGTTACCTACTCAGCCTGCAGAGTCCTTCCCACCCAGGAGAGGCTGCCTATACCCAGAACAGAGCAATGCTGCTTTGTTCAACCCCCAAAAGTGTCACACAAGTAACAGCTGTAGAACACATTGTAAAAGATACCTACGGTCTATTAGCTGGTTCATCAGGCGATCTGGAAATGAAGCAACAGGTCAGAAATTAGAGAAAGCTACATCCAATAGTGTTAGAAAGAGAAAGAGGGGCTGGAGAGGTGGCTCAGTGGTTAAGAGCACTGACTGTTCTTGCAGAAGATCAGGGTTCGAACCCCAGCACCCACATGGCAGCTAACAACTGTCCATAACTCCAATCCCAGGGGATCCGACAGCCTCTTCTGTCCTCCATAGGCATTGCATGACAGGGGCGGACTTATGTACATGCAGGCAATACACACATACACATAAAATTAAAATAATAAATAAAATATTAAAAAGAAAGAGAAAGTAATAGATCCAGGGCATTCCCAGACTGTGTCACTCTTGGGTATACCCGCACAGCACCCTACCTACAGAACATCTCCTTAAAGGGGGAAGAGCAGGCTTCAGGCACTTAGACACAGATAAAACGGGGAGTCCGGGTTAGCACCCTAAAGAACTAAATAATTTCAGTTCCTGCATCTATTTCATTTTTTTTTTATTATTTTGACTTTATGTGTAGGAGTATATTGATTGCCCATATGTGTGTAAGTGCACCAGTGTTGTAGAATGCCTGCAGAGGTCAGAAGAGGGCGTCAGATCCCCCGAAACTGGAGTTACAGACAGTTGTTCGCTGCCACGTGGGTACTGGGAACTGAACCCAGGTCCTCACTGCTGAGCCATCTTTCTAGCCCCCCTGTATTTATTTCTAAGAACCTCGTGTAATTGTAAATCAAGGATTCAGCAGTGTGGGTACATCATCATCACCTGTCCACAAGCTCCCTGCCAAGGACCCAGAGGTCTCACCTGAAGGCCCCTGCTTTGGCTCAGCCTCCAGTTTAGCCCTGGACTTTCCTCTTAAGAACTGATCTAATGGAGACCTCCTTGAGAGCCTCGCTTTCTCCTGGAGCCTCACCTTTCCTACCAAACAGTCACCAATAACTTGATGGGAAACCACCACCGTTCTCTAATTTACTTCATGAATTCACTAAGGAAAATGATGACAAACAGGTGAGAAGACCCAAAATAAAACCGATTTCATCTCAGTAACTGTGCCAATAACGAAACTAAGATGTTTCTGACTTCTGCCTTGAACCCTCAGAGGTGAGGCAACTATTTTTGCACACCTCCCTGCCTTAGAAAGTCATGTATCCTAACAACAGCCAAGCTAGCAGTCACAAAGTGCACAGGGGGTCCAAGTGACTTCATTACTATGCAGCAGTGACAGGCTGTAAAACGTGACCTAGATCTCAAAACCAGCACACCCAGCTGCAAGTCCCCTTCCCTTTGTCCACAGGCACTAAGGAGAACAGCACAGTTCCCTAAGCTCAGATCCTGATGGAAACTCCTTTTTCCTACAGGTGCAAACACACTCCTCCCACCCCCCTCCACCTGGAGGCGCAGAGCGGGGAGTCAAAGCCAGAGGCAGGGTAATCTGAAAAACTGTCCATCCCCCTACTCACAATGGAGGCTGGGCATGTGATGCTCACAGGTAAGCCCCACAGGGAATCTCCACAAGTTCAAGGCCAGACTGGGCTACATGGCAAGTTCAGTACTATCAAAACAAAACAAACTAGACGCTTAGACACAGATAAAACAGGAAGTCCTGGTTAGCGTCTTTGTGTGTGTGTGTGTGTGTGTGTGTGTGTGTGTGTGTGTGTGTGTGTAGTGTGCAATTGCAACTTGCTTCATTTCTATGTGTCTAGGGTGGCGACCTCACAGCCCCCCGGCATCCTGACAAGGTTGAAAGACAGTGACTGACCCTGGAGGGGGCGGCAGAGGGAGCACCCTCCCCATAGCAGATGTTACCTTTTGAGTCATCGGGAATGACTATGGGGGGGCTGATGTCCGGAAGTTCCTCTTCTCCAGGCTGTAAGCCCCTGGCTCGGAGATGGCTGATGTTTAGCAGATCTGGCATATCGATAGAAACATCTGCGAAATGAAAGATTACAATCACTAAAGTCTCCAGGGTCAGCTACTGTAAATCCAGCATTGCTCACTGCATGCATTTGTCGAGGCACAGCTAAGGGACACGCAGCACAGCAGGTTGGTCATGACAGGCTAATGGAGGGCTCAGAAAAGGACAGAGAGTGGCAGAACAGAGTTGTCACACCAGACAGCAACAGTTGGGCTGAGGCAGAGGTCACAGAGCTAAATACCCATGGCCTGAATTCATTCCATTTGATGCTTTTATGATGTTGCAAGATTTAATTTTCAAATTCATATTTCTAGATTTTGAAAACCACACAAGTGTAGCACATTCACCTGTGGTGACTGTCAGGAGCTGGCCTTCAGCCTCTGCTCTGGACAGCGGTGGCCCCTGTGACTGCCTCACGCTGACCTCACTGCGTGTAGTAGAGAAATATCCTTTCACTCTCTGTCACTGACCTCAGGAGTCAGCTGTGTCTTCCTTTACCCAGTGGCTGCTTCTTTCCTGTCCGTTATTTCCCTGTCTACCTTAGACATTTGAGTCCTCAACTTCTAGTTTACACTGTTCCTGAGATTGTGACAGGCACTGTGATCATTCTAAGCAATAAAGAATAAAGTTTGAAAGAACTTGACTGAATCTCAAGTGTCATCATCCCTGGGGCACTTCGGAGAGAAAAACAAAACTTTCTTGATTTGGTTGCTATTGCATGTGACTTAATCAATTATAAGATTTATCTGCCCGATAACCCCTGAAGCTGCCTTGATTCTGGTGAGAATGGAAAGTGGACTCAATCAGGAGATATCGTTTGGACTCCTGAGCAAGACCTTGAAAATACTGCCTCCAAATGGCGTTAGATACATAACACCTTTAATCCCAGCACTCGGAAAGCAGAGGCAGGAGGATCTCTGTGAGTCCAAGGCCACCCTGGTCTACATAGTGAGTTCCCAGACAGCTGGGGCTACAGGGAGACCCTGTCTCAAAAAGACCAAAAAAAATCATATTTAAAACAACAAATCAGCCTAAGTATGGTAACACAGACCTGTAATCAGAGCACTTAGGAGGTGGAGGCAGGAGGATCAGGAGTTCAAGGATCATCTCAGCTAAAAAGGCCAGCCTGGGCTATATGAGGCCCTGTTTCAAGAACCAAACTAAATAAAAATGAAACAACCCAAAACTCAAAATGCTAAGTTTAGAAAATTAAATTTCAGAGGACAAGGAAACCAAACATAAAGTCTGGCCAACAGAATTAACACAATTGTTCTTCAAGGGAAAAATTCAGTACCACCTTGAGACTCCTTTAAATTCAGTAACTCACCAAACTTTGATTCAATTTTTCCTTTACAGAAATTCCAAGAACAAAGGAAAATAAGAAAACTGTCCAAAGCAGTTCAAAGCCTTTAGAAGGAGTCAGTTTATCTCCATCTCAATATTTCATCCCTCCCAGGGGCCAGAAGAGATCAGAGCAGTCAGGACCCTAACCCTCAGACCCTCTCTGTTCCCCAAATCCTTTGGGGGGGGTCCCAGGCATCAGAAAGAGCAGCAAACAGGTGCTGTGTGCTCAACAGTGCCAGGCTTCCTGGGAAATCACCCCATCTGGTTTTCCCTCTTTCTCCCTGTCCCCTGAGACCAGTGTTTCGCAAACTGTAAGACTTGCATTGTTTGCTCCCTAAGTGTTCAAACACACACTGTACAGCCTGGCAAACGGTTCAAGGGTATCTGTCTGATAAGCTACAATGGGTAAAATGAGGATCCTTCCACAGCCCGGAGGCAACCTAAGACCCTTCAGAGTTGATCCTAGTGGTAGAGGAGATAGATGCTCTTTGTGACTTGTCTGGAAAATAAGCCTTCCACCAGGGCCAGGGTCCCTGCAAATGCAGAAGCAAGTCCAGTGACGCCTGAATCGTATCCTTCTTTGAACTGCTTGATGCAAGTGTTTCTGCCTGATTGCTACTGAGGTTTGTATGATTTAAATGAATCTCACCTGCCTCGGAGGCAGAGCGCTGCTAAGAGCAGACGCATCTCTAAGTGTGGTGTCTGGGGCAGCACAGCCAGCACCACTTTGGTGCAGGTTAGAAACAGTCTCTCGGGCCCACCCCACACCCGCCAATCAGCACCGGCGTTCCCCTACCATCCCGTCGCATCTGGAGCCATCCTGCTCTCCCAGGGCCCGGCAGTGCAGGGGAGGGTTAGCAGGGGGTACTTCTTAAAGTCAGTGCTTCCCACAAGCGGAACCCAGAGGACGGTGAGGGGTAACAGAGAAACAACAAGGTGGAGGTGACAGGAAGGCGTCCGGCCACCACCTCCTTCACATGCCATGGCGCGTTAAGTGGCTCACTCGGTATTTTAGGTGAAAGCATGCAAAAGATACCTACCAAATTTTTTGGGAACCCAGTCAAGACCAAAAGTGAACTTCTTTATCTGCACTACCAAGTATTCAGGGAATGAGGCAAAGCGAGATGTTCTGGGAAACAGAAGGGGATTAAATCAATCAAACAAGGCAAAAGAAAGCTGAACACAGTTCAGGAGGCAGCACAAGCAGCTCTCCCCGAGGCATCGAAAGCCCTGGGACCTGAGGGTAAGTTCACAAGCACCTCGCACCCGCCCCAGCGCTCACCCAGCCTCTCCTCAAGACAGACGTGCTGACAGTGCAGCGTGGTGAGGCTGGGGTGCGGCCACTTCACAACTGCTTTGCTGGGAGGTTTCCTACTAAACCATTCGCTTTTCTGAGACCCTCCCTAGGATTCAGTGCATGTATTTGTGGGTTTGCTGTTCCGCAGGCCCTGTGTCTGATCAGAAGTGTGTGTGTGTGTGTGTGTGTGTGTGTGTGTGTGTGTACTACATGTATGTCTGGTGTCCACGGAGGCCAGAAGAGGGCATCAGATCTCCTGGAACTGGAGTCACAGATGGCAACCAGTGTAGATGCTGGGAACAGAACTCAGGTGCTCCATAAAAGCAGCCAGTGCTCTTAACTGCTGAGGCATCTCTCCAGCCCCTAAGCCTTACATTGTTGAACTAACACACACATGTGATTCCTTGAATTCATATCAAGCTTCCTAAAAGACAAAGTTTCCTGGACTTGGGTTTGCCAATTTTCTGCACAGACTGACTGTTCAATCTGTACATTACATTCATGCCTCATTCCATCCACGTTATCATCTTTCCAGCCACCATTTCTGTTCGATTATCTGTGTAAAACAGAAAATGATCCGTATTGCTTCTCGGCTTTATAGCTAAGAAAATGAGCCATGGACAGATACAATGGAGGCCTTTTAAAACGAAGGATTCCGAACTCCCTCCATCAAACCCCACTTTGTGAATCTGAGCTCTTGCCTTGTCTGGAGGACAGCTCTTCCCAGCATTCACAAATGAGATAATGCTGCCCTCTAGTGTTGGATACAGACATAGCACAGGGCAGACCCTGGGCAAAGAGCAGAAAGGGGTAGTTTGGGTCTTCACTGTGTTCCTTAATTCATTACAAATCTGGGCAAATTGCTGGTCCATCTGAGGCTCTGTTTTTACGTCTGGAAATGGTTTACTACAGTATCTACTGCTAGGGTTGTGCTGCTCACAATCATGACTCCACTTGGCCCTCCAGGCAGTATTGCATAGGCTGAAGGAATCAGAATGAATTTTATCAGTCCCAAGGTCATGGGCACTTGGTCTGCATTCTCCCCCAAACAGCTTAAAAACCTCGACTATCTCAAAATCTCATCCCAAGGGTGGTGGATCAGTACAGGCAGTAACATAACGAAGTTGTTCAGAAAAATAGAGCTTTGTCACGCTGAGGAACTGATCTAGAACTACTCGGCTCTCCAGAAATTTCTAGTACCTTTGATTAGGTTTCCCAGGGGTCTGAGACACAGTAACAAACACCAATTCTTATTTAAATGCAGCCAACTCCTCAACTTTATCAGAACCCATTATGCCATTATGACATTTTCAACTAACTGCAAAACGTTGCCTTTTAACAGTGCGTTGCCTTTTAACAGTGCGTGCGTGCGTGCGTGGGGGGGGGGCTACCTGACATCAGGTATCTTCTGCTATCTCTTTCCAGTCTCTCGCTGAACCTGGAGCAAGCCCCAGGGATCTGCCTGGCTCCACGTCCCAATGCTGAGGTTACAGGCCTGCATCACCATGCCCAGCTCTTCACATGAGTGCTAGGGATCAGATTCATGTTGTTTACTGACTGAGCCATCTCCCCAGCCCTAGATCTTCTCTTCTCACATTAACATCAAATCTGGGAAAAGTCTCATTAAATCAACAATATGCAAATGGAAACGAGGGGGCCATGAGATCTGCAGCCTCTGTGGTAAGTATCTGTGTCAGATT
Source organism: Nannospalax galili (assembly GCF_000622305.1). Classification (NCBI taxonomy): domain Eukaryota; kingdom Metazoa; phylum Chordata; class Mammalia; order Rodentia; family Spalacidae; genus Nannospalax; species Nannospalax galili. The sequence continues at coordinate 1,062,802 of NW_008342627.1, forward strand.
TCAGCGGCACCAGGGCAAAGGATCAGTTTGGGGTTGAGTCAGTGGACAGGAGTGGAAGGATCAATTTAAGACATCACTCTGTTATGGGTAAATAACAGCCTAAGAATACAAGAAAGCAAAGTAAGTGTTTCCCACATTTCAGAAAGGAATGTCTTTGAAACCTAGGGTCTTGAGTGGAATCACACGTGTGTAACTACTCAGTATACATCTGTTCAAGTTCATCTCAAAAGTAATAGGATTTCACATCATTAATAGCAGTTTGGGGACATCAAGTTTCCCAATTAAATCCAGCAAAGTCATAAATTACACTTTTAAAAAAGAGAACGATAATCATAAATAAATGATTTTATTTTCTCTGGAAAAGCTGTGCATATTTAATAAAGGCCATCAGAATGTAAATCAAAAATCTATATGAATATACAATGTAGTTTTAAAAAGTTGCTGTGGGAATTAAACAAGTTAGGACATAGAAAGGGCTCAGAATAGGTTCTTGAAAGCTATGCAGTTGTCTATTAGCATTATTTAAAATGCAAACCATCTCCCTCCCTACAGTGACTAAGATGTTTTTACAACTCTGTAGTAAATATGCCAAAAATGTACTAATTAGTCAACCACACTCAAACCACATAATAGAAGGGAAAACACAGTTAAGACAAAGGTAAAGGTGGTAACAACTCATGTTCCAGGTACTGGTGCTGCTAGGTGGAACACTTAGCTCAGCTCAGCTCACTTGGTCCCACAATTCTACAAATAATTCCTGTTACCCCTAGTCCACAGATATGGAAGTGGGGCCCTGGGAGGAGAGTCGTTTGGCCAAGGTCACTTCCAGCTGACCTACAGAGTCTGTGCTCTGAAGCCCATGCCAGTCTCCTCCCGCCAAAATGACGAAGAGTAAGTGGAAATCCCTCTCCATCCACCTTGACTCAAGGGTGGACAGTAGGCCTTGTCCAGCTCTGATGAGAATGAGCAGTAATATTTGCTGGGTGGATGAGTGCTCCAAACAGCACTGTTCTTCCCAGACACAATCCGTCCAGAATCATTCAAGGGAAATTATCATTATGCCTGGTCCCTCCCTACTGACCCACAAGTTTCCACTCCCTGCACCCCACCCCCTTTGGTTGTTTACAAAATGCGAGCTCTCTCCTTGAACTCTCTATGTAGCCCAGGTTGGCCATGAACTCACCACCCTCCTGCTTCAACCTCCCAAGGTGCTGGGATCACAAACCTGCACCGCCACACCTGGCCACTGACAAAAGGAAAATTCAAGACCTCGTGTTAACAAAATATATGCTGAGTCACAGCCTACATCGCTAGAAAGAAGAAATTTTAAAAGAATTTTTAGAAATTCACTAGCTGGCAAAACTAGCATTTAAAACAAAGCATCATAAGGAACACTAAGTAAGATGTGGGGATAGGCCAGCGCCCTGAGCAGCCCTACACGGACCAGGGTGAGGCGCTCCATCCTTGAGTCCAGATGGGAAGCAGCCTCTGAAGCCTGCCACTAACTGGCCAATTATTTCTCCTTTTATGTCCTCATCAGTAAAATGGGAACTAATGGAACCTTCCTCACACTACTAGAGAGGATTCTGTGACAACTGATGGGAACCTGGTCTATACAGCAAGCCGGTCTCACAAAATGACAAAAAATAATAACCAAAGAAGACAGCTGGTGGGAGGTGCATAATTCACGTCCTGGCAATAATGAATGTCTAATGATGGGCGTTTCTATTTGTTTGGGGTTTTTGATTTGTTAAAGATTTATTTATGTGTATGGGGGTTTTCCCTGTATATAAGTGCACCATATGTATGCAGTACTGATGGAGGCCAGAAGAGGGTGTTGGAACCCCTGGAACTGGAGTTGTGAGCCGCCATGTGGGTGCCGGGAACTGAACCCAGGTCCTCTGCAAGAGCAGCCAGTGCTCTTAGCCACCGAGCATCTCTCCAGCTCTAAGAGCTGTTCTATTACTGCTAGCTTTTCTCTTTCCCACAAGAACCACTTTTTCAATTCTTAACCACTGTGATACACACAGTGATGATTCTTTTCATGGCCATAAAAAGCATCTGGAGGGTGGGGAGATGACCCAGTCAGTAAAACATTTGCCACACAGGGATGGACCTGAGTTCTGACCCCCAGAAACTATGCAAAGCCAGGCCCTAGTGCACGCCTATGATCCAAGGTTCCTACTGTGATGGGAGGTGGAGACAGGAGACTCTCCGGAAGCCTGTGGACCAGCTTGCCTGGTGCGTGTAGTGGCAAATAACAAGACAGACCCTGAGCCAAACAAGGTGGAGGGTGAGACCCGATGCCCAAGGTTGCCTGCTGACATCCACAACATCCTGAGGTAGGTGTGCATGCAAGTGCGCGCGCGCGCGCGCGCACACACACAGGATGTGTGTGCAGTGCAGAGGAAAGGAAAAATCATATTAGATATCTACTTTTAAGAACTTAGAAAGCAGAAACTCCTGAAGCATTCTAGACAGCTGTCAGTGCTTCCTACAACCACATGTTCTGTAGCATTTGAGGAAGAGTCCAGGTCAACAAGTGCGCTCCTCCATGAGTGAATGAGGACAGTGCTGGGTTGTGACTGTCTGAGACAGACAAGGAATGAGGAGGTAGACTTGGGAGAAGAGTCTGGATCTGCTGACCACAAGCCAGGGCTCAGGGGACGTGTGTGTGTGTGTGTGTGTGTGTGTGTGTGTGTGCATGTGTGTGCATGTGTAGACAGGCCTCTGTGTGTGTGTGTAAACAGGCCTGTGTGTGTGTATGTGCGTGTGTATGTGTGTGCGTGCATGTGTGTAGACAGGCCTGTGTGTCTGTGTCTGTGTCTGTGTGTGTGTAGACAGACCTGTGTGTGTGTGCATGAGTGTGTGTGTGTGTGTGTAGACAGGCCTGTGTGTGTGTGTGTGTGTGTGTGTGTGTGTGCGTGTGTGTGTGAAGACAGGCCTTGTCCAGGTGTTGAGAGGGCCCCTTCCTGGCAGGGCCCTGGTCTGAAGAGCACAGGCACAGCCAGGGCTTGGGAGACGAAGGCACTCTCCCTGTGCAGCTCACCCACAACATCTAGGCCTCCAGCCCCACCATGATTTCCCATCTCCCAAACAGGACAGAATAAAAGCTCACAGACGAAAGGGTCAGGGTTTAAAGAACCTTCAACCTGCTGTCACTGGGTAAAGAAACAATTTCACCACCAACGTGAAAGGATACACACATACATCACATAAGTACACACACATACATCACATAAGTACATGCACATACATATGCAAACATACACACATAACATAAATACATGCATATGTGTACATATATGTACACAGAGGTGCACATATACATATGCACACACACATATATATGTATACATGAAATATATGCACATATGCCTACACATACAGGTGCACACATACACATGCAAACATACACATATATACGCACCACATACATACACTCATACACACACGTGTGCATATGCAAACACACACATACACACAAACCACAACTCAGCAGTACCCCCAGCAAAACTAACCTAAAGATGGATGGCCAATAACAGGATAAAGTGGTATTAATCATATAAATGTGCGGCTTTGTAAAAATTACTTTAGGAAAACACAACCTTGACAGGTCCCATTTTATTTTGTTATGTTTTGATATTTGGGGGAGTTGTTAGGTTTGGGGGGCAAGGGGGCTTTGTTGTTGTGCTTGTTTGTTTATGGGGTACATAGATGCATGTGCACATATGTGAGATCAAACCCAGGGTCTCACGTGTGCCAGGCAAACATCCTACCACTGAGACATCTCCAGCTCTTTGTGTTTGAAATAAGCTGCTTTGTGCTCCTGTCCTGGACATGTGACGTCCAGTCCGAATCAAGCAGAAACCTGAGCACCCTGCAGACAGTAACTGACGTCAGGCCTGGCTGCCGCATGAGGCTGCAGTAAAAGCAGCAGCCACGGCTCCGTCTTCGCTCTCTGTGCCAACCCAGCCCGATCTCAGCCTCAGAGAGAGGGCCAAAGAGCAGAAGTCGTCAACTTCCAGACACAAACTGCGGAGAGCTGAGTGGAGCTCACGGAGGAAGCGCTTGCTTAGCATGGATGAAACCCTGAGTTCAATCCTCTGGACTTGGGGGGCAGGGTGACGTCACAATGAAAAGGTAAATGAAGGACAGAAGGACATGGTGGGATCTCAGCGACCCTTCCTAGGTGTCTATAAGCTCTCTTTCCCCAACATGACTGCAGCAATACAAGTGTGTCAGCAAGGGCCGACTGCATCAACTCGATTACAGTAGCACTGGAGAGAGAGCTATGCGTGTACCTGATACCCAGACTCACCCCACGGACACGGGATGCCTCCCGACTGCGGTGAGCAGCTCATCTGAGCGCTGCCCTCAAGCCTACTGGCAGGCCCAACACATCTTCAAGCAGAGACACACTCAAACAAGATATAAGCTAAATCTTCACTGCAGAATTACAGGACAACACTGCAGTGTTCAAATAGTGAAGGCTCATAAGCCATTTTATAGTTCCTTTACCAGTAATCAATCATATAGAAATAAGAATGTTTCTTAAATGTAGCCTCTTAGCAAAAAAAAAAAAAAAAAAAAGTAAAAAGAAAGGAAGGCAAATAAATTCCTTCTACAGGATAAACCACCATCTTCAATTTTTAAAAACAGGCACGCCCCCACCCCACCCCATAGTATGTAACACAAACCACAGGCCCGTCTTATCGGTCAGGTTCAAATGAAGTGGATGACAGTTACCAGTGTGCACCACAATCCATCCCACCCTCATGAACAAGCTTACAAGAGCTCTCACAACTCCTCCCTCTCCCCCACCCTACCTCGCCAGGCCCCTCTGGCCACTAAGGGCACACTCACTTCACACCCGCCGACTTTGCTTGCAGAGCACTGCTCCAGAAATCATCTACATTGTCTGGTTCAGAAAAGGCCTGGAGGCAGGCACTGAAGGGTATCTTGGCTCGCACCAACTCAGGAAGGGGTCTTCTGTTTGCCTCTGCCTCCCTTCTGGTTAGCTCATAGGCAATCAGCTCGTCTGTAAGAGCAAGGACAAAATCTGCAGTCAATCTCCTCGTCCGAAAGTGAGACAGCCTCTTGGGAGGCGTCGTCTCTCCGTTTCAGGGATCCTGCCCAAAGGATCTTCCAAGGACTTTCTTTGGGTCAGCTCTAATAGGCTGCATGAAACTAGAAATACATTTAGCTTTTATTTTTTTATTATTTTTTTACTAATTTTTGTTATTTCCCTTTGAGACTGCCAGTAGGAACACGTTAGCTCAGTTCCAACCATGTGTGGCCTACTCCCAAGCCCACTCCTTCAGACACAGGCTTCACACCAGAGAGCTCTGTGGCTAAGAGATCAGAGGGATCCCCTCTCCCCAGGTTCTCCACTCCCTTGCCGAACAAACTGAGGCTGAAGGTCAAAGTGAATCAGTCACTGACAGGGTTTAAAGCTCTGGTCAACAAACACTCCTCCACTTTCTTAGGGATGAAGCCAGAAAGGGAGTTAAGTTGTGTCAAGAGATCAGATACTGCCAATAATCAGTGAGGGAGAGGGGAGGAGGGAAGGGGAGGGGAAGAGAGAGAGAGACAGAGACAGAGAGAGAAACAGAGAGACCGAGAGAGAGAAATGAAACTGCTGTAACTTTAAGCTGCCCCCAAAATAAAATGACCAAGGGGCGAAGGGGATAAAAATCAAGTAGCTATGACTGAACTCCCGAATCCAGATCCAGTGGCCTACTTTCTGATTCGGTTCCTCCAGCAACAGTGATCATTGGTCATGAGCTTCAGGATGGCGTAGGACCACAGGAAGGGTGCATCTGAGGCCCATGGTTACCCATCACCAGCCCACAATACAACCAATGCCTCAAGACCCCATTTCCCTGAGGTTACATCTTGGACCACAGAACGCCCACCTAGAAGGCTTCTCCGGAAGATCCCTCCATGTAAAGCGATCAGAAACTAACGGAAAAGGAGTGACTGTGCTGGGAATCTCTTAGCAGCACATACCTGTTCCCGTTTTGACCAGCCTGTAGTCAGAATACCACAGATACCTTGAGTGGCTTCTCTAGTCAATTATTTTATGTTACCAATAACTACAAACACTCCTAACAGATCAGTTTTTAATACACTTATGCACATACACACATCCTAAAATACCTCTAATAGCTTTTTAAAACTCTTCCCCTATTCCAGTTTACAATGTACTTATATCTAGGATATTAATGTTAACTGCTTTAGAAAACACTTTCCAGGGACTCAATTATATATATTCTTTCTTAAAAAAAATTACCAGTCAGGCTGGGCATGGTGGCGCATGCCTTTAATCCCAGCACTTGGGAGGCAGAGGCAGGTGGATCTCTGTGAGTTCGAGGCCAGCCTGGTCTACATAGCAAGTTCCAGGCCAGCTGGGGCTACAGGGAGACCCTGTCCCAAAAAGACCAAAAAACAAAACAAAATTACCACTCACAGAGTTAGAGATCACAGGACTGTGAAAGTTACTAAAATCTAAATGGTGTCATTTGTGCTTTATCTTAACAACTAACCACAAAAGGCAAGAGCTGACAAGAGCTACTACAATAGATGGTCATAATCACAGCCGTGCACAGAAAATGCTTCTGTCGTGATGCCTGCTCGCTAATTAACCCTTGTGACCAAGGATTATTGTACATCAATTCCTGAAACTCTCCCCACTCTGCCATTAAAATGTCCCTCTGCCTCACCCTCCCCGAACACACATATGGTTTTCTGTATATTCCCTTTTCAATGCAAATTCCAAACAAAGTGACTCATCTTAGAGCATCGCTCTGTCACATAGGCTTACAGGACTGAGTAGAACACGGAAGTCAGCAGCCCTGAGGTGGACGGACAGAGTAGTTGGCCCTTGTGATGGTTAACGTTGATTGTCAACTTGACAGGATCTGGAATCACCTAGGAGACAAGCTTCCAGGGCCAGTTGTAAGGGATTATCTGGATTAAGTTAGTTGAACTGGGAAAACCCACCCTAAAAGTGGGCAGATCCACTCCCTGGGCTTGGGTTGTGCACTTTATAAAAAGAGAAAGCTAGCTGGATCCAAGGACTATCTCCTTCTACTTCCTAACTGCAAGTGTAATGAGACACTCAGCCATGACTTTCCTGTCGTGATGGGCTGGGCACTGTAACAAGAATAAATCCCTCCTTCCCAAAGGTGCTTTTATCAGGTGCTTTATCAGGAGCAGGAAAACTACGACTGCCATCATCTAAAACAGCAACAAACCACACCCTCAATACCTTTATTTTACCTTGTGTGATGGGCAAGAATCTAAACACTGATCAAAAGCTGTAGGAGCTTATGGAAAATGGAAATCGTTTCATTTTAAGATCATCACTTTCAAATTAACATAATAAAGTTAAAGTAGAAAAGAGGCTCTCACGGAGGTGTTGGCCTTTAGAAGACGGCAAGTGAACACACGAACAGCCCAGAAGCCATTTTGCCATTTTGGGCTCTAAGACACTAACTCCAAGAAACACCATTCGCTGCTTCTGCAAAGATTTGGTGGCCGGTGGCACTGCCTTCTTCTCGCTTTCAAAGTCCAGACACTCTTTGAATGGGTCTCACTCCTGCAAAGTGCCACAATACACCTCCTGGGAGAGCTGCCTTACAGACCCCGGGGGATGGCAGGGACATTCCCCAAGACCTTTGTTGCAATATCAAACAGTCAAGAGATGAATTTCCATCAGACTTAATACCACTGCCTATCAGAGATGATGGGAGAAGAGTCTCCTACACACATCATCACCAGTAATCCACCCAAGATTCTGCTGACTCCAGCAAGCCAGAGCCGCATTCATGGGTCCTACAGTAGCTTCTCTCTGTAACGCCTCCACAAAGCCTGATGTGATACATCTGGTCTCCTCTGCAGACAGTGGAGGCTGAACCAGAAGAAATGTGCAACCCAAACACAGCCTCCTCTCCGTGGCTGAGCCCCTTATGCCTGGTGCAGGTTTCCCACACAAAGGCACACGTGACTTGTTTCCCATTTGGGAACGTTACCTTTGTTGACCGCCGCCTCCATGGCCACAGGCAGCTGCATCACATAGCCCACCCTCTCGGTGTAGCGGACCTTGCGGCTCTGACAGCACTGAATACGGTCTTCCACCAAAAACCGGAAAACATCACTGGGGTTTTCCGAGCCAATGCGGTTCCTCTGAAGGTTGGATAAGAGCAGGTTAGTGGATTTAGGAATATGAAGTCATGGACAAAAAGTAGCACAACGTCAACGCTGGCTCTGGCATCAAGATCTGGTTTTACTCGGCACTTCCTATGGACATAGCAGTTGACCAGAGCCTTCGTAGTAAAACACGAGTTTATAACATCCAGAAATGAAGGTTTAGGTAAACACAGTCTAGTTCATCGGTGAAGTAATATTACAAAGTCATTAAAACCACAGGAGAAAGACTGACATGTATGAAATTAGAAGGAGGAAAGGAAGGAGTTAAACAAAATACAAAGAGGAAAACTCCTGTGCTGGGAAAAGTTGAGGCATATTTGATATAATTTCAAATGTACTTAATGTAAATTATATATCAATTTTTAAAATCATGTTATATGCTAAACATGGATCATTATATTTACAGACAAGTATACCTTTCGCCACTCAACCAAAGAGCTTCTTTTTGTAACAGATGGAGACTTTTACAGAGTTCCACAACTGATCACACACTGAGATGCTCAGCCCTAAGTGACACATCTATAATGGAGCTTCTACAGCTAAGGCTCACGGAACATAGTGGGACGGGGGTAGAGAGAACACTAACGCATCTCTCAACTCTCACCAACAAAGCTTCCTCATGCAACAGAGGGTGATTGACACAGCAGGCCACAAGTGACCAAAATGTAGAGAATAAGAGACTTCAGAGTGTGTGTCCCTGGGAAGGACTCCTGTATCAAATTTCACCTACCCAGGGCTCAGGGACCATTGCAGAAAGAGGGCGGAAAGACTGTAAGAGCCAGAACGTGCTCATAGAAACTTACAGCAATGGTGACAGCATGCACAAGACCTGTGCAAACTCAATCAGACAAAAACCCAGCAGAGAACTGGAGAAATGGGCAGCAGGCCCCGACCTTAGCCGAGGAACTATTGGCAGCTGATCACCGCTGGGTGAGGGAGAGTTGGTCTTCTTTAAGGGAGCGACACTAGACAGGCTGAACAGGCTCCAGTGGATGAACTCACACTGAGGGGTATCTGTGGACACAAACTTGACTCAATAGGCCTTAACATATATGACAGAATGCATGAAATCCTTTGGTGTAGGGGGGATTGGAGATTGCAGATAGGGGAGGGGGTCTAAATATGTTTAAGATACATAAAAATCGAGTAAAAATATATATTGAAAAAAAATCACATTATATTATAGGATCTGGTAACATGTTCCCAACAGATTAAGGGAAAACACTGCTTACAAAACACAGAATCAATACATGACCTGGGAAGTGATGGTGGGAGGTCAGGGGCTCAGTTGCCAAAATGTCTTAACACCAGGAGCTGCCATTACAGAGGCTTTGGATTTCTGTTTTCTACCTTACCCATACACAACAGTTTTGTAATCCATTTAAAAAAGAAAAAAAGCCAAGCGTGGTAGCTCATGCCTTTAGTCCCAGCACTTGGGAGGCAGAGGCAGGTGGATCTCTGTGAGTTCAAGGCCAGCCTGGTCTACATAGCGAGTTCCAGGCCAGCCGGGGCTACAGGGAGACTCAGTTTGAAAAAGACAAAACAAAAACAAAACAAAAAAAAAAAAAGCATCTTTTAGAGGTGGGGGGGGGCCG
>NW_008342627.1:1072729-1109766 GCF_000622305.1 Nannospalax galili
GGCGGGGGTGGCATGGGTGAAAGGCTTTACTCAGGAAGTCCTTGTGTCCTCTAAAGCCCAGTGTCCCATGTGATTCAATTCTGCTGCAAGAAGGTGTGATCACCTGCGTGGTCACGGGACAATGAGTCCCAGGAGGGGCTCTGTCCAGAGCCCCAAACACTCCCAACACACATAGTGTGAAAGCCACACAGACCGTGGCAGCGTCTGGAAGCCAGATGCCCATGGATGAGGTGGGGGTCATTCTGGTCAAGCCATCTCCAGAGCTGCTGGTGCATTTCTGGCAGCCCTGCTCAGCGCTCCCAAGACTCACCTCCACCAGATTCACCAAGTGCAAGAAAAACTCCTGAGCATCTTGCTGTCTGTTGGAGGAGAATTCTGGGTGACTCTTGCTGACAAAGGCTTTGAACATGCGTGGAGAGATCCCATTTTGCTGAGGCTGGAGTAGAAAGATACAATCAGCATACAGCTCCTCCATACACATTCACAGACCTGAGAGACAAGTGGATCAATGCTAACCATGAACCCTGCCCCCTCAGATGCAAGGGTACAAGCAAGGACCAAAGGGTGCTTAGCATGTACCAGGCACTCTATGAACCTTACGTGCGAACAGGGCTATCAGTTAGTAGAATGTTCATCTAGCATGCACAATGCCTGGCTTCCATCCCCAGCACTGCATAAAGCAGGTGTGGTGGGGCACACTTGTAATCCCAGCACTCTGGAGGTGGAGGCAGGAATAGCAGAAGTTCAAAGTCATCCTTAGCTACATAGCAAGTTCAAGACTAACCTGGGATACATAAGATTACACACAAACACACACACACACACACACACACACACACACACTTGTGTATCTAAGCATACACATATACTGGGACTCTCCCTGTGTACTCGGAGCCAAAGGCATGGGTGACCAATGCTCTGTTTTCTAAACAGCCACAGGGCCCATCCTCATGGGACCTGACACAGCTCATTTCTGAGTAGGCTGGAGATGGACTAGGGAGGATGGACTCTCTGTCAGAAGGTAAGAGGTGGTGCTTCCTGTAGCATCTCCCCTCTGCTCCCCTGGGGGAACAGGAGGGAGGGCCTCAGAATGGTTGGGGTACTTACAGAAAGCCATGGGGCCAGTGAACTTCTGAGGAGGTTCTGCTCACAAGCCCACCCTGCACCACTGTGACCAGCATGCTGGGAGTTGCCAGAGCCAGGAGAAGGAAGGGGCAGCCGGATGGCAGTGTGGGAGGGACCGCTGGCAGGACAAGGGTGTTGAGTTTTCCCCAGGGGTAGAAGGGTAGCTTAAGGCAGCCGTGCTCCCCAGGAAAGGACCCAGCACCTGCTGGAGGAGGCTCAGGGCATGACCTGGATGGAAGGTTACAGAGGCCAGTAAGGCAGGAAAGATCCATGAGAGGTCCCTGAGGTGGGATGACATCTCTAGCAAAACACTGTGTCCCAACAAAAACGCCAACCATGATACAAGACACATAATGGCCAAGATGGCACCAAACCACACTAGCAACGAGAAAAGATGCTGGAGATCAAGCGGGTAGAGAGGTAAGAGGAAGCCAGACACACACAGCAAATACACAATCACAGCAGCAAAGGCAAACTATCAACACTGACCGTTCCACACAGCTGCTGTTAAGACCTGCGCCCTAAGGAGCTTTAACACGGAACTGATGTGAATGAACTCTGTAATGCCGATAATCTAAGGAAATCATTGGAAAGATTCCATGCCTTCTTTGGTGACGGGTGGGAACTGTTTCCCTGGGGCCCCTGGAAAGTTCATTATTTTTTACCTTAACAATACATAAACCCAGGGAGGAAGGTGGTGCACTCATTCCCACTTAGGGAACCAGACAGGCAGAGAAGAGCCAGACAGCTCTTCCAATCACACGGTTCTCAATGAGACTGCCACGCAGAGGAGAAGGCTGAGACAGAGTGGACCCCGGCTCCACTGTCACCCTAGGACTCGTCTGTCTCCAGCAAGAACAAAGAAGTGGGCCTCCAGCACACACTGGGTCACAGTGAGACCATCCTCACAGGAAAGCCCAGCCTGAGAAGTGATTCCTTCACACACAGCATGGCCGCTGGGAACGTGCTCTGAAAAGCCCTCCACCTGCTGGATTCCAAAACACGCTCCTCCCTGACGTCCACTTCGCCTGCCGTCCACTTCGCCTGCCGTCTGGGTCATCAGTCAGCTCACAGCACAAGCTGTCATCTGCTCTTTAAAAAAAAATTACGTATCTATTTGGGGGGCGGTATATGCACATGAGTGTCAGTGCCTGCTGAGTCAGAGGGCATCAGCTGCAGCTGGAGTTACAGGCAGGTGTGAGCCACCCAATGCACTTGCTGAGAACTGTACCTGGGTCCCCTGCAAGAGCGCTACAGGCTCCTAACTGCTGAGCCACCTCTCTAGCCCCTCTTCTCTCTTGAACTCTCTGGTCAGCTTCTGCCCCACCTCCCCAGCCTGGCTGTAGAGCTTAGCAGGTGGGATGGTCTAGAGTCCACAAAGGATCTCGGAGTCACAAATGAACAGGTGATAAAGAAATTCCATCTATCCCCCTGAGGTCAAAAGTCAGCTCTGCATATAGTGACTGTCCAACATACATGACATGTGCTAAGCAACGGTTTCCCATTCATATCTGACGAATCTCCCTGATTTGCTGAAAGAACTTCTGTAAAGCTCACGCAGAGCATTATGGAGGACTCTGAATCCAGGACTTGTACGTGTGCCTGTAGTAGAAGTTAGGGAACATGCAGAGCCTGAAACAAGGCCAGGAGTCCTGGGATGAGGGGCAGTATTGGGCCATTGGCGGACTGGATCCTGTACACACGCGGCCGGTTCATGGGCCTTCAGCTGCACTTTCAAGGCTACAGAAAAGCAGTTTACATCTGACCTAATAACCTCACTCCCTGTCCATCTGGGAACTATGTAGAAGCTGTAGTTTCACTCACAATGCTGGGCATATCTTCACTATGTGGGCTGCCATCTTGTTTCTGCAGAATGGCTGACGGGTGTTGACATGTTCGTTCAATGCACAGGGAGCACTACTAAACAGCTGATACGGTTCCAGGAGCGTGGGTAAACACCACGTGTCAGCACAGTTCCTAATGTCTGCTTAACTCTTCCAACCTGTGAGGTGATGCTGATCATCTCTCCTTGACAGGGGGACAGACGTGTTTCTCCCCTGATGTCCCACTGCTGTTTCTGGCATACACACGCCAAGCTCCCGTGGCAGAGTCCGCGCAAAAAGAGAAGACGGCTGTCTTGGACCCGGGGTGCGTCTTCCTGAAGCCCCCACACCCCCAAGCCTGCATATGCCGACAGCTGCTCTGGCAGCACCACGGGGAATGTCTGTCCACATCTGTGCACATTCTGCTCACACATTCACAAAAGCCTGCGCACACAGCCTGCGACTGGAGGTGTATGTGACATCAGTCTCCGCCGCAGACCTCAGACAGCAGCAGCTTGGAGCAGTCCACACGTCAGTAAATCCTGAAGGGACTGGCTGGTCCCTGGCCACCGTGTGTCAGAACTGAAAGGAGACATTTCACTCGAGGACACTGTGATAGGCAGGCAGCAAGAACTCGCCCGTGCCTGGAACGTGACTCGATGGCATGTATTTCTGCTGCACACTTTTCCTTCTGTATTTTCCCTCAACTGACTTTTCTAAATCCTTTGTTCAACAGTTAACTTACCACTTGAGAACTGCTGAGCACTTAGACGGTACTTGAAGGAGCCGCCTGACCAGCGACATGGCACGCCTTGACCAGCTGTTGGCTTCCACAAATGGGTTTCACCGTGTTAGCTGCAGCTCCACCAACCACACCATGCTGGCCCACGGCCACATCACCACGCCCTCATCACCAGGTGGCCCCACCCGTGTATGATGTGGCTCAGACTACTGTACATGTGATTTCAGGGGGATTCCTGCCAAGCCTCATGCTCAACCACCACAATGTTCAGTTCACACAGAGATTCTATAAAACCAGGTTCAAAACCGCTTGAGCGTAAATTAAGCAACGCCATGCTTTCAAACCATTTTAAAATTGGAGACTTAGCAACCTACTTCTCCTGAAAATAACATGTTTGAAGTAGCTGTGTATTCACACAGTAACACACGGGCACATGGAACCCAGTCCCATAGTAACATATAGAGCACACGGTACCCAGTCACACAGTTAAACAAGGCACACGGTATCCAGTCACACAGTAACACACGGGGCATATGGAATCTGGTCTCATGGTAACATATGTGCCCCATAGTACATAGTCACACAGTCACATATGGGGCATACTGCATCTAGCCATAGTCACGCAGGGACACAGAGTACCCAATCACACAGTCACACAGAGATACAGAGTACCCAATCACACAGTCACACAGGAGCACACAGTACCCAGTCACACAGGTGCACACAGTACCCAATCACACAGTCCCATAGGGGCACACAGTATCCAGTCACACAGTCCCATAGGGACACAGAGTACCCAATCACACAGTCCCACGGGGGCACACAGTACCCAATCACACAGTCCCATAGGGGCACACAGTATCCAGTCCCACAGTCCCATAGGGACACAGAGTACCCAATCACACAGTCCCACGGGGGCACACAGTACCCAATCACACAGTCACACAGGGACACAGAGTACCCAATCACACAGGCCCACGGGGGCACACAGTACCCAATCACACAGTCACACAGGGACACAGAGTACCCAATCACACAGGCCCACGGGGGCACACAGTACCCAATCACTCAGTCACACAGGGACACAGAGTACCCAATCACACAGGCCCACGGGGGCACACAGTACCCAATCACTCAGTCACACAGGGACACAGAGTACCCAATCACACAGGCCCACGGGGGCACACAGTACCCAATCACTCAGTCACACAGGGACACAGAGTACCCAATCACACAGGCCCACGGGGGCACACAGTACCCAATCACTCAGTCACACAGGGACACAGAGTACCCAATCACACAGGCCCACGGGGGCACACAGTACCCAATCACTCAGTCACACAGGGACACAGAGTACCCAATCACACAGGCCCACGGGGGCACACAGTACCCAATCACTCAGTCACACAGGGACACAGAGTACCCAATCACACAGGCCCACGGGGGCACACAGTACCCAATCACTCAGTCACACAGGGACACAGAGTACCCAATCACACAGGCCCACGGGGGCACACAGTACCCAATCACACAGTCCCACGGGGGCACACAGTACCCAATCACACACAGTCACACAGGGGCATACAGTACCCAGTCACACAGGGGCACACAGTACCCAATCACACAGTCACACAGGGGCACACAGTACCCAGTCACACACAGTCACACAGGGGCACACAGTACCCAATCACACAGTCACACAGAGGCACACAGTACCCAGTCACACAGACACACAAAGGCACACAGTACCAAAACAGGTGCACACAGTACCCAATCACACACAGTCACACAGGGGCATACAGTACCCAGTCACACAGTCACACAGGGGCACACAGTACCCAGTCACACACAGTCACACAGGGGCACACAGTACCCAGTCACACACAGTCACACAGGGGCACACAGTACCCAGTCACACACAGTCACACAGGGGCACACAGTACCCAGTCACACAGTCACACAGGGGCACACAGTACCCAGTCACACACAGTCACACAGGGGGTCACACAGGGGCATACAGTACCCAATCACACAGTCACACAGGTGCACACAGTACCCAGTCACACAGTCACACAGGGGCATACAGTACCCAATCACACAGTCACACAGGTGCACACAGTACCCAGTCACACAGGGGCACACAGTACCCAGTCACACAGGGGCACACAGTACCCAATCACATAGAAATATTCAGGATTCTTTTTTCTTTTTACTTCTTTTTGGTTTTTTGTTTGTTTTGACAGAGTATTGTGTAGCCCGGGTTGGCCTCAGCTCACTCTGTAGCAGAGGATGAACTTGAATTTCTGATCTCCCTTCTTCCATCTCCTTAGTGATAGGCTTAGATGCCTACACCAAATGCCCAGTCTATGTGGTGATGGAGATGGACCCCAGGGTTTCATGCATGTTTAGCAAACACTCTACCAACTGGGCTACATCCCCAGTCCCTCAGGGTTCTTTCTTCCAGACCACCAGCACGTCAGGGAAGGGTTTACAAGTCATCTAGACCAAAGGTCACCGACCCAAATACCAGGAGCAGCAGTGAGGTGACAAGTCGCAGAGACTGGAGCCAGCTGGAGATCCTGGCTTCCTGTGTACAGCAGGGTTGCTGCCACAGGGGGTGGAGCTTGGACATTACACATAAGCCAAGCAAAACACACTCTGAGGCCAAAAATGGCCCAAGCATTGCTAGCCACACCTCAGCCAGGCAGAGCACGGGTTTCCACCCGCCTCCTGGCCCCTGGGGACTCCAGAAGGACTGACAACTGCTGCTGGACCAGTGCTGAGGGCAGACAGGGCTGCAGGCAGTTGTCTGTATGATCATAAGAACAACCTTTCCATCAACGGTCAAGGACATAACAGGAGCAAAACTCAGTTTTATTTCCAAACACTGCTAAATTGATGATTTTCACCTTTTCTCAAATAGAGAGATTCTAAAAGCACAGCAATGGGGGACTCGAGAGATGCTCAGCAGTTAGAGCACTGGCTGCTCTTGCAGAGGACCCAGGTTCAATTCCCAGCATCCACATGGCAGCTAACAATCATCTGGAACTTCAGTTCCAGGGGATCCGATGCCGTCTTCTCTCCTCTGTGGGTACTGCACAACATGAGTGCACTTACATACATGCAGGCAATACACTCATACACATAAAATAAAATAAAAATAAAGTATATTTTTAAAAAAGCAATGGTCACGAAATGTAAACAGCAACAGTCACGAAATGTACCATCATTAGCAAGCCCATACCTGAAAGTGCTCCCCATCTCCACCCATCCGGCCATCTGAACGCTGAGGTTCAGTGGTTCCACGCCCTGCCTGCAGTCACAACACTCGATTCAGAGCTCTGCAGGACCCAGGCTCTGACTCCCAGTTCACCTCCTCCTCCACCAGACAGGGGAATGCACGCAAGGCTGGCAAAGCCTGGACAATAGCCCAGGACAAACAAGATCCAGGCACAATTTTCTTTTATCCACAGGCACCCTTCAAAATTTCACAGAAGCTCAGAGTGGAAGCATGGGTGGCCCCATCCACCAGCCCAAACCATCTCCTTCGTCAGGTCCCCAGTGACAGTCCCCCAGGCTCTGGTGGATTAAGAGCTGTTGTTACCTTGCAGAGCTGAGTAACAGGGCAACCTGGGAAGCTGAGGGAAGCTGAGCTCTCCCTGCCCACCCCCCCACCCCGGGCTCCCAAGAGCAGAGGGGCTGCTCCCCTCCCCACCCTCTTCCCAACCTATTTCTTGTCCACACCCAAATCACTGGTGGCCATGCCCCATCCACACGTTCCTTCTCCCCTTTGCCCACTTCCACCAGCAGCTGGCTTCACACACACAGGAATGAACCAGCTTTGCACCTGGGCTCTTAGTCTGCTACATTAGTTAAGGATGGCTGACCTCATGGAGGGCACAGAGGTCAAACACTTGAGACCCAGCACGAAAAGACCTGTCCACTAAGTGATGACAGAGTACTCTGAAGAGAAATCAGGAGCTGGAAGAGTGGGCTTGGGTTCCACTCAGGATGATGGTCACCATAAGAGTCAGGCCTGCTGAATCCAGCCGTGAAAGCTGTGCACTGTGCGTTCCAAAGGTACCGTCCAAAGGGAGCAGGCTGCAAGGACAACCCTGGGCTCTGGGCACAGTGAAGCCCAGGTAGGAAAGGGCAGCCCCAGGCACCCTAAACCTGATTTTCAACTATTCCATCAATTAGCAACAACTAGCCAGCACTCTCCTAGCAAGGACATCCCAGCTCTCCCCAAGGGAGGAACCGAGAAATCCACCTGCTGCCCTTTGACAAAAGCCTTTAGAGAAATCCAAACAACCTGGAGGCTGAAGCAGGAGGATCAAGAGTTCAAGGCCAACCTGGGCATTTGCTGTGTAGTTGATATTGTCTCCCAATTCAAACAGTCCCTCATTAACTCAAAAGACTTATAAAGCCCCCAAAACTTACAAGACTCAGGAAGACACAGGATTCACAAGGCCCCTCCCTAAGGTTATATAAACAATAAACAATTCTTGAGGCAGAGGAGACTTTTCTGGAGCTGCCTATAAGTTGAACAAGGAGCTCCAAAGATACAGCATTCCTGCATCAGTGACCAGACTGGGGTGGGCTTTCTGGTGTGTCACTGTCTAAGTGCCCCATGCTCCTATAAGCAGCCCCTCATTCATATTCCTGTAAATATTCCCCAGTAAACTCACTGGTTCACCAAACTAGACTTAGGTGGAATCATTACGATGGTCTTTGTGGCTTCCCTACCTAGGGTGGGAAGTTTGTTCATATGTCCACAAGAAAAGTCATGCAACACTGACCTACATACCTACATAGCACCCCTTCTGGGGAGCGGGGCGGGGGTGGGGTAGTGGAGAGAAACAGGGAGAAAGGGAAGGAAGGACACGGGGAATGGGCTCAGCTGAAGTTTAAGGAAGGCTAAAAGGGCAGGACTGAGGGGATGTGTTTGCTCTTGAAGCTTCCTGTCTTCTTTCTCAGCTCTGTCTAATGAAGACCATGAATGAGAGCACACATATCCCCGTGTGTGGCCGAATCAGTGGGCAGTGGGCTTTTCCTTACCGCAGTTTGTTGGAGCGCAGGCCCAAGGCCCCACTCTCCCTGAAATGAAGCCACTATCTAAGAGCTAAGTGAACGTACAGCTGCCTTTTGCTAACACACAGAAGAGCTACATCACTGACCCAAGTCCTGCCTGCCTATGTGTCACCCCGACACACAGGGACATATACCTTGTATTCCTCCTTCATCACCTGCTCGATGAGCTCGGATTTCATGGGTGGCTTTGAGTACTGGCCTGAGAGGAGGCCGTGTCCCAACTTAGTCCTGGACAGAAGGGAGACACAAAACAAAATGGTCACTGCTATTTCCCTCGGAGGTAGAAAGATTACAGGTGAGCAACAAGCTTGGCCACTTTGTACCTGGATTCCTCCCAGGTAACTTCTGATTTGATGCTGCTCAGTTCTGATTTCACTTTCAAAGTTTCCTCAGTACTTTACAACTTTATTAATTTCTTCTTATAAAGGTAACACATACCATTTTATTTTATTTATTTTCTGTATGAGTGTTTTGCCTGCATGTATGCAAGGGCACCTATGCATGCAATTCCTGTGGAGGCCAGAAGAGGGTATTGGATACCCTGGAACTGGAATTAAGGACGGTTGTTAAGTGCCATGTAGGTGTTGGGAAATGAACCTGGGTCCTCTGCAAGAGCAGCCAGTGGTCTTAACCACTAAGCAATCTCTCCAACTTCACAAATACCCATTTTAGAACACTGGACTCACAGAAAGTAAAGAAGAAGGAGGAACCGTCTTCAACTCTGCAGCTCAGCAGTACCCACTGTGAAAACCCCACTGAAAACATAAAACACAAGCACCTGGCACTTACATCTGTGTGTTGAAGTCTTGCGTTGGATCTAGTGGTGAGTAGTCAAATATTCTTGGAAGGTTTCCTACATACCTAGGAGACAACAGAGACAGTCACAACACAGAAACACAAGAAAAGCAAGCTGTCGCTCTTGTGAGACTTTCTATTCTGCCATCATCCAACCACATGCCCAAGGAAAGGCCCCCAAGACCCTCCACAACAGACTTACAGCCCTTCCCAAAATTACGAAGCTTCCATCGAAGGGTGTCACCCTGGTTAGAGTCTCTGTAGAACTTTCCACAGAGACACCCATGAGATGTGCAAACTTCCTCATCAGAGACTGAGGCTTAGGAGTTAAAATTCATTCAAAACTTCCCCACATCTCTCTAACACTGCTAGAGTCAAGAGCTACTATTTCATGCCATCACAATCATGGCCTCCAAAACAAACAGCATCCAGAAAATGGGAGGCTGGGGCAAGAGGACCGCAAGTTCAAGGCCAGCCTGCGCCACATAGTAAGACCCTATTCCAAGTTCAAGGCCAGCCTGCACCACATAGTAAGACCCCATTCCAAGTTCAAGGCCAGCCTGCACCACATAGTAAGACCCTATTCCAAGCAAATCAGGTAAGGTTACTGACAGTATTTTGTGTGATAATCCTGCTCTGTCACTTTATTGAAAGTCTCCATCCTTCAACAATTGTCCTCTTGACGGAGTATGGTCAAAAACTTATGTCTCCCCACGTGACGCCCTCTCCCCACCCTCCCCTGCCCCCTGGTCAGAAACCTCTACTTGTCTTCACTGGACTCACAGCCCAGTTCACGCTCTAATCTTAACTCATGGGCACGCCTTCCACTCCCAGGGCTCATGCACTGTTCACACCATCTTCTTTACGTTGTGGTTTTTTGAAACATGGTGGTACTATGTAGCCCGGGCTAGCCTCCTGCCTCATGCAGCAAACTCTGCCTGCTTCTCTGAGCTCACCTGTCACCTCTCTCCCTCTGCCCATGATGCTCTGACTCTGCCTCCCCCGCTGCCCTGTGGCAAGCCGAGCTCATTTCTGCTTCAAGACCAGGCCAGGTGCAGTCTCTTTCCTGGATGCTCAGTGACTCTCTCAGGCCTGTTGACTCATCCAAAGGAAGACTGGCCACCTACTCCCAGCTCCCTGGCTGGCTTTCTTCTTAGCTTCTTAACCTGCATCAATATCTGGAAGTATACGATTTATTCATATTCTTGTTTATGTGACTCTGGGAGTTACATGTGAGGATCCAATCTACATGAAGACCGAGACTTTATGCTGTATCTCCTCTAACGGCAGCATCTGGCATGGAAAGGCATTCTGTACACATCTGCTGAACAAATGTACTTCTATCACCTGTAAACTGAAGGTTCCAGAGAACAAGAAAAGTTATACTTGTATCAAAGAATCTATAAACCAAAAGACTGAACCTGAAGAGATTATAGAGTTAAAATGTGGCAGACCAGATAAATTATCTTGAGCTATTTTTAGTACTTTGAAAGCTATTCATTACCCACCTGTGTGTCTGACCTAACATCCTGTAACTAACAAAACCTTTAAAATGTATTCCTAACAAGTCCCTAGCTTCCACAAACCCAAGGCTGAGAATCTCACGCAGTAACTGATACCTACAGCAGGGATTTCCCCCATTTGCTGTAACCTGCACCAATGTGCTTCATAAAGGCCTGGATTTATGACTTTTCATTCTGTAACTAATCACAGTGCAGCACGTCCTCCAGGAGGGCCTGAGCCTATGTTCCTTGAACATGCTCACTCACATGTGACTCAACAGTAAACAGTTGCCTCTTATTCCCTTTGAGGAAGAGCTGCATTCCCGGGCCGCAGAGCTGGTTCCGTGGTTAAGAGGACTTGCTGCTCTTCCAGAGGACCCACGTTCAATTCCCAGCATCCACATGGTGGCCCACAACTGCCTGTACATGTGATGCACATACATGTACTCAGACACACACATACACATAAAATAAACTAAACCTTTTTTAAAAAAGAGCTGCATTTCAGCATTGAAAAATCATGCCATCAATTTCCACAAATGATTACCAATAAGCAAACAGGAAATGTGTTCCACATTCTGGATATCCATCCCCCAAAGGCTGAGCATGGCTGAAGGCTTGCTGCCTCAGTCTGTGGCACTACTGGGAAGTGATGGCACTTCAAGAGGTGTGGTCTATTCAGAAGATGTGGTCACTGGGGAACCCCTTCAGAGGAGACAGTGGGACCTCCCCGACCTTCACAGCACTCATGAGGTAAGTGGGTCTCCACTGCACATTCCTGTCACCACATACTGCCCAGCGCAGCCCCAAAGCAATGGGACCAACTGAACATGGACTGGAACCCTCCAAACACGTGAGCCAAAATAAGCCTTCATTTTGTCAGTCCTGAAAACTAACAGACAATACTACAATGAATCCCAAACAGAGAACCACGAAATGCTACAGTTAGCAAAGACTCTATTCAGATCCCCCAACTTCCAGACACTTCTGGGAACCTCCTGTCCTCAGACTCACAATCTATATGCCACACTGTATACCCACATCAAAGGTAGAAGACCAGGCCTCTGAGGGCCAGTCCCTGAGAAACGGCTCTGACTGTGTCACTAGGACAACAATTTCATCTAGAAATGTTCCCGGGACAGATTGGCAGACAACAGGAAAACCAAGCCTCAGAGCAAAACTACTCAGATACAGACACAGATGAAGTCTGTGAGATGCATGTGGCCCAGGTTATGAATCCTGGAATAAGAACTTGATGAGAAGCTGGGTGTGGTGGCGCACACCTTTAATCCCAGCACTCAGGAGGCAGAGGCAGGCGGATCTCTGTGAGTTCAAAGCCAGCCTGGTTTACATAGTGAGTTCCAGGCCAGCTGGGGTACAGGGAGACCCTGTCTCAAAAACAAAACAGGACTTGAGAGATGGCTCAGTGGTGCTCTTGCAAAGGACCTGGGTTCAGTTCCCAGCACCCAGAGCTAACAATCATCTGTAACTCCAGTTCCAGGGGATCTGATGCCTTCTTCTGATCTCTGGGGGCACTGCAATGACACACAGGTGCACTTACATACATGCAGACAATACACTCATACAGGTAAAATAGAATAAGAATAATAAAATATTTTTTAAAAATAGAATTAAAGCCAGGCATGGTGGCATACACCTTTAATCCCAGCACTCGGGAGGCAGAGCCAGGTGGATCTCTGTGAGTTCAAAGCCAGCCTGGTCTACATAATGAGTTCTGGGACAGCTGGGGCTACAGAGAGACCCTGTCTCAAAAAGACAAAAAAAAAAAAAGTAATAGAATTAAATAAATAAATAAATAAATAAAAGCCATGCTGAGCATACCAGCTTTCCCATGACAAGAGTGTCTATCACATCACAAAATTTGTCCCAACAATACACACCGGGAATATGAACCTGGCTAACAGGTCTGCTTCAGGCAACGCTGGGGACAAGACTTTGATGTTGACAAAGGCCACTCACCAGCAAATGTCCTCTAATTGCTAAGGAATAACCTATCACAAAAAAGTTAACCTAAAATACAGAATGGTAGCTAGTATTTGTTCTAGATTATACATAACCGCAATGTGTAATAGATTATACCTTCAGTAATCTACTGGTCATCAAAGAAAACAATGTCGTTTGGCAATCTGACAATCTGTTATTGAATTTTCACATCAGTTTATCGAGATCTGATCATTAAGAATTCTTATCAAATATAAACTAGGTTCAAGGGGCAGACAGGCATCAAGGAGACACATTTCTGAGTTCCTCCGAGCTGCTCTTAAAGTAATTTAATCTTTCTGTGAGACACTGTTTCTATTTACAAAACAGAGACACTGTCCCTGGACCAAGCTTCACTAAGCTAAGAAAATGGGAGCTGGAAGAATTCAACCCAGGGATGTAGAGTTAAAGAAAAGCTGAAGACAAAACCAGGCACGGTGGTACCCACACGTAACCCTAGCAATTGGAAGACTGAGGCAGGAGGATCATGATTTTTAAGACTAGCCTCTTATGGAGTTTGAGGTCAGCCTGGTCTAAATGAGACTCCATCTCAAATAATGATGATGATCATGATGACGATGATGTAAGATGGACTTGTATTAGTCCCTGCTCAAGTGATAAGTCAGAGATATGGGTAAGAATTTATCAAAATAATATGATGCATGGAGCATGCCTTCAGAAGGGTCCCCACCACGTCAAGCTTGCTGTCCCTCGGCCCCATCTTCCCCACAGAGCCATGAGTGGTGTGTACGACCCCTCTGCACAGGGTCCTCTCTGACCACCTCCTTCCCTTTCCCTACATGGACTATGCCACGTTTATAACTGTGTAGTTGTCCTCATGACTATTTATTGAATGTCTGTCTCTTTGTGTGTTCCCTCAGGCCAAATATCACCCCCTTATGTTCACCCTTGAACCAGAGAGAGAGAGACAGAGAGAGAGAGAGAGCACAGCTCACTCTTAATGGGAAAGATGATGGAAACTGACAATATTATTTTCAAAGCTGGAAAAGAGTAAGAAACGTTAAGTACACAAATGCCAAGAGGAAAGGACGCTACCTGGGACACTTCAGTGAAGTCCCATGAGGCCTTCGACTCCATGTGGGTAAAGCTGCCCTGTGCTGTTCCTAGCGTGTTCTATGCCAGTCAGTCTTGGCACACATGTCCTCTTCCATACATGTCCTTAAACCAATGTGGAAGCCTACCCACACTAGAGATCATTTCCTGCACTGAGTGGACCAGCTAAAATCCTAAGCTATGAGGCTTTTCCATCCTAAGCACAAGGCAAGGAAGAAGAGGAGCACAGACAACTGTGTGCTGGGACACATGGGGGAAGATGGCAGCCCTGGCCCGGCACAGCCAAGCAGCACCCCAAATCAGGGCCGCCAAGGGAATAGCGAAAAGCCAAACTTCAACTCAGACAGATGATAGCTTTAAAAAACTATCATTAAGAAGCCGGGCATGGTGGCACATGCCTGTAGTCCCAGCACTCTGGAGGCAGAGGCAGGTGGATCTCTGTGAGTTCAAGGCCAGCCTGGTCTATATAGTGAGTTCCAGGACAGCTGGGGCTACAGGGAGACCCTGTCTCAAAAAGACCAAAAAAAAAAAAACTATCATTAAAAAAAAATGAAATGCAACATATAAGATTGATACTAGGATCTCTAGGTACTCACTCGGTGTTCACACTCACTGCAGACCCACACCCAGCACTCCACCAGCCTGAAAACCACACTCTGAGCAGTGAAAATAAAAATCTAAAATCGTCTGCACACACCCCTGTTAGAGACATGCAGACCACACAGGTCCCTGGTCCCTGGCTCTCCTGGCCCTTCCAGAGGATCTGGCTGGCGGGTTCTTGGCAGAGGGTACGGCCTAAAAGCAGACGTCATTGTGAAGGCAGCAAAGCCCCAGCGGTGTTGCTGTCTCCAGCATGCCTCAGCTCACGTCAGCTCCACAGCAACAGACGACTGTTGTCACAAGGCCTCAGGGTAGGAAGTCACAGCACCGCCATACAGGGACACCCAGGGAACACAAAGGGAACACAGCATACCAGCGGCACTGCAGCCCAGCAGCGGGCACTTACGCTCTCTGGAACTCTGGGATGCTGAAGATGGCCTGCATGACAGAGCTGAGGTAGCAGCTGTTACCCAGGTTCTTCAGGCCGGTGTACCCGGGGCCATACATGGGCTTCAGCTTCGTCCCCGACTCCTGGATCACTTCCCACTCACTGATCCGTGGCTTCATGTCGTTGTCCTGGAGCCTGTTCTCTGTCTGAGACAACACCATTTTTAAAAACAAAAATAGCCGGGTGTGGTGGCACAGGCCTTTAATCCCAGCATTCGGGAGGCAGAGGCAGGTGGATCTCTGTGAGTTCGAGGCCAGCCTGGTCTACATAGTGAGTTCCAGGACAGCTGGGGCTACAGGGAGACCCTGCTCAAAAAGACCAAAACACACACACACACACACACACACACACACACACACACACACACACACACACACGCACATACGAGTTCAAAGGCCTGCCTGGTCTAGGGAGTTCTAGGCCATCTGTGGCTACAGGGGGATTCCCAATCAAAACATATGCTTATGAATTATTACTAATGCAATGGTTTTCACTGATAATGCTCTCCAATTACATAGAAAATGAACCCTCTACTTAGGAGACATTGAGACACGGTTGGACAGGATGTGAATGTAGTTAATGTCACAAAACTGCACACTAGAAATTAGGTAAAAGAACAACTTTATATTATATATTTCTAACACAACTTTTTTAAACAGGAGAAAGTTTTTTCTTTAGTGGGAGTAAAGGCTGGATGCGGCGGTGCATGCCTTCAATCCTAGCACTTGAGAAGCAGAGGCACGCAGAGCTCTGAGTCCACATCAGCCTGGTCCGCATAGACACTGTCACAAAAAAAAAGGGGGGGGGGATAGCCTGGGCTCTGCACACCTTTAGTCCCAGCACTCGGGAGGCAGAGGCAGGCGGATCTCTGTGAGTTCAAAGCCAGCCTGGTCTACATAGTGAGTTCCAGGCCAGCTGGGGTACAGGGAGACCCTGTCTCAACAAAAAAGGGGATGGGGGGAGGGTAGGAAGAAGGCAGGACGCATTTGACAGGAAGTAATGACGCAAAGGCTGGGGCGTGGCTCGTGGGGGGCGTGGAGCCCGGGCGACCCCAGTCCTCCAGACCCGGTGTGGTGGACACCTGTGGTCCCGGCCTCGAGAAGCCGGGCGCCGGCTAAGGAGGGCGGAGAAGCCGGGCACCGGGGACATGAGCAAGGCTGTGAGGCCAGGAGACGAGCTCCGGGAGGAAGAGGCGCACAGCCCGGCACTGAGGACCTCAAGGGCCGCTCGGTCAGGACAGCAGCTTGGAGCCAGAATCAGGCCTCGTCTGTCCACACCCAGCGGCCCCACTTCCCTTTCTGAAATTAACTAAAGTGATGGAGGCCACAGATCGTGTGAAAGGTCATCTCCTTATACGTCTCCATTTAGTGAAAAAAAGCGATTTAGACAACTACCCATCGAAGGAGAGAAAAGTTTGCAAGTCCAAATAGACTAGTACTTGATGAAGGTTAAAAAAAATCCTAAGCTGCTATCCAAAAGAAAAGGCTAATCAGTTAAACTGGAGTAGATAGAGCAGTTAAAGCAGAAATCCAAGCGGGCTGGCTCAGAGGTTAAGACACTGGCTACTCTGTGACTCGGGTTCAATTCCCAGCACCCACATGGCAGTTAACACTCGTCCATAACTCCAGTACCAGGGGGTCCTACATCCTCTTCTGACCTCCACAGGGATTGCATGATACTGGAGCACCTGCCTGCCTGCAGGAAATAGACTCCCACACATAAAATAAAAATAATAAAACATTTTTTAAAAAATAAAACAAAATCCATTAAGTAAAGAATATTTGTAGAATTCTTTATTAAACAATTCCCTCCCACCCACCAACACAATGTAGAATTAGAGACAAAAGATTTACTCACCCCCTGCATGTGAAGCATATCAATTCCAAAATGTGCTAAGTGTTTGGCCAACTGAGGGTCCAAAACAGGTTCCTCTTCTTGAAAAGAATAGACATCTAGGTGAGGAGGAAACAGCACTGAGATGTGTAATCATGATGGTCCCTCGACTTCAGGCATGTCCTGTCTGAGCCTCCAGTACACGAGGCAGGAGTGGGCCATCAGTGACACTTCACAACACCCAGCTGAGATGGCGGCAAATGATAAACAGCAAACACGGGTATTTGGTAAACACACACATCAATTCCTTGACAGCTCAGGAAGTTAAGAAAAACAAGTTTTCTAAAGCAAGGGGAAAAAACACCTGAAGGTAAAATAACTTTAAATGCCTAAGTCTTAGGCTTTTTAAACAAAACTTTGGAGGGCATAATTCTAAGGTTGGGAAGGAGGGAAAGAGGATCAGAGGAGGAAGACCAGTGGGGAGACAGATCACAGTTTCTTCCCTTCTAAATTTGGAAAATGAAGTACAAGAAAAATAGATACAAAAATGCCATTCTTCAGGGTCTTTAGACTGTCCAAGGAGCTTCCTATTCCTTAGAACATTGTGAAGGATAGGGACAGGGATTATACAGATGCTATGGTGACCCTGTAACCCTACACTGAGGTAGGTAGAGACGCACTGCCCCCCAAAAGGAAGTTGGTCTTCCTGTAACGAACATTATCTGTGGAGCTTCCCTTCCTATTCTTCCCCCATAGGCACATTTTATTCTGTGGATAGTGACCCTCATTGATATCTGTTTCACTACAATTCAAGTGTTACCAAGAACAAACAAAAGACAAAATCCTAAAGTCAATTACAGTTTCCAGAGTTCCTGATAAAATGGCAGGCTAGAGACCCTCTGTGTGAGACGGCACAGAACTCCAAATAGGAAAAGTAGGCTTTATCCCAAAGACAGAAGTAGAGGAAGGGCTTTCAAAACCCACAAAGTGGAAAGATTCTAGAAAGAGCAGAAACAACAAAAAGTTCAAACACCAAAATAAAAAGGCTTTGAACAATCTGAAAAAAGCATTTTAACATTTTTTAATTTTTATTTTATGTGTATTAGTGTTATGCCTGCATGCATGCAAGTGCACTCATGTCATACAATGCCCATAGAGACCAGAAGAGGGTGTCAGATCCCCTGGAACT
Source organism: Nannospalax galili (assembly GCF_000622305.1). Taxonomy (NCBI): domain Eukaryota; kingdom Metazoa; phylum Chordata; class Mammalia; order Rodentia; family Spalacidae; genus Nannospalax; species Nannospalax galili. The sequence continues at coordinate 1,090,953 of NW_008342627.1, forward strand.
GCAGTTATGGATGATTGTGAGCTACCATGTGGGTGCTGGGATTCAAACTTGGGTCCTCTGCAAGAGCAGCCAGTGCTCTTAACCACTGAGCCATCTCCCCAGCCCCAGTATGCTAACATTTTTAATCAGTGACAAGAAATAAAATGTTTCCAAATACTGGCTGCAAGGTGAGGATGGTGCTCCTGAGGCACTGGAACTTCAGTTGTCTTAAACTAGTGAGGCAGCTTTGAAAACTTACAACTTAATAAACCTCTGGTTTAAAGCCACTGAAGGCCAGGGATGTGGTTTCAGGGTTAGAGTGCTTGCCTGCCATGTATGAGACCCTGGTTTCAATCCCAGGTACTGAAGAGATGGCTCAGCATTTCAGAATGCTCTTGCAGAGGACCTGGGTTCGGGTCCCAGCACCTGGCAGCTCACAATTGCCTATAGCTCCGGTTCCAGGGAATTTCCCACCTTCTTCTGGCTTCTAAGGTCTCCTGCACACACATCCCTATGAGAAAATAATAAAAGTATTAGAATCACCCACCATTGACATTGCCCAGGATCCTGAAATAGGTGAAAATTTCACCGTCTTCAGTGATTCTTAACTTATTAGGTGATTCTTACATTAAAGTAATATTTCCTATCTCAAGTGGGTTAAATGTCCATAAACGTCTGCACGATTCAGTCAGACAGTCATTTCTTAAATCAATGACAAAAACAACTTAGGGAGTACCAGACAAGAAACCTAAAATGAACTAAAATGAACTTGAACCTAATACTTGGTGATCAGGAAGAACTGTAAAGAGATGGATCATCCGTGTAGCTGTGAGTGGGCTCAGGGCAGAAGAGGCCGCCTTCTATGTTTTCACTGGGAAATTCATTTCATCTCCAAATTCAGCTTAGCAAAGCTTTGTCTTAGCTCAGGAACTGTAGTGGCAAGATGACCCTCCACATGCCCCAGCAGGGCCCAAAGCTTGAGTCAGGAGCCAAGGCTATGAAGTCCAAGGGGGGGATGTCCAGTGAGCAACCGTGTTCATTTTAGAAGTGAATTATCACTCTTCCAGTTGAATGACAAACCCAGAGAGCCCAACGCAGCCATTCACGGAAACGATAAAGAATGAGACTTATTGCAGGAATGTCCCACCCATGTGGTAGGCATCTCATAAAAGAAGTTAAAAATAATGGAGAAAAGTTATGAGCAGAAATGAACACTGACTGGGGTGTGAGGAATCTGTGAAAAACGTCATTTGTTACCTGAATAGAAAGACTCATTTTCCTTTTCTATTTCCCCTTACTTATTGTAATGTTCTAATTGAAAAAATAGCAATGACCTAGAGGTAGAGCTGAGTTGGTAGAATGTTGGCCTAGCATTCACAGAGCCTTGAGTTCCATCCCCAGCACCACATAAACCAAGCTTGGTGGCACATGCCTGGGAGCCTAGCACTTAGGAGGTGGAGGAGTAAACGTAGGCATTCTGGGTTATCCTCAGCTACATAGTGAGTTTGAGACCAGTCTGGGTTACATGAGGCCCTGTTTCAAAAAATAAAAGTTTATAAGTAATTCTCACAATTTAAAATAAATCTCATAGATGGTGTGCCTTGGGATCTATGTACAACTGGCCAACCTTGCTTAGTACATTAATTCATTCATTATATCCAACAAATATAACTGAAAACTAAATACACGCTAAAAATATAACGTTAAGTAAGATAAGGCTAAGTAAGTAAGAAAACAGGGTCTCTGCCCCCATAAATTTAAAGTTTAATATCTCAAACGGTCTTAGAAGTAATTCGGGATCTCTATGAGGGACTTCAAAAGGCACCTCCTCAGCTAAGGTTCACTTGCATAGCCCAAGCTCTTTCCTCAAACCCCCAAAACAGCAGAGAAGTAGAGATGCATCTCAGCAACCTCTCCTGCTTAGAAAGAAACAAGCAACCAGGGATCACTGCTGCTGGGCCCCCAACTTAAGAGATAGAACTCCAGGTCCTGGTGGGCAGCAGAAAAGGGCTGAGCAAGGTCAAACCTATCCACAGAGCCATACCTCTCACCATGCCTGTCCGCCACCACCACCTGCAGAAAACAACCTTCCTGCATTGCACTAGAAAAATAAACACAACATGAACACAGGCAAAGTGCATGACCATCCCCAGGCCAGCTGAAACATTTACAATAGTCAGGGAAGGGAAACTGGTATGGGTTAAAAGCCATCAATACAAACACAGATACAATACGAAGACATCAATACAAAGTTGCAATGATGTGTCCTTTCCCTTTTTGTTCACTGCACAAGTCTTTACTAAGCACCTACTATGTGTAGGGAACTATGCAAGATACTAGAGATACAGCAGAGTGCAACAAAGATGGTGTCTAAGCCCTGCTGTCCCAGGTTACCCCTGCCAACCTAACAAGGATCCTGTAAAAAGGACCACAGTGCACCAGCATAAAGTGTTCCCATCACACCGAGAGGGCACAAGCCAGGTTACAGCTCAAACACAGTGATCAGTGCCTTGATTCCATACCCTTGGTCTGCGAGAAACTCATGGGAGCTTGTGCCCAGGTCAGGGGTGAGAAGGAGGAAGAAAGGCCCAGGCGAGGCGCTGTGGGGCAGGTCCACTGGCCTGCGAGTCACCCAACGCACAGAAGTACTTCGGAGGTAAACAAGCAGCTTCTACAAAGTAATTAATACACCCTTTCACCTCCATCTCACCTTATCCCCTGTCTGTCAGAACCTCTACCTAGCTGGCCACAACAAAGTCCCTCCCACACAGGAAAGCTTTGTTTGTTTGTGTGGTGTCTCTTGTTTTGTTTGCTGCTGTAACCATGGGGACCCAGAGTGGACCTGGATACGAAGGCCATTTTTTATGATGTATGCTATCACCCTGGCCTAATCTGGTAGATCAGGACTTCTTGGGAAAAATGAAACCCTAAGTAGAGACCCTCTAGACTGAGGAGGTTCTCACGGAACAGGTACACCAACCCTGGGAAAGGAAACCAGGGTGGGGGGGTCAGGCCACCATTGAATATTTGAATACTCAGCCTTCTTGGATTCTGTGTCCACTAAGCAATCTTCTAAATATAATTTAGCTCCCACAGGGAAAAAAATGTACTGGTCAAGTTGACATAAACAGCCCACAGACTGGCAGTGGTGGCTCTCATTATGACCTAGAAAACAAATGGCCTCACTTTGAGACTCTGTCTTTTGTGAGCTGAATTAACCTGAGGGACCTAGGGAGTAAGGTGGATCCCTCAGCCCCTCAGTACCTCAGAAGTAACCACCCCAAATTGCTACCCTCAACCCCACACAGAGGGCACCTTGCCTTCCATGCCTCAAGATCTGCAAAGCTCCCCACTGAACCCTTAAGGAAACTTCACACATTTTTGTGAACATTTTTGGCTTTTAAACAAACAAAGTTGCAGCTAGACAGCTATTAAAGAGATTTAAGGGAAGCAAAAGAGCACTGATACAATCTATGAACTAGCCAGAAATAACGAGATGAACATCTTTTATTAAAACCCAATGCCACACATGAGAATTCAAAACCTGATCTTTTTTCCAAAGTATGAATTCAGGAAACCTCATCACAGGGTACAGGACCAACCTGTAGAAGCCAGAGTTTTAGACACTGGATGAACAAACTAAAGCTGACAAAAGACCAACCTCAAAAGTTTTCCCTCCTAAAGAAAAAGATAGTTCTCCTTCCTAACAACTGTGACAGTTAATATTTTTAATAGTAAAGAGTTCATAAAACCAAATAAAAGAAAACCTACACATAGACTGACCAGAAAACCTAAGAAGCTATGTGTGATGGTTCACATCTATAATCCCAATATTCATAAGGTCAAGGCAGGAGGATCACAAAGTCAAGGCCTGCCTGGGCTATAGAGTGAGTTCACAGATGCATACCAAGATCTTGTCTCAAAAAGAAGGTCAGTCTAAAAATTTCAGAAAAAAAAACAAAACTACAAATTGCCAAGAATATAATGAAAATTTAGATGTTTGGTGCATGGGATCCCAGCAGTGGAAAGTTGGAGGCAGGAGGGTCAGGAGTTCAAGACCAGCCAGGGATAGGAGACCCTGTCTCAGAAAGCCAAAAAATAAAGAATATAAAACTTAATTATAAATATGAAAAATGTTTGACCTCACTAGAAAAGCAAATTCAAATAAGATGTCAGATGCCCAAAGACATCCAGGACTTGTTGAAATACACTACTAGTGGAAATTTACATTATGACAACTTTAAAAGAGAAACTTGGGGGCTAAGGAGATGGTTCAGTCAGTAAAGTGTTTGCCACACATGCATAAGGGCCTGAGTTTGATCCTCAAAACACGTAAAAAAAAAAAAAAAAAAAAAAAAAATAATCACAAAAACACAAAAAAAAAACAAAAAAAAAAAAAAAAAAAAAAAAACAGGTATGGTGGTATTTGTAATCCCACCTCTGAGAAGGGCGGAAACAGGAAGATTCCTGTGGTTCACTGGCCAGCAGCCTCATCTGGGAGCTCCAGGCCAGTGAGAGACCTTGCCTTAAAAACAGGCCGATGACCTCTGAGGAGCCACATTCGAGGCTGACCTCTGGCCTACACACACACACACACACACACACACACACACAATAACACACACACACACACACACACACACACACGCACGCACGCACGCACGCATGCATACACACTCCAAAGGAGAAAAGAAAAACTTGGCAGCTGAAAATTTTTAACATTCAACTTTTTTTCTAGGAATTTATCTGAAATAAAGTCAACATCTAAAGATTTGAATACATGTAAAAGGGCTCAGAACGCAAAGCAAGCCCCAGTGACCTGGAGTTCTCCTCAGGAAGCTTAAGAAACATCACAGACTTCACACAGCATAAGATTCATGAAAATATAGGGTGGAATTAAGACGGAGCCTTGGACAAAGGTAGGCTCACAGCAAGTACCAAAATGGACCACCGTGATTAGCTCAGACGTTGTGCTCCAAGTGACTTACATTTATTTGTCTAAATTTTTCAACATTCTGCATGTTAGCTACATTGAATATCGATTTCTTATGTAATAGAGGGGAAAATATAAAACTTGCCTCAAAATGAAAGACAAGAATCTGGAAAATTAAAGATACATAGAGAAGATGGGGGCTGGCGACATGGCTCAGTAGGTAAAGATGCTTGCTGCTAAGTAAGATGACCTGAGTTCAGTTCCCACAACCCACATGGTAGAAAGAGAGAACCTACTCTTGCAAGCTGTCCTCCAACCTCCATACCTGACACACATACACACACACACAAAAAAAATAATAATAATAAAAATAAATAATAATCTAAAAAGTTTTAAGATACACAGACAAGAATTAGCCTGTGCCTTCATGGCAGACCAGTTTCAATAAAAGCTAATTATTTAAACACTTACATACCAGTTTTCTGTGTCTAACATGCCTGATCTTTTGTTTGGAATCCAAAGATGAGCAGTGACTTGAGTGAGAAATGTCCCCCATTTGAACACTTGATGCCAGTTAGTGGTGCTGTTTGGAGAGGTCATGAAGCCTTTAGGAGGTGGAGCCTTGCTGGAGGAAGCACATGACTGGGGGTGGGATTTGCACGTTGATAGCCTAAGCCCACTTCCAGCTCGCTTTTTCTGCTTCCTGTATGTTGACGGAAACATGATCCCTCTGCTCCCTGCTCCTACCTGTGCGGTGCCTCCCCCTCCATGACAGACTTTATCCCTCTGGAACATAAGCCAAAATAAACCCTCCCTTCCTTGAGTTGCTTTGGTTACCTCAGAAAAGTAAAGTGAGGAAGGGATTCCTTTGGCTCACAGTCTGAGGGTTCAGTCTGTCATGGTGGGCAAGGCGTGGTGGCAGGACCGTGACGTGGCTGGTCACATTGGTCCACAGTCTGGAAGCAAGCAGGGATGAATGCCGATGCTTGGCTCAGTTTCTCCTTTTTATGTGGTTTGGGACCCACGGGAAGTTGCCACCACATTTAAGGCCCATCTTCCCTCAATTAACTCCATCTAGAAACTCGCTCACAGACATGTCATGGGTGATTCTGGATCCTGTCAAAAATCCAGACCATCACAGTCTGGATTTCTTTCATGTTTCTATAAGAAACATGCCCAAGACAGCACAGAACACAGGGAAGTATAGATGTAATATCCTTCCTGCAGTTTTACCTGAAAAAAATTCCTACATTGCGAGTCTTTCTGTAACACCCTAAAGGGCACAGAGAAGGCCTTACATCAGGTACTCAACCCTACTCATGACCTAGCAGAGTGGTTGTAGCCTCAACTCCCTGGCCTGAATTTCTCTTTAAATCCTGGAACACTCAGAGTGAGACTGGGTTCACATAGAGAGTCGTTTACTTGGATGGAAAATGTTTGGTGCTGACAACTGGGACCCTTGCAGCCACTTTTCTCTAATGAGTTAAAATAATTCCATGATGGGAAGTTAGGGGAGGAGAATGATAGGTTCAAGTTCAGCCTGGACTACATAGTGAGTCCCAGACCAGTCAGTGATACAGTGAGACTGTGTCTCAAAAACCAATAATAACAATCCCATGAAATTTGGAAGTAGGAAAATTCTCCAAAATGTGAACAAAATAATCCTAACATGACCTCACTGCCAATGCTCAATCATAAAATGAATCACAAAGTGAGCCAGCTCACGAAGGAAGCAAGAGACAGAGGTAGAGAGCACCCACCGAATGAAAAGACTGAGGCAGGACAACTCCATCACCGATAATCGTTGAAGAGGAAAGGGAGAGGACAGACACCTCCTAAAACCAGCATCGTAGCTTAAACAGAGAAGAAACAGGCAGACACAGAGCACAGCAGAAGGGGCAAAGCCGGGCTGGTTGTTGGTGTGGAGCCGAGCTTAATCAATGTTTCCAAGATGCTTAGATCTTAGAACTAAGATCTAAGAACTTGGCCAGTGCTGTGTTGTTTTGGATTCTTTACCTGGTGCTGTTGACCTTTTCCATCACAAATGGTGGGGGAATGAAGTGTGAAATGTGGCCAAAGCTAAGCATTTAGAGCAGATGGTGTGAGGGCCGGGAGGGCAAGAGAGAAACAGACCTGATCCCAAAGCTGGCCGGTCTGGTAGGAAGCTGCTCCAACCTTCAAACCGTGAAAGCCATCAATACAGGGGCTGATAATGTAAGAAATCTTTTTTTTACATTTTTATGTATTTATTGTGTGTATGTACATGTGCGTGTGTATGTATGCACAGGCGGGGCACACACAGAGGTCAGAGGACAACTTTTGGGAGTCTGTTCTCTCCACCACATGGTCCCAGAGACTGAACTCCAGCTGTCAGGTGTGGCAGTGGGTGCTCGCTCATCTAAGCCATCTCTCCAGCCCCACAGGGAACTGTCTAAAACTGATTTCTCCACAATATCATTCATCCCTAAATGTACTAACGGCCACAGTGACATCTAGGGCTGCCTCCTGCTACCCTAACAGTACACTGAGTTCTGTGTGTTACTTCCCAGATTGTATATCCTGCTTGTGTCTGCTTAGCCATGAGACAAACAGCAGCTAAGCCCTATACCTTACTGTGGGCCACTGGGCTAAATGCATTATGCTTGGAATAAACACGAGAAAAATCCCTTCAGTGTCCCCAAGATAAAGAATCTCAAGACCTCACAGCTAACAAGAGGCAAAAATCAGGGCTTGGCTACCATGAGATAAACGTGAGCCATGAGTGTGTGTCGTTCCACTGTGTAAAGCCACACTCACCTGCCCCGTCAGGCGTGATGGTGCCCAGCTTCACGGCCAGCGGGTAGCCTGTGTCTCTGTAATGCTCCAACGCATGCCCATTGCCCCCTGAGCTGTCAAAAAACCACTTCCCACACAGGACAGAGCCATCAGTCAGATTCAGCCACAGGTTCTCCCGGAGATCACACCTGGCGCACTTCCAGCCACTGCAAAGTCACAGAAGAGCGGTCAGAACAGAGCAGCCAGGGCATGACAAGAACACTGACATCTAGAACCAGCAGCCACTCACACTGAAGGGCCATAGGAAACTCAGCAGAATAACAGATGTGCTTCCCACATTTTGCGTCCAGAACGTCACTGCATGCCCATCCAGAGCAGAGGACCACCCTGCCCGCCTCCCAGAAGGACCAGCTCCTCTCCTCATCACCAAGTCGGATCTTTTACTTTAGGAAACTGACAAGTGTCATGAAAGGTAAAGAGGAGTCAGATCCTTAAAACTCCCACATGAGGGACCGTAACACTTCAACAAGTACAAGCATGGAGGATCCCAAGTGGACAGACACCTCCATTCCAAAGCAGTAACCCCGCATGGTAACCCAGCTTAAATAAAACCTATGCTACAGCCCAGTCCAGGCTCCTCCCTTGCAGACCCGTGTGTTAACGCCTTGGTCCCCAGCTTGGCGTCACAGTAGTGACAGAGCCTTTAAGAGGTGGCGCTGACCTAGCAGGACAGTTTTGCTTTGTTAGATGGACATGATGCACCTGTCGACTTGTCTAAATATTTACTTTAGGCTTACAGATTACTGCTGCAGCCAGCTTGGTCAGAGACACCTCTCCACAGTGGGAGGCAGGTACCGCAGAGACCCAGCGTGTGAGAATAAGAGGCTGTTGCCGGCTCAGCCATAAATGTCACGTCCATATCACCCCCTCTGTGACTTGGAATACTGCAGAAGAGGAGGAGAGAAAGGTCCTAAGAGCCAGGGAAGGGGCAGTAGTAGTACTGGGACACTGTCCTCTGGGCATGACATGACCTTTGCACTCCTGAACTCCCAGTCACTGTGATTACCTGCACAAGAATGGGCCTGTCAACATCCCATCATGGACTGGGAAGGGGCTTGTGAGGCCCAACCCCTCCCTGAGAACTTACAGGCAGTTAATGTTGCTGGGGAGGGAGAGACCTTGTCTTTAGTGGTGTAGACCGGTGAGGAGCTTGTGCTTCTGTTATAACCCCTCACCCATGCTCCTGTAAGCATCCCTAATTGAACTCACTGAGTCTCATCAATATAATCAATAAGTGCTAACAGAACTTTTAAAAATAAAGGCGTGATTGAGGGGAAAGTTTTCTGCTCATTGGTAAGCACCGCTAAAGGGACCCTGGACCCTGGTCCTCCCTCCTCCCACCCCAGCGTGAGCTAAATAGCCTGTTCCACCACATGTCCCTCACCATAAGGTACTGTGTCACCACTGACCAAAAGTAATGGGGTCACTAACCATGAGTGACACCTTCAAACCCAGGGGCCAAGACAAACTTTTTCCCTTAATAAGTGGATTTATCTCAGCTATTTGTGCCCTACTATACATGCTACAAACATAATTAATGAGAAAAGAAATCAATGAAACTGAGCGTTAGATGTCAGCTATGTGTAGAGTGACTTGCAGAAAGTCCTGTCATTTAATTCTAGTAAGTTCTGCTCAACATCAGCACCACCAGCCCCATTTCTGCAAAGACAGAAGACAAGGTCAAGAAGTGGCACGCCTTCGCTAACACTGCTCTCTAGCATGAGACGCAGCAGGTCATGGAGCAATGACCTGGGTCACGTTCCTAAGCCTCAGCTGCTCTTCCCCCCTGAGACCTGCCTTATAAACACACTGGCACCGAGGAGCAGGTTCTGAATCCCAGGGAAGCATTCCACCAAATTCTGACAACCCAGCGCTGTTTTAAGTCGGACTCCCTAGAATGAGCTCAGAGACAAAGGTCTGGATGTGTGGAAGATGAGGTGGCCCCAGCGGAGTCAGGGAGACAGACACGGGCAGAAGCCAGGACAGGATATGCAGTGAGGAGGGGACCACCACGGATGCCCCGGGCTCAGGCCTGCTGAGAACCAAGGGAACAGGTGTCCTCCGAGGGACAGGAGGCTAGGTGTGGCTCCACCCACTGCACTGCCGGCTAGAGGCAGTTCCAGGACAACAGGCTTCAACTGGCATGTCTGACCATCCCATGCACCACCCAGCAGGTGTCACCAGGTGGAGAAAGTCCCCAAACACTGCTGCACGCGTGTACAACGTACAGCGTTGCTGAGAGAAGGGCTTGGGGCCGAGAGCAGGCCTCACTTGCCACAAAGGCGACATCAGAGCTCTGACCCTTTCTTCTGCGGGCTTTGTTCCTTTTTTAAATTAATGGGTTTTCACTTGTTCTGTTTTTTGTCTTTTTGAGACAGGGTCTCCCTGTAGCCCCAGCTGTCCTGGAACTCACTCTGTGGACCAGGCTGGCCTGGAACTCACAGACATCCGCCTGCCTCTGCCTCCCGGGTGCTGGGATTAAAGGCGTGCAGCACCAGGCCCAGCTTTAAATGAATGTTTTTAGTGTCCAAAGTAATGGGTCTCGTTATGCCATTTTTATGCAATGCACTTTGTTGTAATTCGTCCTCCACGGCCTCTGAGCTCCTTCGGCTCCTTCCACTTCCGTGTCACGTGTGCTGGCACCTCCATTTTTATGTCTCCCTGACATCGTGATCCCCTTTCAAGTTTCATGACACACACACACACACACACACACACACACACAAACATACACACACGTATGCGTGTAACATACATAATTTTAAACCTAAGTCCTTTAATATGATTTCCAGTTTTTATCTGATTTTTTAAATAAACGGCATCTGGTGAGAAAACGTGTAATCGCGAATTCAGAGAAGAGGTAGAAGACTTGCTCTGGCTGGCTTTAGGACTAGGCTCGTGTCACGCAGACTCACCTGGGGGGGATCCTCACGCCACTGTCCAGCTGGGCCAGGTTGTTGGCGTATCTCGACACCGGCAGCTCGTTTTCCCAGGTGTCTGGGTCCTGCTTTCTGTACGGGGACTTGGAGCTGAGAACCGCATCACAAGCAATCGTGACCTGTGAGGCAAAGCCAGGGGGAACACTGAGGAGCCCGCCTCCGGAAATGAATGTGGACGCTTATTCCTAACACAGGTTAACTGAAGAACAGGGGAACCCCACTCCCACCAAGGCCAGAGCCCGGCTTCCTGCACTCCCCCTGGGCCTGGCTGGGTTGGACCCTGGCACGGGGCACTGACCATGACACGAGATGGCAACGAAGCAAATTCAGCTCGTCGGCTCGAGCTTAGTGTTCACACCGAAACTCCCTACCAAGTGGGGTGAAAGGGTGAGGAGAGGGTTACAGGTGAGACCGAAACGAATTCCTGGTGGCACCTGGTCCAGAGCACTGGGGTGGGTGTAGGTGGCACGGCTCCACCTCTTCATCTGTGCAAATGTGACCCTGGACAAGGACGTGCCTGGATGTCTCATAATAGGTCAGCAGCTCATGAGCAAACGTGTGTTGTCCTGCTTGGCGTGCTCTGACCAGAAGAGCACGCCAAGCAGGACGTGACAGGTCCTCAGCCTCCCTCAGCCCACATGCCCAGTGCTACGAGCTCCCGCTAGCTGTCCATAAAAACTTAGCTTCTGGTGGAACGGTAACGGTGCAGCCACTTTGATAAAGCAATTTAGCACTTCTTGACATGATTAGACAGAACTGTCCCAGGACCCAGCACATCCACAACGAGTGATACGCCCAAGAGACATGAAGACATGCAACTCTATGAAAATGTGTCGAGATATTCATAACAGCACTTTAGCAATAACATGAAAGCAACCCAGAGGCCTGTCAGTGACAAACGGAATGAAAAACAACCGTGACATGTTCATACGATGGAACAGTATCACTTGGTAACAAAATGGGGTGGAGCACCAATACTTGCTGTGATGTGGTAAATCCTAACAATGTTCACTGGATGAAGAAAAGCAATCAGGGGGTGGAGAGATGGCTCAGTGGTTAAGGATACTGGTTGTTCTTGCAGAAGACCCAGGTTCGAATCCCAGCACCCACATGGCAGCTGACAACTATCTGTAACTCCAGTCCCAGGGGATCCGACAGCCTCTTCTGACCTCCTCAGGCATTGCACGACATGGGTGCACTTACCTACATGCAGGCAATACATGCAAACACATAAAATAAAAATAATAATTTAAAAAAAATTTTTAAAAAGTAATCACATAAACCACATCTTACAATCACACTTATGTGAAGCTATCCAGAATACATAAACCTGGAGAGGCAGAAGAGAAAGGGGTACTTGCCAGAGCATGAGGCAGGAGGGTTGCTAGTTGAAGGGCTAGCCAAGGCTACATGGCAAGACCCTGTCTAAAACAAAAACCATTACACAATATACACATGCGTCAAACCATTGCTTGGTGACTCTTTAATCCATACAACTGTTTATTTAGTTTTGATGCTGGGAATTTTTTGTTGTTGTCATTTTTAGACAGGGTCTTCCTGCAGATCCAGCTGGCCTGGCACTTGCTAGATAGACCATGTAGGCCTCGATCTCACAGAGATTCACCTGCCTCCACCTCCAGAGTACTAGGACTAAAGGCATGCACCACCATGCCCGGCTGATGCTGGGAATTAAACCCACAGTACCACAGTAAGCTCTATCACTGAGCTACATCCCAGGCCCAAGTTGTGTGTGTGTGTGTGTGTGTGTGTGTGTGTGTGTGTAGGGAAGGAAGGAAGGAAGGAGGGGGAGAGAGAGAGAAGAGAGAGAGGGGGGAGAGAGAGAGAGAGAGAGAGAGAGAGAGAGAGAGAATGTGCAATGCCCTCAGAGGCCAGAGGTTTCAAATCCCATGGAGCTGGACACGGGTGCTGGGAACCAAACTCAGGTCCTCTAGAAGAACAGTATGTGCTCTTAACTGCTGAGCCATCTCTCCAGTCCACTTTTATATAACAAGTAAATTGAAAAAGTAAAATTTTAAGACATTTTCCTGGACAGTTGCTAAACACACCATTATTAAAATTAAATTACATAAACTGAAGTGCCTTTGCAAGGTCACATGGGCAAAAATCCATTATTTCCTAGCTTTTTTACTGTATCTCATCATTACCCTGTTCTCCTGAGGTTGTCTACATCTGTGTTAGCTGAATGGTGGAAATTCCAAGCAGCAACACCACATTCAGTGATGTCTCCTTGGCCTGTGGTCAGCCATGAAGGGGTCTGCACGCCATGGCAATCAGCACAGGGCAGCCTGTTCCCAGCTGCTCAGGCTCTAAGATCCCTACTGTGACCCCATCACCCAGAGATGGTCTGACTCCCTTGTGTATCTCACAGAATAACTCAAATGAAATTCTGTGCTGAGACGCTCCTGGGGTGAGGGGGACTGCCTGCTGGACGTTTTTGAGACCAACCTGTTTTTCTTATTTAAAAGTTCAAAAGAGAATCACCAAATGCTAAAAATGAGGCAAAAGCTTGAAAAGAAAGTAAAGAACTAGAATCTTTTGTGCAGCTAAAGCCCTTCGGCAGCCATCAAGTAAATCAACCCAGGCTCCCTTCTACCTTCCCACCTTGAGGGGCTTTCTGTTCTTAAAGCATTTTCTTAATATTTTACTTATTTTTATGTGTATAAGTGTATTGCCTACATGTGTGTAAGTACACTCATGTCCTGCAATGTCCACAGAGGTCAGAAGAGGGCATTGGTTCCCCTGGAACTGGAGTTACAGATGGTTGCTAGCCACCAAGTGGGCGCTGGGAATTGAACCCAGGTCCTCTGGAAGAACAGCCAGTGTTCTAACCTCTGAGCCATCTCTCCAGCCCCATTTAACCTAAAGCATTTCTTTAAAGCAAATTTTATTCAAACTTTCATTTTAAAGTATTCTAAAAGACCATTATTAAAAAGTATAATACATCTTGCTGGAAACAGGTTTCTAGGGCACTTCCTTTTAAATAAGAGTTTCTACCCTTCCACTATTCTGTTCATTCAGAGTATTTTAACAGGCCCTGGGTGTGTATAAATGTGTGTGTGTGCATGTGTGTATGTGTATATGTGGGGGGTGGTTTTGAGACAGGATCTTAGCCCAAGCCAGCCTTTAATTCCTAGTAAGGTTCCTGCCTCAGCCTCCCCAGTAGGTTACAGGTATGACCTACTATACCTGGTTTGAGACTTTTGATTAATATTTACTTTTTCACATAAAAATCTTTCCAACAGAAAGGCCAGAATTATATCAAACATGGGCAGTAAGAACCTCAATACTACAGATATATAAGCTTTAGTATGTAATTTCAGGGAAAGGGCTTGAGTAAGACTATTTTATCCTTTGATATAGTTGACTCCTTTAACAGTCATGAGTCAACACAGGGAATCAGAGAAAACCGTAATTTAACTCCTCAAGCTTCACGGAGCACTGAGGCCCTCATATGGAAAAGGATGCCTTATATTTAGCACGCAGAAGGCCACAGTGGACAAAGACGCAGAACTCTAGTTTCTATGGTCTTAAATTTAGATACACGGTAAATCGGAAGAAAACAGGTTACGTGTAGAAACCTAGTCCCTCAGAACATGGAAACCCCAGCACAGAGGTCCCCTTTCGGCAGCAGCGACCGAGCAGCTGGTTGTGGCTAGTCACTACTGTGGGAAGGCTCTGGGATGCACGGGCCTGGCTTTGGTTCTGGAAGAACTGGAGGAGGGACAACATGAGCTGACACGTCTACACTGTGACCCACCTGCCACCTGGGACTGGGCTCTAGGAAATGGAGGGATCCCCACACAGGGAGAAAAGGAGGGAATGTTGGAGCAACACGGGAAGTAAGAAAGAGCAAAGGACAGGGAGGGCTGCAGGGGCACTGTGCTCACTGCAGGACTGAAGGATGCAGCCACCCTCCCCGGCCCCTCTGCCACTCCAGTGCCCAGAAGTTTCAAGAAAACTTAGGCCTCCAGGAAACTGACTGGTGAGCAGGCTGGTTGAGAGCACAGGTTCTGTTCATATCTGTCCTGCTGCGTTCCAGTGGGAGGGACTTCGTTTCCCAAACAAAATCTCAGAGGGGAGGACAGCATGGGAAGCCTGAAAAATCAGCGTCATCCCTCTGCTGGGAGACAGTCCCACTCCAGCTCCCCCCGCACATGTTAGGGGCATGCTGTGAAACGCCCAGCAACAGACAGAGGAGAGTGCGGCCTAGTGGTGCAGAAAGGCTGCCCACCCTATGGTACCTTGGACAGGACAGAAATGCTCAGATTCTTCTTTTCATTTATTTTGATGTTTTGAGACAAGTCTCACTATGTAGCCCAGACTGGACTCAATCCCACCATCTTTCTGCCTCAGCTTCCTTTAATGCTGGGGTCGCAGGTGGGCACCACCATGCCCACAATTTGTTCATTCTTCTTCCTTTCCACCAGCCTTCCCCGACCACACACACCTGACACAGAGCCACACGCACACTCACTGACCAGGGCTGGTAGCTCCTCAATATTTGGAAGGGCTATTTCATAGTGGTCTGGGAATATAACAAGTTTGGCTTCATCTTCGTACTCGTAATCGTCGCTATTTAGATCGTCATCAGTATCTAGATCTGAGGAGAGAAAACACAAAGAAGAAAACATGAGGACAGATCACCATGGTGACCCTCACCAGGAGGGCTGAGCTCCACAGGGATGTGACCCTGAGGGCACCTCGGCTACAGCTAACCCTGACACAGGCCCGTCCACCTGCCCCACGATGGGAGAACCAGGCCGCCATCTTTCCAAAGGGATGCATATCTGTTTATCAGTCACATCACACAGCCTCACAGAGTAGACATACATGCTAACTACTGAACTCATACAGACTTTAAAGGAACAGACATGTTGCCCATAATTTTAGGGTTCTAATTTCACAAGAACAAGCTATCATGTAAAAAAGAGTGAATGGTGTGCGTGTGTGTGTGTGTGTGTGTGTGTGTGTGTGTGTGTGTGCCCATGCACACGTGCACCTATGAGGGCCAAAAGACAACCTCAGAACCAGTCTTCAGGAGTGTTCATCCTGCATTTTGTCTCTTGATGGCCTGGAGCTCATGGATTCAGCTAGGCTGGCCAGCCAGTGAGTCAGACTCTCTGATTCCCCAGTGCTGGGATTCCACGCATGTACCACCACACCCATCTTTTTAGGGTGGGATCAAACGCATGTCCTCATGCTTACAGAGCAAAGCACTTTATCAACCGAGCCTTCTCCCTGGCCTAAAAGTGCGTGGGTTTGAGGTAGCTTCAGGACTGGTCACCACACTTAATATAACTTTGGGCAAGTCACAGATTCTAGGCTGTGTGCTTCCCTCACGTCCAGCATGGAAAAGGCCACACTATCCTCTATGTAGGAGAGAAATGATGTGTGGCAGACAAGAGACCTCCCCCAAGAGAAGCCAAGTAGGCAGCCAAGAAACAGTCACTATTATTTAGAATCCAGACTCCCTGTCCCTCGCTGCCTCTTATCTCTCTGTACCTCCCCGTCTCTAAGAGTGGGCAAGATCCTTCAGAGTTAAGTTGGAGGAGAAACTCCAACATCCGAGCAGCCTATTGTCCCCAGGGAAAGACCAGCTTCCCCATCGGGATTGTCAAGTCACCACCTCTGTGCCTGGTAACAGCTGAGTGACTGAAGGAAACGCCTTGTCACCATGTTCACATGGACACTGTAACCTTTCACTCAAGGAGATGTCCACGTCCTGGGTCATGTTTGTGTATTTATATGTTTGGAACTATGGTGATGAAAACCAGTTGAGCCATGTTCCATTCACACTGAAAATACACAAACAAACGGGCTGTGTGGACAGAAGGCAGTTGTCAGACTAGAGTCTGCAAAGTCACCCAGAGCCAAGGGTCTAACCTGCCATCACCCTGAAGCAGGGCCCCGGCGTCTTTATATGCAGCTCAGCTGTTCACTTCTCAAAGATGAACCATTGCAAGAAAAACTAGAGAAACACATAATCCCAGCATAATAGAGTCTAAAAAGTAGGAGTCAGAAATGCCAAAATAAAGACTCAAATGACACTCTAAGAAATTAATTTTGCAAAAGGCAGTTTTAAAGAAGATTCTGTGAGTTTAAGAAATAGCTAAAGGCGTTTGTTTAAAGTGAATGATGGAGACAAAAAGGACGTTACGTGTGTTATAAAGGACCGGGTGCTCCACCATCTATAAAAGAAATGGAACCTGGGGCTGAGAGATGGCTCAGCAGTCAGGAGCACTGGCTGCTCTTGCAGAGGACCTGGGTTCAGTTTCCAGCACCCTCATGGCAGCTCACAACCATCCATAACTCCACTCTCCACAGGCACAATACCCATGTACTACACGTATATACATACAGGCAAAAGACTCATACACGTCAAATAAAATCAATAAGTTAAGTGTTTTTAAAATTGGAGCCTGGTGCTCAAGGAGAGGACAGGCGACTCACCAGGACATCCCTGAAGGACAGTTGCTTTAGACTACAGAAGCATGTCAAAGTTTATGTGGTACAATTCTGAAAATAAATATCAAAAGGCCCTCACTGTACAGCAGTTTTGTATTACTTTATGTACAGAGGAAATAAAAGTCTCAAGTTAAGTGAACCTCCCTCTGCCCTCGATTTTTAACGCATATGGGATACACAACCAAGGTACAAATCTTGGGCTTTTGTGAATAGGTTCAATATATTCAAGGTATTAATTGTCTCTTTTCTGTAGAAAACATACTCAGGGGCTGGGGAGATGGTGCGGAGGCTGCTTTTGCAGAGGACCCAGGTTTGGCTTCTAGCATCCAATCTGTAACTTTAGTTCCAGGAGATCCAACGCCCTCTTCTGACCTCTGTAGACACTAGACATACATGCGTATACACACATACAGGCAAACATTCATACACACAAAATAAAAAATCTTTTTTCAAAAAAGAAAGAAAAGTATTCACTTAATGCTAATCCAAAGCTCACCTTCATAAATAAAGTGCAAAAAGTAAAGTCCTAGTCTAACATTTGCTGGGCATGTGACCCTGGATGAGCTCTTTCCAAGTTCATTTTGGTCATGGTTAGCTATGGATAATACCTACAGGCTCAATAAGAGGGGTCAACAGAATAAGGTCTAGAGGCACCTGGTGTAGGATGTGGGAGGCCATCAGGTACCAGCCAACACCACCATCCCCTTCACCGCCTTCTATCAACACCTGACAAATAACACACAGTGCCTCCGCACCCTTTAACTGTTCCAAGACTGAAATAAGTTTCAGAAAGACCATGATACTGTGTAGGGATCGTCCATGAACTGAGTATAGAGAGGATAGCACTGACACAAGCTTCTAGATCATTAATCTCAGAGAGGAGGGATGGGTCTTATCTGCCTCCCATGACCCTGGCCATACACACTGTCCAGCACACACCACACTCTGTTCATGGGGTGTCAGGAGTCAACAGCATGCTGTGCTCAAGAGCACAAATGCAGCAAGAGTCATGGTGTTGTTTTCACCGCTGGGAACTGGTCTGTGTTTACAAAGGAGCAGGGGGCCAGTGAGATGGCTCAGTGGGAGAAGTGCTTGCCACCAAGCCCAATAACCTGAATTCAATACCCACTCCTACAGTCAGAGGACAGAACCAACCCCAGCAAACTGTTCTCTGATGTCCACACATGTGCCATGGCATCCCACATCTGACAACAAGGGACAAGTCTAAGGTCTCTCCTGAGCATACATCACTCATGACCCTATTAGTCTAAACTTTGCACCTTTCTTGAAGTCTTGAAACTGAAAACACCAAGTTCAGAGATCTACAGAGTAACTATACCACAGCAATAGAACCAGGACCCACCCTCCAGGACCCACCCTCCAGGACCCACCCTCCAGAACACACCCTCCAGGACCCACACCCTCCAGGACCCCACACCCTCCAGGACCCACACCCTCCAGGACCCACACCCTCCAGGACCCTACACCCTCCAGGACCCACACCCTCCAGGACCCACACCCTCCAGGACCCCACACCCTCCAGGACCTACCCTCCAGGATCCACCCTCCAGGATCCACCCTCCAGGACCCACCCTCCAGAACCCCACACCCTCCAGAACCCACCCTCCAGGAACCCACACCC
>NW_008342627.1:1109812-1115711 GCF_000622305.1 Nannospalax galili
CCCCGCCAGGACCCCACCCCCTCCAGGACCCCCCCTCCAGAACCCACCCTCCAGGACCCCACACCCTCCAGGAACACACACCCTCCAGGACCCACCCTCCAGGACCCCACACCCTCCAGGACCCCACACTCTCCAGGACCCCACACCCTCCATGACCCCACACCTCCACGACCCCACACCCTCCAGGACCCCACACCCTCTAGGACCCACACCCTCCAGGACCCCACACTCTCCAGGACCTCACACTCTCCAGACCTTTCCAGCACCTGCTTTCCAGTGGGGCCATTACCACGTAATGTGCAGATGTGCTCTTTTTCTGCTATTATAAAAAATTAAGCTTCCTTTCGGCCACTCAGAGACCCACCCAAGTGCCCTGAAGAAATGGTTGGGACCACACGGGCTTCCCCATGGTGTCCAGCTGTGCGGGAGAGACAGGCTCCAAACAGAGGCTCTGCTCCCCAGCTCAGTCCACACTGAGGACAAGTTGGAGGTGAGCAGCCGGTCTGTCAATGGGTTGCAAAGCCCTCACCAATAATCACCTTCAAAGGAAAGGTCTTGGGGGTGGAGGGCCTGTTAGAACACAATGTGAGGCTGGGGAGATGGCTCAGTTGGTAAACTGCTTTTCACACAAGCATGAAGACTTGAGTTCAAGCCCCAAAACCCACGTAAAAAATCCTGGCATAAGGGTGCCTGCTTCTAATCCCAGTTGTGGGAGGTAGAAACAGGCCAATCCCTGGACTTGGCTGGCCAATCTAGCTGAAGTGGCACGCTCCAGGCCAGTGAGAGACCCTGTCTCAAAAGAGGAGATGGACAGTGACTGAGGAACGACATCTGAGATTGACCTCTGGCTTTTCTCCACATGCAGGTGTCCTCTGACTCACATTCCGCCAAAAATTGGAAAAGCAATTTATCTGAACCTTCTGGTCTCTCCGATCTCTGCTATGTTTTCTAAACAGGCCCGCTCTCAGATTTTTCACAGAATTTTATTCCTTTGTTTGAACAGGTCTCACTCTGTAGCCCAGGCTGGTCTGAAACTCATGTAATTTTTTGTTTCCTACTTGTTTCCCATGGAATACGATGCCTGGACTAAACCCAAAAAGTGGGATTTGAGCTCTCTGAGCCTAAACAGTCAGCCTCTGATGCATCCCCCTCAGACCCAGAGGACCGTGACTAATTCACTCCTACTTGTGAAAAGTTGAAGAAGAAATTCAATAAAAATTGTATTTAACACTGCTTTTATGGTATATCAATAATGTTGCATTTTTATTAAGTGTGTAAGTGCACTTACAGAATGCACTCAGAATGTACAAGTGTACATTCGCAGCTTTATTGCTGGAAAAAGTTGCTCCTCTAAGCCATGGATTAGGAAAACGGCCCCAGTGCCAGGGGTGGGGTACCGTCTCATGAGCTCTTGGGCATGAAGGCCCCAGAGGCCCCCAAAGCAGTGCAGGCTCTCGCTGCTCCTCTTGGTTTCCACCAGAACTAGATGTAAGGCCCTATTGCTGACACCACACACTTTGATTACATGATAAAGAAATCAAGCTTCAACTGAGATGGAAGCCTCTGTGCTGGCTTTCATAGTGCTGGTAGGTGCTGTGCAGGCTTCGGGGGAGAGAAGGGCAGCAACAGTCTTACTCTGCTGCGAATCCTACAAACTACAAGACCAATCTTCCAGGAAAGATGGGCCCACTTGTGCAATCATGGGTCTACTGTTACAGGGGCAACCACCAATCACAATCTTCCTGGATTTGAGGCCCATACCACAAGAGAGAATCTATGCCTGGTATTGCAAAACCTAGTCAAAAACCCATGGTTGGGGCTGGAGAGATGGCTCAGCGGTTAAGAGCACTGACTGCTCTTGCAGAGAACCTGGGTTCTATTCCCAGCACCCACATGGCAGCTGTGAACCATCCTTAACTCCAGTTCCACAGGAATCCGACGCACTCTTCTGACCTCCATGGCATTGTATGACATGGGTACACCCACGTACGTGCAGGCAATACACTCATACACATTTAAAAAAAAAAAAACCCATGGTTGAATTTTTTACTGCTACTTTTCAGCTAAATTGATGTAGCATCAAACTGCCTTCTAAATATTTATTTTTATACCCACAGACAAATGCTACCCTTGACCTTAAAAGAAATCTCTCTTCCCAGTGAGTGTAGACACTCATGGATGCTCAAGGGGCTGGGATTAAGTGAGAGTTGAGTGCTCGGCCCTAAGCGGGACATTTACACCACTCCCAAGGCTCAGGGAGCTTCATGGAAGAAGAGGCGGGAAGAACATAAGAGGTACATGCGGGGAGAAGGCTGTGAAATGCCATCTTCCGGGCAGGACACAGCCATGACAGTCATGAACTCACTGCAGCTAAGACGTCTGTGCCAGGGCTGCAGAGGAATGGGCCCAGCAATGGCTGCTGAGGGACGGGGGTCGCTCTCCTTTGGGGACATGGCCATGGAAGATTAGCCATGCCACAGTGAAAGCCCCACATCCATGCACATATGGGCAGAGCTAACTGGACTCTGAGGGCTATTGATAGTAACTAAATAATAAAAAGGAGGGCATGACGTTGGAAGGGTGATTGGGTGGGGGTCAGTAGGCGGAGCTGGATGGAGGAAATGGTGGATGGATGTGACCAAAAATACATTGTATAAATGTATGAACTTTTCAAAGAATAAGTAAAAATACAAGGATGGGCCCATCAACAGTCAGCCATGGGTGGAGGAGGGGCTTAGAGGCCCTGCCCCTCGCAGCTGGACTATTTGCTACCGATGGATTCAGGAAGAGGGGGGGTCACTGCCTTCATCTGTGTATCCACTGATGAGTCCACCAGCTTCCAATGGATAGTTCCACTCCAGTGGTTACACGTGTGTCCCTGGTTAAACCAAATGAGTCACAGAACAAAACCGGAAGTCATGAATCTGGGAAGGCAATGGTAGGGAAGAGGACCAGGCAGACAGGGAAGGGAGAGAAAGAAGTGGTGACTGGGGAGGACAAAAGTCAGAAGGCATTATATATATGCGTGTATATGTGCACGTGTGCATGTATGCGTGCGTGTGTGTGTGTGAGTGTGTGCATGCGCGTGTGCATGTGTGTGTGCGTGTGTGTGTGTGTGTGCGTGTGAAACTGTCAAGGAACAAATTAATTAAAAATAAGTGGGCATGATGGCACACACCTTTAATCCCAGAACTCAGGAGGCAGAGAGTTTGAGGCTAGCCTGGTCTACATAGAGAGTTCCAGGCTAACTGGGACTACATAGTGAGACCCTGTCTCAAATCAATCAATCAGTAAATCAATAAATATAAATAAATAAGCAAGCTTAGGCCAAAAGCCCAGGATAAGCACAGTGTATTTTGTGAGGGTCCTGACTCCTTTACCTCCCTCTCTCTTCCCTCTCATAAAAATGATGCTTTTTATCAACCCATTTCTCGAACTCACTAACTGTTAGACTGTTGCAAGTCATCCTTCTGAAAGACAAACTGAGCATTTCTCTGTGCTGCTTACAAGCATACTGGTGGGTTGCCCCAACTTTCCCTCCATAGCAGAAAGTCATCAGGAACACCAATCACTCCATTCATGCCATATTTATAGCCTAATGAGTGAATAACCATTTGACAAATTAATACACGCACATTGAGAGATGTTTACTTCATCCCTAACCACAATTCTGCACTAACATGTGCACCTGCTGAGCACTGCACAGCCTCTCTTTGAATCTCACTGGACAATGCCGTCCTGAAGCACCCTCTCCCACGGTGTCTTTTACCATGGAAACCACAAAAAGGCAGCTTTACAAAAAGGTGGCTTCACTAGCAACAACGCAGGATAACTTAACAGTAAAACCACATCAAGCTTTGATCATTCCGTATCTGAGCTCGGCCGTCTCTCGAAGACTCAAAGTATCTCATAATGCACTGTCCGAGCACTGCCACACCCGGGGTGCCTCAACATCCACTCTAGGAACCCAAGTGTTAACAGCTCCCTACTTCCCACCAGAAAAAAAAATCTAAAAGCATGGTGTGTGTTCAGACTCTTAGAGAAAACATGCAAAATATACAGAGATGTACAAACTAAAAATACTGTTTGTCTCTGGGAAGAGTAATCAAAGGACAGAGAGCCAGCAGAGGGGAAATACCCACTCTACCCCAAAGCCACTTACAGCTCTTCCTTCTCAGTCTTTGCATGTGTTAGGTATTCAAAAGCTATTTCTTAGGTCCTAAATACAAAAAAATATAGAATTTAAATGACCCCTTAGTTACCAACTGCTATGGTTGTTGGTTAATAAACTACCATGCTAGGAATATAGCACAGTTCAGAGTGCTTGCTTAGCATGCACAAAGTCCTGGGTTCCATCCCCAGCACTACATAAACTAGGTAGGATGGTGCACACTTGTAATCCCAGCACTCAGGAGGAGGCAGGAGGATCAGAAGTCCAAGGTCATCCTCCACTACATAGTCAGTTTGTGACCAGTGGGGGTGCTACATAAGACCCTGTTTCGAAAAGGAAAAAAAAAAAAAACCCAAGTGAGGTGGGACACAGCTCAGGCAAATCTCTGTGAGATTGAAGCCAGGCTGGTCTACATAAGGAGTTCTGGGCCAGCTAGGCCTATAGGTCTCAAAAAAGAAAAAAAAATGAAAATTGCCAACAGAAGCCAGAGCTGAGTCATTTCACCTGCACGAGCTTCCAAGTGCTAGGGAGGAAGTGACTCGATTGTTGGCAGACAGGATGGAGTACATGGGAGACCTGGACTCATCACTCTGCGGCAACTGATGGCTTTGGCACCTCTCAAGACTCAGCATCAAGATCAGAACTGAACTCGGGCTTCTCTGTCCCTGGAGAGCTGCAGGTCTGCATGCTGAAGTGGTCTAGCCTGTGAAGACACGTCTCCAGCAGGAGTGGCCACCCTCTCCCTTCCAGTGAGAGCCCCAGCTTGAACTCTGAAGCCAGGCAGCAGGCTTGATTTCCCAGTCTCCTTGCAGCAGGGAATGGGCATGTGGCCAACTTCTGAGCAGAGCAGCGTAACTGAACGGGGACCTGTGAAGACTGACAGAAAGGAGGTGACTCCTGGGAGCACTGCTTCTCTGCCCCCTTCTTTACAGCTTTCCAGAGGGGGGTGTAACGGCTGGAGTTTAACAGCCATTTTGGACCATGAAGTGACTATGAGAATAGAAATAGAATGGAGCCCAAAGCATTAATATGGGTCCAGCCTAGATGGCTGATGGACTTGGAGCCATGACATCACTGGACCTGCTCCTTCCTGACACCCTCCACGTGAGCTACTGCTTTAAGTCATCGACAGCCGAGGTTTCTGTTACACAAGCAGAGCTGATGCTAATTCATTCACAGGCCACGTCTACTTGAACAGAGCTGTGACCACAGTGGTAAGAGGAAAGTGTTTGCTGTGGGGAGGCAGGAACCCAAGTTCAATCCCAGAACCAGAGACAGGTCAGTGGTTAAGAGCACTGGTTGCTCTTGCTTAGGACTTTGGTTCAGTTCCCAGCACCCACATGAATAACAATCATCCGTAACTTTAGTTCCAGAGGATCTGATGCCCTTTTCTGGCCTCCTCGAGCATTACACAACATAGATGCACTTATATGCAGGCAAAACACTCAAGTATGTAAAATAAAAGCAAATAAAAATCAATCCCAGAACCCACGTAAAAAGCCAGGCATGGTCATGTGAACTTCTGATCCCAGTGCTGGGGAGGCAGATGCAGGAGGGCTATTGGAGCTCACTGGCCAGTTAGTCTAGTCAAATTGGTGAGTTCCAGGCCTGTGAGAGACCCTATCTCTAAAAGCAAAGTGGACTTCAGATGAGGAACAAGGAGGCTGTCCTCCAGCCTCCACATGAAATGGGGGGGGAGGCAGAAGGAGAAGGAGGGGGAGGGGAGGG
>NW_008342627.1:1115816-1131180 GCF_000622305.1 Nannospalax galili
GGGGGAGGGGGGGGAAGAGGGCTGTAACTCAGAAACCGAAGCCACATCCAGAAGGGGATGAGGAAACTAACATCAAGGCACTTGGGTGTAAAATAGATAGTAGGAAGAAATACACCTGGGCCTAATGACACTCGGCTTTAATTTTAAAATATTTTTATTGAATCTTTGAGCATTTCATACAATGTATTTTAGTCATATTCAAATCATATCAGACCTTCTCCCCAATCTCCACCCCTCCCTTATAACACCCCCCCCATTTCATATCCTCTATTATCTTTTTAAGGCCTATCAAGTCTAGAAGCTGACATTTCTTGTCCACCTCCCCCATCTGTGCTCAGGTTTTGTCTGGCTTGGACTTGCACAGGTCTTCTGCATTCTGTCCCAAGCACTTTGGGTTCACATGTGCAACTGCCCTGTTGTGTCCAGAAAACATGGTTTCCTCGTGTTCCTCCACCACTCTGGCTCTTACAGTCTTTCCATGCCCTCTTCTGCAATGATCCCTGAGCCCTGGGAGGAGAGGGCGTGACACAGGTGTCCCACTTAGGGCTGAGCACTCTGTAGTCTCTTAGTCTCTTGACCAATTGTGGATTTCTGTGTCAATCCCCATCTGCTGAGAGAAGAAGCTTCTCTGGTGAGAGCTGAGAGATGCTAATCTATGGGTGTAACAATAAGTGACTTTGGATTTCAACAAACGTTGAAAGCAAGGATGTCAACTAACTTCTCATAAACCAAAGGAAATTTTAAAACTTTAAAAAGCCATGCATGGTGGCACACACCAGTAATCTAGAAATTGGGAGGTGGAGGCAGGAAGGTCGGGCGTCCAACACCAAACTCTGCCACATGAGACTGAGGGAGGTCTGGGCTGCATGAGACCCGGCCTCAAAAAAAAAAAAACAAAACAAAAAAACAAGCGGCAACCTAAGTCAAGTTGTTTAGTAATTTCTACCTCTGAGAAGACACCGTTGAAGCCATTTGCCTGGTGAGAAGTCACACTAGAGTGGCAAGCACTCAACAGCCCAATGCACGTGTCTCTTTCCCCTTTGGAGCTCACTCTAGGCTGGTTTAGGGTAGGTTGGCTAGTGGGCTGGTTGGCTGGGTTGGGGCACAATGGTGCGCTGAGCAGTGGGAAAGACTGACCAGGGAAGAAAAGCTGCTCTAAATAAGTCTCCTCAAGAAGACCACCAGCTGGGAAGCAAGAGGAAAAACACAGTCAGCAGGACTGAGTACCAAGTCAGGGACAGAAGACACGGCCAGGCCAGCACCCAGTACGAGCACCAAGTCGGGGACAGAAGACACGGCCAGGCCAGCACCCAGTACGAGCACCAAGTCGGGGACAGAAGACACGGCCAGGCCAGCACCCAGTACGAGCACCAAGTCGGGGACAGAAGACACGGCCAGGCCAGCACCCAGTACGAGCACCAAGTCGGGGACAGAAGACACGGCCAGGCCAGCACCCAGTACGAGCACCAAGTCGGGGACAGAAGACACGGCCGGGCCAGCACCCAGTACGAGCACCAAGTCGGGGACAGAAGACACGGCTGGGCCAGCACCCAGTACGAGCACCAAGTCGGGGACAGAAGACACGGCCGGGCCAGCACCCAGTACGAGCACCAAGTAGGAGAGGAGACTCAGCTTCACATCGATGGTTTCATTTCTCAAACAATCCACTGTCTTTGTGTGTATGCACAGTGTATGTACCTGTTTGTGTGTACGTGTATGTGTGTGTGTGTATGCACGTTTGGGCCAGCACCCAGTACGAGCACCAAGTCGGGGACAGAAGACACGGCCGGGCCAGCACCCAGTACGAGCACCAAGTAGGAGAGGAGACTCAGCTTCACATCGATGGTTTCATTTCTCAAACAATCCACTGTCTTTGTGTGTATGCACAGTGTATGTACCTGTTTGTGTGTACGTGTATGTGTGTGTGTGTATGCACGTTTGTACATGCATGTGGAGGCCAAAGGTTGACACCAGGTGTTTTTTGAGACAGGTTTTCTCACTAAACCCAGATCTCACTGATTCATCAAGGCTGGCCAGTCAATGAGCTCCAGGGATCTGCCTCTCTCTACACCCCCCTCAGCCATGCTGGAGTTACAGATGTGTGCCATCACACATCACTTTCATGTGGTTGTGGTTACTGAGGATCCAAACTCGGCCTTCACATGTACAGCAGGCACTGTACTGAGCCATCTCCTAGTCCCTCGTGAGTGAGTGTTAGTGAGGCTGAGTGACACACAGCCATAGCTCCAGCTACTGGAGAGGCTGAGGCAGGAGAACTGCTTGAGCCCAAGAATTCAAGGCCAATCTGGGCAACATGGCAAGATTTCATCTCAAACAAGGAAACAAAAAGTTTAAACACAGACAAGCAAAAAGAAGAAACTCAGTCTCATCCATCTTATCAGATGAGAACTACAGTTAACCATCTGGAGTATATTCTCCTAGGCTCTGTCAGTCTCCCAGTTAAATATGTACATGTGTGTACAATACACACACAGAGATGTGCCTGCATTCATCCATGCACACATACAGCCATGTATATATACAAACACAGAGACGTGTGCATGTATACACTTAACACACATGTACAATAATGTATACAGTTGTTTCTACCAAAATGAAACCATACTATGCAAAAAAAAAGAAATTTCTTTCAAATAATAATCATAGGCATTTGGAGACACAAGCATATATTGTCAGACAATATAAAACCATTTTTTTATTCCTGAGAAAACCATATCAGACTTAACACAAATACAAAGATAGTTATGTGATCTAGAAATCAGCAGTTATTTGCATAATCCAAACTAGCTCTTCTCAATGAGGAAAATTGAAATGCCGTGATCACTGTTACAGGCAAGAGCCACGGACGCTAAATGAGCGGGCCAGGCTCTGAGGAG
Organism: Nannospalax galili; assembly: GCF_000622305.1. Taxonomy (NCBI): domain Eukaryota; kingdom Metazoa; phylum Chordata; class Mammalia; order Rodentia; family Spalacidae; genus Nannospalax; species Nannospalax galili. The sequence continues at coordinate 1,118,714 of NW_008342627.1, forward strand.
AAACAAGGCTTGTGCATACTTCCAAAGCAGAACCCTGAGGTATTGATCAGTTATAGCTTTAGAGTGGAGAAACCCTTTAGAAGTTCCTGCATATGTGTGTATGCATGTGTGGCTTTGTGTGTGCACGTGTGTGGGAGTGAGCATGCATGTGTGTGAATTCATAAGGAGACCAGAGGTCAGGTGTCTTCTCTCATAACTCTCTGCCTTGTTTTTGAAGACAGTGTCTCATCTCTCACTGGCCTGGAACTTGCCAATTAGCCCAGGCTGACTAGCCAGTGAGCCCCAGGGACCAGCCTCTTCCTGCTTTCCAGTGGTAGGATTGCAAGCAAGTACCACCATGGCCAGCTTTTACCATGGGTGCTGGGAATCTGAATTCAGGGTCTCCTGCTTGTGTAGGCACTGTGCTGACAGCCATCTTCCCAGCCCTGAAGACACTACCTTAACAAGCAATCAAGCTCAACAACACCAGCACAGGCAGACATGAACAGCATCATGCATGCCCTGCCACTGAGCCACTGAGCTGCTGAGCGGGACTCATACCTCTATCACAGCCTTACCAGAAACGCAAAACTTCAGGTTTTCCAAACTGAGGTGCATTCTACAAAATAACTGAGGAGCGCTCTTCTCAGTTTAAAGACAAAGCCTGAGAAATTACCATATATTGGAAGTGGTGAAGGACAGGAAAGTTTGATGTGATATCCTGAGTTGGATCTTGAGGTCAAAAAAAGGCTGGTGAATCCTTATTAGGATTAGGCCTATTTTTTGGTTATTTTTTTATATTTGATTTATTATTTTTATTTTACATGTATGAGTATATTGCCTGCATGTATGTGGGTGCACATGTGTTGTGCAATGACACAGAGGTCAGAAGAAGGCTTCAAATTTCCCTGGAACTGGAGTTAAGGACGGTTCGTAGCTGCCATATGGGTGCTGGGAATCGAGCCCAGGTCCTCTGCAAGAGCAGTCAGTGCTCTTAACCACTGAGCCATCTCTCCAGCCCTGTTTTTGTTTGTTTGCTTCTGTTTCTGTTTTTTTGTTGTTGTTGTTAATTTTTAGAGAAGGAAAAACTGGCTCTTCCCTAAAGTCAGTAAAGAAAGAGACCAAACAGGCTAAGGGGGACAGCTTAGTTAGTAATGTGCCTGCCTTGCAAGCAAAGGACCTAAGTTTAATCCCCAGAACGCACATTTGGAGGAAGAAAAAAAAAAAAACTAGGATGTGGCTATGACCTGCAGACCAGAAGATCCAGGACCCCTGGAGCTCACCGGCCAGCCAGGCTAGTCGAACTGGTGGCCTCCAGGTTCCATGAAAGACCCTGTCTCAAAAAATAAAGTGGAGAGTGATTGAGGAAGATATCTGATGTCAACTGCTAGACTATGTGCATGGAAAGAGAGACAGAGACAGAGACAGAGAGAAAGAACTCTAGCCATAACTGCTTCAAAGCCCTGGGCCCAAATCCATGCCCAAAGCATCCTGCACTCCGGGGGAATGCAAAATGGAGGCGGTGTTTAAACGGACATCCTCATCCCTAAACTGTGGAGCAGTAACACGACAATCATTGCTTCAAATCAAACAGAGAAGGAGAAGGACAGAGACACTGCAACAGCGACAGAAACAGACAGACAGACAAAATCTATCTATCACAGTAATAACTGAATTACCTAAAAAAATCTTGGAATTCCTCCTTTTCGGCAAAGCTCCACCAGATGCACCTCTCACCTTCTGAAAAGAAAACAACAGATGGTTAAAATACAGCCCATAAATTAACCAGTTTGACAACGAAATGTGTGCCTCAAAGGTTTCCCAGTACAGAAGGCTGAGAGGAAATTTCTACCTGGACTACAGATGCAGGATAAGCAGGATCCCGGCAGACAGGTAGAGGACCCTTCTACTGCCCCAGGGATTTTCACCAAGTTATAAATCCTCCAGGAAAAGTAAGTACAAACAGAGACTGAGGTGACCTCATGGGCACTGTCCCTCCCAGGAGGGCTGGAGCCCAGGCTGAGGGGCTGACTTGGGGAAAAAAGATGGTGGCTCTCGGAGTCTATGCGCAACACTAACTGTTCATAGATTTTATAACCATTGATAGAGAGTCACTGACATTCTGGTCACCTGAAAATTCAAACTACCCCCCAAAATTGTTTTCTGAGGACCACCAGAGGGTTGGCTGCATTCTAAGCTTTTTTCCTGGCTATTGGGAAGTCGTAGCAAGGTTGAGCAAGTGACCACGACAGGGTTAGACAACCGCAGTCATTCATCGGATGCTCACACACATCACTTCTCTCTCAAACAGATGCTAATAATCTTTGTTTCAATTGGCCCAAACTATTTTCAGACTGTATGTCTTCTTAGCTATTAGAGAACACAGATCATTCACTGAATCCAGGGTTCAACCCCAGCATCCTAACCCCACAGCCACATGAGTCAAGGCCATGCACAGCATTTCATTTGTTTTCTCATTTAATTTGTCTTAGAAGTCCCAGATGTACCCACACTTATTGTCTGGTATTGAAAGCTGACTCAACTCTGTAATTCTCATAAGTTCACAGCTTCCACTGGAGGTTCACAGTTCTCATAAAAGCAATCTCAAAATTACAGAACACTCATCTCAAAAACGTCTCTCCAAACTCCGAGGCTGTGTGTGTCTCCTCTCTAGAATCCTTCTCCCCACCACTCATTCCCTCAAACAGGAATGAAACATGGACCAAACAGCCACTCCACCACCCCGGGCATCACTTGAAATCTCTCCACAGAAGTGTGTGCATCCTCTTCCTTGTCTCGTTTCTGAATGATGGCGAAGAGGGCCTGCACGGGGATGGGTGAACCACTTTGTGGGTTCAGGTCTTAGACTGGGATCAGACCCACTCCTTTTGGGAAAAAAAGAACAAAAGAACTTCCAACTAAAGACTGTGACAGGGCTTGGGAACTGAAACTCTTCCCTCAGGAAATAGGACTGTGCCTGAGTGTCAGGCTCTGTGCTACAGCTCAAGTGCAAACTGAACGAACACACAATAATTCCCTCGGGGAGCTTACCAACACAGAAGGGGAATAAAGTATAGACAAAAAGCACAATAAATCCTGAGAACGAGTAGAAGTTCAAAAGGAGGTGCAATCAGTGAGGGAAATGGTGCATCTGGGGGTGGAGGCGTGGCCAGGACTGGTCACGAAAGAAGAGAGGTGGTGCTCATATACAGAAGATACTCGGTATTGTGGATGAATGAGTTAATGGAGGGGTAAACGGATGGCTGGATTGATGGATAGGTGGATAGGTGGGGGGGGTGGATGGATGGATAGATGGATGGATGGATAGGTGGATAGGTGCGGGGATGGATGGATGGATGGATGGATGGATGGATGGATGGATGGATGGATAGGTGGATAGGTGGGGGGATGGATGGATGGATGGATGGATGGATGGATGGATGGATGGATAGGTGGATAGGTGGGGGGGGTGGATGAATGGGTGGATGTAAGGATGAATAGATGGATAGGTGGATGGATGGGATGGACAGATGCGGGGATAGGTGGATGGATGAATTAATGGAGTAGATGGGTGGGTAGATGGATGAATGGACAGGTGGATAGATGGATAGGTGGATGGATGGGATGGACAGATGCGGGATAGGTGGATGGATGAATTAATGGAGTAGATGGGTGGGTAGATGGATGAATGGACAGGTGGATAGATGAGTAGATGGATCAATAGGCAGACTGATGGAGAGGTAGAGAGATGAAGTAATAGAGAGAGAGATGGATGGATGGATGGATGGATGGATTGATGGGTGGATGGATGAATGGGTAAATGGATAGATGGATGGATGGATGGATGGATGGATGGGATGGACAGATAGGTGGATTGATGGATAGGTAGATGGATGAATTAATGGAGGAGTAGATGGGTGGGTGGGTGGAGGGATGGATAGGTGGGTGGGTAGATGGATTGTTGAATGGCTATTTTTTCCACAGAGAGCACAGATAAGAGAGAAGTGAAGGGAGAAATAAGACAGAGAAAACTCACATACATACATAGGCATGAAATCACAGTGCGTTCCAGAAAGGAGAAGTGGTTTTGCCATGTACGGAACACAAAGGTGATGCAGTAAGACAGAGCTGGAAAGGCCACGGGCCCAATCATGAGCCAGGGTTTGGACTTGGCTCTACAGCACAGGGACACCTGTCAGAGTCTGAGGCCTGTGGGCCACAGGTGACAGCAGTATGCATTGGAAAGACCCAAGCAGGCAGAGTGTGGCCTGAGCAGGAGTGAAGACTACAGGTCTGACGGGAGAGAGAGGAGTCGGTAAGCTGTCTCGGGAACACAGAGCACTGAGCACTGACAGCCAGGGCGGTGTGGGCAGGATGGACTTCAGAGCTGTGTGGGAAGTCTAGATGACAAGACCTGTCACCGGGAAGATTGGTCAGGAAAGCAGAGCCAAAAAATCGCTGGCTTTCTAGAATTCACAAGGGTGGGCAAAGCTGACAGCAGACGCTGAGTGCCGTCTGGGCACACCGGACCTGAGCCGACAGCGGACGCTGAGTGCCGTCTGGGCACACCGGACCTGAGCTGACAGAGGATGCTGAGTGCCGTCTGGGCACACCGGACCTGAGCTGACAGCAGACGCTGAGTGCCGTCTGGGCACACCGGACCTGAGCCGACAGCGGATGCTGAGTGCCGTCTGGGCACACCGGACCGGAGCCGACAGCGGACGCTGAGTGCCGTCTGGGCACACCGGACCTGAGCCGACAGCGGACGCTGAGTGCCGTCTGGGCACACCGGACCTGAGCCGACAGCGGACGCTGAGTGCCGTCTGGGCCCACCGGACCTGAGCCGACAGCGGATGCTGAGTGCCGTCTGGGCACACCGGACCGGAGCCGACAGCGGACGCTGAGTGCCGTCTGGGCCCACCGGACCTGAGCCGACAGCGGATGCTGAGTGCCGTCTGGGCACACCGGACCGGAGCCGACAGCGGACGCTGAGTGCCGTCTGGGCCCACCGGACCTGAGCCGACAGCGGATGCTGAGTGCCGTCTGGGCACACCGGACCGGAGCCGACAGCGGACGCTGAGTGCCGTCTGGGCCCACCGGACCTGAGCCGACAGCGGATGCTGAGTGCCGTCTGGGCACACCGGACCGGAGCCGACAGCGGACGCTGAGTGCCGTCTGGGCCCACCGGACCTGAGCCGACAGCGGATGCTGAGTGCCGTCTGGGCACACCGGACCGGAGCCGACAGCGGACGCTGAGTGCCGTCTGGGCCCACCGGACCTGAGCCGACAGCGGATGCTGAGTGCCGTCTGGGCACACCGGACCGGAGCCGACAGCGGACGCTGAGTGCCGTCTGGGCCCACCGGACCTGAGCCGACAGCGGATGCTGAGTGCCGTCTGGGCACACCGGACCGGAGCCGACAGCGGACGCTGAGTGCCGTCTGGGCCCACCGGACCTGAGCCGACAGCGGATGCTGAGTGCCGTCTGGGCACACCGGACCGGAGCCGACAGCGGACGCTGAGTGCCGTCTGGGCACACCGGACCTGAGCCGACAGCGGATGCTGAGTGCCGTCTGGGCACACCGGACCTGAGCCGACAGCGGACGCTGAGTGCCGTCTGGGCACACCGGACCTGAGCCGACAGCGGACGCTGAGTGCCGTCTGGGCACACCGGACCTGAGCCGACAGCGGACGCTGAGTGCCGTCTGGGCACACCGGACCTGAGCCGACAGCGGACGCTGAGTGCCGTCTGGGCATACCAGACCTGAGCTGACAGTGGACACTGAGTGCCGTCTATGCACACAGGACCTGAGCTGCCTATCAGATGCTGAGAAGACAAACAGAAGTCAGACTGGGATGGCCCAATCTTCAGCTCTATGGAGACACTAACTTGGAAGTCCTTGTGTAGAGCAAGTGGTTAAACAAGAATGATGTACGCAGACCACATCAGAGAAAGAGGAACGGCCAGTCAAACGGCATCCTGGGAATGAAGGTAAGGGGGTTAAGTGAGGAAGCATGCGAGCTCAACAGGCACCCAGGAAAGAAGAGTGAAGACAGGACAGGATGACCCCAAGAAAGCAGGATGAGAAGCCGGGCGTGGTGGTGCACGCCTTTAATCCCAGCACTCCGGAGGCAGAAGCAGGGGGATCTCTGTGAGACTGAGGCCAGCCTGGTCTACATAGTGAGTTCCAGGCCAGCTGGGGCTACAGGGAGACCCTGTCTCAAAAAAGAAAACAAGCAGGAAGAGAAACAGTGCCAAATCTTCAAGGAACCTCAGAGCTAGTGTATCTGGCTACTTAGATACACTACGAAGATCTCGCTAACGAGCCGGGAAGTTCCAGTGATCAGTGGCCTCGGTGGGACGCAGCACTGAGTCTTAAATACAGGGAGACCACGGCAGTGGCTAAGAGAACCCACCCAGTCATTGCCCTTAGCTGCATGTGGGGGAGGGGCCAAGGACATATAAGCCAAGAATGCCAGGAGGCCCCTCTCTCACCGCTTTCTGAGGTTGTTGAGAAGTCACAGGATCTATACTTGAGTGTGGACTTTCCAGTGCAGCCATAAATGGGGGGCACCCACTTCTCTGTAAATAAGCCCCCACCCTAAGCTCTGTTAAAAAAAGGAAGGGAGGGAGGGAGGGAGGGAGGGAGGAAGGAAGGAAAAGAAAGAAAAGAAAAGGAAAGGAAAGGAAAGGAAAGGAAAGGAAAGGAAAGGAAAGAAAGAAAGAAAGAAAGAAAGGAAAGGAAAGGAAGAAGAGAAAGGAAGAGAAGAGAAGGGAAGGGAAGGGAAGGATAGCTGTTTGGATAGATAGAGGAGAGGGATCTGACTAGATGGACTTGCATTGGGGAAGGTCTGGGGACACTGACTTGACACAGTGGGCCTTAACACCCAGGACAGGGTATAGGGCTTCCAGTGGGCAGGGGGGGTGTCTATGGGAGGGTGCTGGTGGGGATGGGACTATAAAGATGATTCCGATTGTTTGAGATATTCTGTATGAAATACAACAAAATTTAATAAAATCAAATTAAACAAAAAGATGCTTCAATTAAAGACTGTGCTAACCACAGTAGGACACAAATGAGAGGATGGCTCTGTACGGTGTTCTGTTTGAAGATGGAGAAAGTAAGTCAGATGGGGGAGCTTTTAGGAATTAACCAAAGAATGAGTCCCCCAAAGCAAAGGGAGTCGGGACCACAAAGACAGGTGGAACGTAGACTTCTGTTGGGGTGGGAAGGAAACAGATATGGACCGATAGGCAGATAGCTTTCAGAGGGCAAGAAATAAGTCCCAGGAGTTCTCATCAGGGGTCTCTGTGGACCCTGCAGAGTCCAAGTCTAAACAGAGTGGCCCCTAGCACTTTGAAGACTTGAGGAGAACATCTGCATCTTATCGCCACTCAGAGCAATGGAAAAGGACACAGAAGTGAGGGGCCAACAGAGGGCAAGTCCAGGATACTAGCATGGTACCTACCATGTTTGGGACACTGTTTGTGTCCCAGGTTCGTGTGTTTGTTTCCTTACATGGTATTGGACAGTGGTGGACCTTTAAAAATGAGGTCGAGTGGGAGACCCTTATGCCAGTAGGGGCACATCCTCAGAAGGAATTGTGGGACCCAGTCTCTCTGGCCTCTCACACATACTCGGCCATCTACCAACCCACTATGGGGAGCTTGTTAGAGGCTGCATAATGCTTTTTTGGATTTTTAGACCCCAAACCATGAGGTAAATAAAACTCTTTTCTTTATAAAGCTAGCCCATCTCTGATACTTCATTATAGTAATACAAAATGGACTAATGTGGTCCCAAGCCCCACAGCTGTGTAGGGTCCCAGCATCGCTTCATCAAAGCATCAATGCGTCAACCGGATGACGTCTGGAGCATCATTAAGGACAAGGGTCAGTTGAGGACATGGTTGATGACACAGTGTTTTAAGCCATGAGTCATGAGAGGCAGGCTGAGCAAGTCTGCCTGAGGACTCAAGCCCAGAAAACGGCAGATCAAAACAGGACCACACAGGTGAAAGCAAAAATGTCATAGCCAAAAGTGAAAAGTCTAACTTCAAATTTCAGACACAGAACTGACCACACGAGATCAACAGATCTCATGCCTCTGCCAACTCCTGACACCGAGCGGGCTTTGTCTCTGGACCTTGGTTCCTTCTTAATTTCATTTTACACTAAGACATGAAATGAAGTAGTCTTCATAAGAACTGTCACAGACCCCAACAGGAGGAGCAAATGCAAATCACATAACATCAGGATAAAACTAAATTATTTCAAAGCTAATCTTTGAACGTGTGCTTCTCTGATCTTGTGGTTTTTCAACATATCATGTAGGGTAACATGAGAGAAAAAATAAAATTCAAATCAGAATCGACTACTTGGAAGATCCAAGACAGTCTCCAAATTACTAGGATTACGTAAGTTGGATATTCACAAATTAACATCAGCAACCAAATAAATATGCAAAAAATAAAAGCCATAATAGAATGAGCAATAAGAGGGCCAGCAAGCTGCCTCAGTGGTTAGGTAAAAGTGCTTGCTGTTCAAGCCTGATGACCTGAGTTCAATCTCTAGATCTAGAAGGTGGAAGGAGAGAACCAACTCCCAAAAGTTGTCCTCTGACCTCCACACGTGCACACACACATAGGGAGTAATACATTTTTAAGTATATATTTATTTTATTTTTAACACTTTAATTGTGTGTGTGTGTGTGCACATGTACGCTCACATGCAGGTGCCTGCAGAGGCCAGAGGTGTTGGACCCCCAAGAGCTGGAGTTACAGGAGGCTGTGAGCTGCCCACATGGGTGCTTGGAATAGAGCTCTGGTCCTCAGCAAGAGCAGTACATTCTCTTAATTGCTGAGCCATCTCTTCAGACTCCCAAATATTTTGATGGCACTTTGTAGCCACTAGATAGCAAAGATTAAAAGTCTAGCCAAGGGTGGGTAAGGTACAGGAAGGCAGAAACTCCATACCACCACAGACAGGAAGACACGCTGTGCATCCCTCTGGGGAGGCTCACCGACCCCTGACAAAAATGAAGGTCAATCCCCATGATCCAGCAGTGCATCTCATAGGCAATTTTCCTACAGAAATCTTTGCACATGAGCCTCTATGGAAAGTGCATAAAAATGTTCACAGTTGCAAAAAAGCAGAAACCACCTAAATGTTCATCAACAAGGGAATAAAATAACTTATCAGGTCTCCTAGGATACCACACTAAATAACTCTGGTATGACGTTCATCCAGATGCAGCTCAGCATGGACAGATTTCAAAAACACTGACTGAGAGACACTATACAGAATTACATGTTAACGTGGTCATAGCCGGTATTACATGTTAACGTGGTCATAGCCGGTATTACATGTTAACGTGGTCATAGCAGGTATTATTGATGAATGCTTAAATGTAAATAAAATAGAATTAAATGCATGAAAATAACGAGAGTAACACTTTGGAGGCCCCGAGGTCTCCAGGACAACATGGGCTATCGCCAGTGCCCTTGGTCACCCACCATAACTATGTGGTGAGACACATATTGCAGAAGACCCCACACAGTTGGCTACAGGACACAGATATCAATCTCCACCCAACTGGGAAGCCTCCCCACTGCTGGCCAGCTTTCACAGTACCGGAAGATGCTGAGCAGGCTGCTGGGGAAGAAAAGACATCAAAGGCCTTGCCCAGCGCTGGACCCTGCATGCTGCACTACCGACCTGTCGGACAGTCGCACACACCAGTGCAATACTGACCTGTCGGACAGTCACGCACACCAGTGCCCTACTAGCATGACTGTCACAGCTACAATAGGGGCATGTCTGTTATAGGGTAACAAACCACTTTCTGGTTGGAATTGGATATGAGGACTGCTCCACAGGAGGAAATTTCATGCCTGGCACTAGAACCCTGGTCAAAAATCCATGCCAGGGAGGTCAGAGGCCCTGCTGCTACTTTTCTAAAGCCTGCACCCACAGACCTGGGGCACTCTCAACCTTGATCAAAGAAGCTTCTTTCTGCAGTAGGCAGTGGTCGGCGCAGTGGCACATAACTGGCCAAAGTGCAGAGAATAAAAGACTTCATGCTCAGCCCTGGGGGCACTTTCAGCAACCACCACCACCAGGGCTCAGGTGACATTGTGGGAGAGGCAGGAAGATTATAAGGATGGGGAGGAGGGCTGTGAAATGCCGTCTTCTGGACATGGCATGGCTACCACACTCATGAACTCACAGCAGCTGGCCCTACCTGCAAAGATGGATCCAGCCAAAATTCCAGCTTAGATGGGGAAGATGATCTCCAGGCCCCACCCCTTACTGGGGAGCTACTGGAGGAGGGAGATGGTCTCCAGGCCCCACCCCTTACTGGGGAGCTACTGGAGGAGGGAGATGGTCTCCAGGCCCCACCCCTTACTGGGGAGATATTGGTGATTGGCAGCTGCTGGGGAGGGAGCATCAGTCTTCTTTCCCATGTTCCAGTGGATGGCACCACACACATATACATATCAGCAGCACTAACTGACTTAAAGGGCTATCAAAAAAGAACATGAATTTTGGAGAGAGGGGTTCATGTTGGGAAAGATTTAGGGAGAGTTGGAGGGGAAATGGGAGGGGATATGATCAGGTTTCATTTTATACATGTATGAAATTCTCAAGAATAAAGAAGGTACATTATTTTTGTACTTTTTTATATTTTTAAACTTAAAATTATTTTTTCCAATCAGTCAACTCCATAGCTTCTTAATTCCAGCCAGTAGCCCAGAGGAAAGACAAAGTTGGGAAGGATACAGACAGGGATGGGGGCAGGGACCTGTGCTGGGACTCCCATCATCAAAGGGAATGGGGAGCTGCACAAGTGGGGGGCAGGGACCTGTGCTGGGACTCCCGTCATCAAAGGGAATGGGGAGCTGCACAAGTGGGGGGCAGGGACCTATGCTGGGACTCCCGTCATCAAAGGGAATGGGGAGCTGCACAAGTGGGGGGCAGGGACCTATGCTGGGACTCCCGTCATCAAAGGGAGCTGCACAAGTTGGGGGCAGGGACCTGTGCTGGGACTCCCATCATCAAAGGGAATGGGGAGCTGCACAAGTTGGGGGCAGGGACCTGTGCTGGGACTCCCGTCATCAAAGGGAACGGGGAGCTGCACAGGTGTGGTAAGACCTGCAACAGAGCCTGCTGAAACCAGTCAATGAAGACTCCAAAGCCCACTGTCCACCTCACCTCTCTCACGTGTCTTTTCAGATGCATGTACACGCTCTGTCCAGTTTTTCGAAAATGTCTTTCAACATGTTCCCTTCCAAAGGCCAAAAATGTATTCATGCATACATAGAGTCCGCCTTCAGAGTTCTAGAAGAAAGAGACAGGGCACAGCGTTAGCCAAGGATGCCTGGCCAAGCCATCAAGATACAGAGAAGGGGAAGAAGGAAAGTGATGAACACAAAGGTCAGCAAGGGGCGCCATGACTCCCGTAGGAATCTGCAGCAGCCCAATGACTCCGTAAAGGACCATGCTTATCAAATGCAGATGACCTTCACCCAGAGTGAGACAGCACAGGCTCTGGAAACACATGTGTCTGACTCTCCACATGGATCAAACGAAGAGAAAGAGAGGAGCTGTGGGCTGCATGTTGTGAGGCACATCTCAATTGTCAGTTTAGTGGAACTTCTGGGCTTGTGAGTTTCCAAGAAGGATTCACTGGCGGTGGGGGTGGTGTTCTGACAGTGGGCAGGTCCAGTAAGTCAGGGCCTAGATGGAAGAACAGAAGCAGGAATAGGCCAGCTAGTGCAGGCAATCCCTCCCTGCTTCTGGACTGCGGTGATGTAAGCAGCTTTACTCTGCCGTGTGCTCCCCTGTCAATGTTCTAACTCGCCACAGACCACAGCGATGGAATAGGCCAGCCGGGGATTGAGATTTCTGACACTGTGGCCCAGAATAAATCTTTCCTCCACTGGATTTCTTGTGCGTTTGTCACAGAGACTCTAACACACACACCTGCTAAGTCAATCATTACTTCTGTGAACCACTACGTGTTGCTTGTCAGTATTTCCCTTTTACAGTTTAAAAGAAAAAAAAAAAAAAACTTAAGCGTAAGTCATTTTCCCAAGTTCATACAGCCTGGAAGATTTAGAGTTAGATTTGAATCTGTTTCTCTTTTCAATCTCTTTGCCACATTTCAAAGCATATGAAATTATTTCACAAAATGTTCATGTTTCAGATACTTGATTTTCTATCTCCATTTCATCTCTTTTTTTCTCACTTTGCCTAGGACAAGACTCTCTGTACACTTAGGCTGTAAAATTACCTAGCCTTCTTTCAAAGAAGGTGGATCCTAGTAGACTACAGTCATCCCGTTCCTAAGTATGGTGAAACACACCTATAATCTCAGTACTCAGGAGGATGAGGCAGGAGGATTGTGACTCTGAGGCCAGTCTGGGCTATAGAGTGAGATCCAAAGGAAGAAAGGGAGGGAGGGAGGGAGGGAGGGAGGGAGGGAGG
>NW_008342627.1:1131217-1159175 GCF_000622305.1 Nannospalax galili
AAGAAGTAAAGAAAAATTCTTTAAAGATAGCATATTACATTCAAAACTATTACATTCATTTGATCAGTAGATTACAGGTGTTTTCAAAAGTTTGTTTTTTGTTTTTGTTTTTGTTTTTTGGTTTTTGGTTTTTTTTTGGTCTTTTGAGACAGGATCTCCCTGTAGCCCTAGCTGACCTAGAACTCACCATGTAGACCAGGCTGGCCTTGATTTCACAGAGATCAACCTGCCTCTGCCTCCCAAGTGCTGGGATTAAAGTCCTGCGCCACTACACCCAGCTCAAAAGATTTTTTTGATAACATGTTCTTTGGTATAACTGCATTATATATTTGATATCACAAATACATCATATATATAATCACTATGACAGTAAAATATTTATTAGCCCATTAAATAGAGCACCACATATTGTGACCAAAAAAACAAAAGAACAAACACAGTTCCATTCTTTCTCAGCGATGGAATTCAGTTAACGAATATGAACCATAAGATCTGAGGAAGGGAACACATGGGATTTGTAATAGAGATCTAGAGGTCAGGAACAGTCAGTCACCAGCCAGCTCTGGGGCTTGAGGTAGGTGGCTGAGGTTTGGGCTCAGCACCCTCTGTAAACTCCCACTTCACAAGGCCAAGTGAGGTTGAGAAAAGACAACACACACTAAAGTGCTTTCTGTGCCACAAAACATACTTAAATGCTGGTAATTCATTTATTCAGTGATTATCCTATTAGCTCAGTCATTTTATAATTGGGGAAAATTAGCAGAAATGTCAAGTAACTCTGACAACCACCCAGTCTAGGGAACCAGAAATATTAATCTAGCAGGAAAAAAATGTAAGAAACAGTGGAAGAATCGGCCATCAACAAACAAAAAGAAAACACAGTAGCGTTCTCCCGTAGAAAAATATCAAGTTTTCTCCAAAACAAGGCCTGGGACAATCTTTCGAAAAATCTCATTGTTTCCGGTGGCCCACGCCTTTAATCCCAGCACTTGGCGGGGGCAGGAGTCAGTGGATCGCTGCGAGTTCAAGGCCAGCCTGGTCTATATAGTGAGTTCCAGGATAGCTGGCGCTATGGGGAGGCCCTGTCTCAGAAAAGACAAAAAAGAAAAAGAAAAAGAAAAATTTCATTGTCAAGTTTTTTTACTTCCTAAGGTATTTGACAGAAATGTAGCAAATCAAGATTCAGTAACCATTTCTGGAGCAGTCTGACACTGTCCCAAAGTCTGTAATCAGAGAGCATCAGAGTGTCAACTCCAAGAGGAAAGACCACAGAGAAGACTCCGCTGCCAACAGCCACAACAGACATCTCTGATCAGACACACGCAACTCACCTCTAAAGCAGGGGGAGGCTAGCTGCGCTAACGTGGCGGTGGTAGAGAGCTTGCCAAGAGTTCTGAAATTCAGGACACACTGGGCAGAGAAGCCTTTCTCTCCAAGTTCCACACAGAGCACAAGTTTAATGAGCTGTGCTTTCTTCTCTCTTGCCTCACTGACGTCTACATATGGGTCCTAGCTGGGTAGCCCATGTAAGACCAGCTCAGGAGGCTAAGGCAGGAGGACAGCTACTAGTTTAGGACCTACATAGGCAATTCCAGGCCAGTATGGGCTGCAAAATGATACTCAAAAAAATCGAAAACAAAAACAAAACAAAATAGATCCTTTTAGAGACTTTCAGGCAGAGTCAGCCCTCAATGGCATGTGCTCTGAACAGCTTCTTTCTAAAATAACGACACATCAGTCTGATAAACCTCTCCCAGACTGACAGAGATACCAGCTCTCAGCCCCATCTTCTCATTAAGTAGACAGTCTCCTCCCAGCATGGAGAGGCGTAGCCTCCACCCCACCCAGGAGCCATGTACACTTGGTAAACACAATGCCAAATGGAGGACTAAGGCAGGACACAACAACACACAGAGCCGAGGAGACGGCTCAGCGGGCAAAGCCCTTCCCTCACATCACGAGGACACGAATTCAAATCCCCAGAACCCACAAACAGACAGAGCAACATGAAAAGTGCAAGCTCAGGCTCCCACAGGGAGATGGGAGGCAGAGACAGGGCCTCCAGAGCTCCAGGGCCAGCCTGCCTGGCATCAGCAGCAAGATCAGCAGAAGAGACCCTGTCTCAAGGTGAAAGATGAGGACAGGTACCCTGGGTTTTACTCTGACCTCCACATGCATGCTGTGGTGCGCACATGCACACACACAGATAATAAAAGTGTGCTGTTAAAATATGCTGCAGGAACTGGAGAGATGGCTCAGAGGTGGAGAGCGCTTGTTACTCTTGCAGCAGACCCGGGTTCAGTTCCCAGCACCCAGGCTGGGCAACTCACAACCACCTATAACTCCAGTTCAAGGAATCTAATGCCCTCTCTGCAAACACACACACAGAGAGAGAGAGAGAGAGAGAGAGAGAGAGATGCAAATAAAAAATAAAATCTTCAAAATACACTGCAAATGAAACTCAGAGTGCTGGGTGCTGGGTTGTTTAAATAAATGGTGACTTGACAGTGGAATGTCACAAAGCGTGTGACTGAAATCACAGACAAAAGCACGACAGACGGCAGAGGATGTACAGTATGTGTGACCGCCACATCCATATGAGAAAGAAACTGGTAAAATCTCAAGGCGTCAGCATCCATGGTCAACTTGATAAGGGTTTTTTACAGGCCAGTTGGCCCACACCTTTAATCCCAGTACTCAGGAGGCAGAAGCAGAAGGCTCTCTGTGAGATCAAGGCCAGCCTGGCCTACATAGTGAGTTCTAAGTTAGCTGGGGGCTACAAGGAGACCCTGTCTCAAAAAGAAAATAAGACCAGTTGGGCTCAGGTGGAGGGGGTTTGCTGACAGTCATTGGTTTTGATCTTTTTAGAGACATGGTCTCACTATGTAACTCAGGTTGGCCTTAAATTCACTGTGCAGCCCAGGCTGGCCTAGAGTTACATATTCTCTCCCTCTGCCTCTGGGATTACAGGTGTGTATACCCTTGGCCAGCATTTGGTTTAAAATGTGTGAAAATCTTAAGACTAATTCGCCACATTCTCACAAGTTCCTGATGTGAGGCTATTAAAGAAATCTCAGGCTGGCGAGGTGGCTCAGTAGGAAAAGGCACTTTCCACACAAACCTGACAATCTGAATTTCATCCCCAGAACCCACATGCTCTGTGTGGTCTGAAGAAGGACCTACAATAGCCATGCTTTTGGTTTTGGATGAGCGAATTTATTAAGTATGGAGCAAGAAAAGTAAAAGAATAAACATCAAGCAGCAGACAGACATGCAGCAGACAGCAACGCTCATCAAACAGGGGCTCGGACACCAGCAGAGACGGCTGGAGAGCCCCAAATGAGAGTGAATGCAAGTAACAGCATCCAGTTAGTGACCTCAGATCATCTCACAGACACCAACGGGGGAAGCTGAGGCCGCCAGGTAGATGCCCTGATTGACAGTCTCTCTGCTGGACGAGCTTCCACATCTCTTCCACTGATGGCTTTACATCGTGAGTTAATCAACAGTAACCAACCATGGTTGGAAAGTTTACCTTCTGGCTGTTCTCGAGGACCCGGTGTTTTTAATACATACAATCATTTTTTAAAAGATTTTTAGTCTTGGGACAAAAGTAGACGCCCCCTAAACTAGCAAAAACGTACGCACATTACATAGCACAGAGCCACAGAGAGAACCTCCATGTCCCATCCCAGAATATAAATCAGCGAGTGTTTCTAGACAGCAGTTGGTTCTTCAACACCACATTTCCCCTTTGGGCACAGACTTCAGAAACACAAAAGGAAAAGGAGGGGAACCTGTCAGTCAGTACAGAGTCTCTGGCACACTGTCTAGAACAGAAAAGGGCAGCAAAGGTCCGATCGAGACCTAACGAACCATAACACAGAAACACCACAAGGTACAACATTCTTCCAATGAAAGGTTTTGGGGAAATGTGTAATATGTACAGAAAACATGCACAGAATTGTGCACATGGATGCAAAAGATGACTATTAACACAGACCACACTGTGCTAATGAGAATCGTATTGGGGCTGCGGGGAGGAAGGCTGCGCGTAGGCAAGGTCCCGAGGAGGGATGAATGAGAAAACGGCTGCATTGTCTGCTCAGATTCTCCCACAGCCTCACCCCAACTGTATCATCCTTGCTTAGTCTGGAGTGGTGTTCCTCACACCATGGCAGTGACAAGGTTGGTTGGTTTCGGTACCTCTATTCATTAAGGAAAGTCCCATGGTCCTCTGCAACAACCAGTTCACAGCTCAAGCCAGGGTTTCTCTAACATGGAGGATCCACATTGATCAAATGGGTCTCTATACTGTTCAAACAAACCCACAGATGGAGTACACAGTTGTGGCTGCTCTGTCAAGGTCCAATAGACACCTCTAAACGTTTACTCTCCCAGCCCAGAATAATCACCACATACTTCTCTTCAGTAAGCTAATAGGATTCAAAGACCATTTTTATTATCTGCTAACCAGAACCTTGACCAAGACAAGACTATTTCAACACCTAAAATTCAAGGAAGTCAAGAAACAGGAGACAGCTCAGTGAATGAAGTGTTTGTAAGACTTGAGTTCGGGTCCCCCATGCTCATGTAAAAGTTGGACATGGCAGTGCACACCTGGAATCCCAGCACTCAGGAGGCAGAAACAGAGGATCCCTGGGGCTTGCTAGGCCAATCAGCGAGTGCTCCAGGTTCAGTGAGAGACCGTGTCTCAAAAAATAAGGTGGAGGGTAATAGAGGAAAACGCCCAGTGTCAACTTCTGACCTCCACACACATGTGCGTACACATATGTGTATGCACATGAAAGGAAGGAAGAAAATGAGGGAGGGAGGGAGGGAGGGAGGGAGGGAGGAAGGAAGGAAGGAAGGAAGGAAGGAAGGAAGGATGGAAGGAAGGAAGGAAGGAAGGAAGGAAGGGATTGCTCAGCGTTCTATGATGAATCCATCCCACAACTTCTCCAAAAGAGACAGAGGCAGGTCAGAGGCCCAGGTGATGCTTTTCAATATGTGGACAGCACTACTTACACTGTATTGCACAAACGTTGTCCAAAAGTGACAGTAAGGACAGACTGGCTTCTTTGAAAACAATGATATAAGATTCATTCCCAGGCACGGGTCAAGGTTACATGTCTCCAAGTAGCATGTGAACAAGTCAACAATCATTTCAAATAAAAATACTCCACACTGTCAGTCAGCAAGTGTTCAGAGCACTCTGTTTACCAGGGTGTTTTCTTGGAGACAAACCTTGCTGGCGGGCAGGAAAGCGGAGTTCGCCTGTGTGGCGCACTCAGGAAGCTGGCGGACACTTGTTTCCTAACTACGGAGCGGTGTCTCTCATGGAAAACAAGTGGTCAGTGCCCTAAAGAGGAGCATGACATAGGGAGCCGGGGTCACCAAAGAGCCGTGGCCAGGCCAGGGAGGACTGCATCCGAATGCCAGAGGGAGACTGACTCCCAGGGCCTAGCAAAACGAAGAGACAAGGGCAAAAATCTTCTAGAACATCAACTTAAAAAAAAAAAAAAAAACAGACGAAAAATTAACTAATAAGCTGTCTGGACTCACAAGATGAAGGAACATTAATCATTCCTGACCCATCCCTGAGATGTAGCACTCATTGGCCATTAAAACTGACTTGGAGCCGGGCATGGTGGAGTACACCTGTAGTCCCAGCACTCGGGAAGCAGAGGCAGGTGGAGCTCTGTGAGTTCAAGGCCAGCCTGGACTATGTGGCAGGACACTGTCTCCAAAAAAAAAGAGGTAACATACATCCTCTGGCATGTGACACTATACTCATGTGGAGGATGACGTGAGGGCTTCTTTCCTTTATGTTATCTTTTGGTATTCTCTCTCTCTGTCTCTCTGTCTCTGTCTCTGTCTCTCTCTCTCTGTGTGTGTGTGTGTGTGTGTGTGCAATTGCTGGATGGGAGTACCTACACATGTGTGCATGTGTGCCTGTAGAGGCCAGAGCTCAACTTAGGATGTCATTCCTCAGGCACCATCTATCTCGCCTTATTGAAACAAGGTCTCTTGCTGGCCTGGCACTCACTCTTTTTGAGACAGGGTCTCCCTGTAGCCCCAGCTGTCCTGAACCTCACTATATAGACTAGGTTGGCCTTGAACTCACAGAGATCCGCCTGCCTCTGCCTCCCTAGTGCTGGGACTAAAGGCGTGCGCCACCACACCTAGCTAGATCCTTATACTTTTTTAAACAGATTTACTTATTTTATTTTATGTGTATGTGTGTGTCTAAGTATATGGATGTGCATCACATGTGTGCAGGTACCCACGGAAGCCAGAAGAGGGTGATGAATTTCCTGGATTCAGTTACAGGTGGTTGTGCCAGGCCTTCCTGCAGAAAGGGGAGAACTGTGCCCTCCTCCTAATGTGGATGCTGGGAACCAAACCTGGGTCCTCTGCAAAAGCCACAAGTGCTCTTAACCACTGCGCCATCTCTCCAGCCCCAGGTCCATATGCTTGCACGCCAAGCACTTTACCCACCAAGCCCTGCCCCTCCAGCCCATGCCCAGGTTTTTCTTTAATATGGATTCTTAGGATGTAACTCAGGTTAGCTCTTGTACCAACTGAGCCATCTCCCCAGGTCCTAATTTTATTCTTTAAAGGAGACAGGTTCTGCTGTGGTGAAACTATTAAATGTGAGGAGCAGATTTCCTGGTGAGCCCATAAAAGCTTGGAAAGCTGAGCTGAAGTGACTACGCAGAGCCCCTCTCAAAGAGGCAGCAAGTACTCGGGCCCACGGATCTCACACAGGACCACTAAGGGCAGGATGTCTTTTTTTAGCAAGCCCGAGACAAGACACTCTGAGTGCCATGTCACTTCTTCTCAGAGGGGACCACACACACACCCAAGAATAAAATAGGCCAAAGATCCTGGACAGTGCGAGGGCCATCGGTAAGCACAGTTTGATGAGCAACAGGTCCTGGGCAGGGGCTCTAAACTCCCAGGAAGGCAGTAAAATGAAGCCCTTGCTGAGTCATGTGGCTACTGAGAAGTAGGGGCTAGACTGAACTGGGGCTAACCTGCCCCCAGCCTGCCCCCAGCCTGTCTAGAGTGTCTGAGAAGCAGATGTCATTTCTCTGGCAGGAGCCAGGTGGGCGGCTGTCTGCAAGCGCAGCCTTAGCTGCCAGGGCTTTCAGAAAAAGAGCAGCTTTTCCTCCCAAGCTGTTCTGTTCAAGGCAGGAGGGGCAGGAGAGGGACAGCTGCCCCACTGTGAGGCCTTCCTGCAGAGAGGGGAGAGTTCTGCCCTCCTCAAATGTCAAAGGGCTGCTGGAGCCCTGGAAAGTGGCCACTCTGGGCTTTTTGTTCTGTCAAGAAGAGAACAGTTTTCAAGACCCAAGGGACAGCACTAGGCAACAAGGGTGAGGGTCAATGATCTCCTCAGTCCACCCACCCTCATCAACTATGTCCACAAATCAAACCAAGGGCCTGGGAGAGAGAACTCACAGCCACCGAGGCCCACTGCAAAGCCACAGACTAGAAATACCTTGTCCAAGTGAACCCCAAACCACCATCCAAGGAGCCAGTCAATGGTCTCACTCCCACAAGAACACGAGAATTACCTTCACCTGATCTTGTACCAGCCCCCACATTCTGACTCATGTTCTTTTTCCTTCTGGTTGGTCAATGCTTGATCTCCCAGCAGACCATCCAGCCAATTTCCACAAACTTCTGGGGACAGAGACATCCATGTGCATGTGACCCTTGCTCCACAGACATACCCAAAGAATTGATCAGCACAGGAAGACAGTGCTTGGTTTTGTTAGGAGAAAGTTTTCATAACCACACCCAATTAAACTTTTCTTTTAAGAAATTCCCACCCCCTGGACAATCGTGTGCATAAGATACACGCAGATCTACTCCAGAGTAGATTTAGGTCTTGAAACAGTATAGTCACTTGTATTACATCCATAATGGCTTGTGACTGCTTGCTGAAAGGTCTAACTTCTGTAAGAAATACTGCCCCAGGCTCCTGTCTGAAGCTCCCTGTACTTGAGCCAACCTGAGGGGAAGGTTCGAAGTGTGTACCAGACATTGCAGCCTCAAAAGTGGGTGACAAGATTCCAGGGGCACAGAGGTGGGCCTTTCATGAATCCAAGGTACCCAAACTAGTGGCTGCCACATTCCAAAATCCAAATCCTAACCTCTTAGATCCCCTGTAGTTCCCAGCTTTCTCAGGAAGCACAAAGTCCCAGCCCACCTGTGTTTTCTGTCTCTTCCTCACCACACCTCGGGAGAACCCATTTCCCAGGACACTGTTCAGAAGTCCTCTTGGCCTCCTCCCACTCCTTTGGCTCTGTGGACTCTGCCACCAATCTCCCCACAGGTGGTCCCCACTTCCTGGAGCTCCAATCCCCAGCCCTTGTCCTGATGAAGGAGCCTCCTCTAGCACTAAAGCAACCTTCCAGTTTGACCCTTACTCCAGGTCTCCAACTCCCCATTAGCCCAAATTCCACCTCCAGAACTGCAGCTACATAACCACCAGCCTCTCTCTAGTCCCTTGATCCTCTAAGGATCATCTGGGCTCATCTGTTTTGTTTTCAGATATGATCTCACATAGCCCAAGCTACCCTTGAACTTGCCTATGTAGCCAAGGCTGGCCTTGGACTCCTGGTCCTCCTGCTTCCATCTCCCACATGCTGGGATCACAGGCATGTGTCACCTCACCCCGCTCTCCATCAGGTCTAATCTTACCAAGACCAACCTCCTCTATAGCCCACAGAGACATGATCAGCCCTGCTGCCCAGTTCCACTGACCCCCTTTTCCAGAAGACAGTGCACTGTCTCAGATGCCATCTAGGCGAATCCCATCCAGTGACTGGGCCAAATGGACTGTTTGTTCCCGGGCCTGAAATCTCCATGCACTTTTAAGCATGGTTGGGTCATTACAGTGGGAGAGGAGTTGGAGAAGGCATCTGGGCCAAGGGAAGGGTGGTGTGGCATGTGGGGCACCAACAAACAGAAAGGCAGCTGGGTCAGAGGGTGGCTAAGCAAAGGCCAGTAGGTCAGCAAGGTAAATGGACTTGATGAGCTGGAGTAGAGATGTCTCCAACACTGCAGAGCTCTGGGCAGGGAATGACATCAGACACATTTTAGAAAGGGAACAGTTCAATGTGTCATACTGGAGGGAAAGGAGGGCCCAGAGAGGGACCTGATGAGGGCTTGAACCTTGGCATGCAGGGGAGAAAGGAGGTTACTCCACATCTGGTGGCTGACAGAACGGGGTGCTAAAAGGGAAAGGTACAGTGTTTGAAGTGGCACAGTTCACAGAAGTCAAAGGGGGGAAGCAACCAACGCCCATAACAGATGCCCAAATCTGTTTGCACAATGGAATACTATTCAGCCTTTAAAAGGAAGAAAATTCTGACATCTCACAACATGAGTAGGGACATCGTGCTAAGTAAAATAAACCAGACAGACAGGCATGCGCACACACTGCTGTAGAGCCCACTTACACAGGGTAACTAGAAAAGTCAAAATCACAGAGGCAGAAAATAGACTGGTGGAACACAAAAACAGGACAAGTTGGGAAGAGGTAGACCAGCGGGGGCAGAGAGAGTAATGATGGTGACTCTGACCAAAATAATTTTATATCCGTGAAAACATCACAACAAAACCAATTATTATGTAGAACTGATACATGCTAATAAAAAGCACTTTAAAAAAAAAAAAGAGGAATAATATATGTGTATCGACCCAGACCTGCTCAGAAAAATAGACACTATTATAGGTATTTCAGGCAGAAAGGGATTAAATTCAAGCACTCAGAAGTTGACAAACTCGTGGGAAAGGCTCTGACAGCCAAAATTAGAGAGACCATCATCAGCAGAGGAAGATGTCCCATCGTGAGAACCTACACAGCTGACCTCAGGCTGCGGCACTGAGAGGCTCTGAGTCCCCGTCTCCTACATAGCTGACCTCAGGCAGTGGCACTGAGAGGCTCTGAGTCCCCATCTCCTACACAGCTGACCTCAGGCAGCAGCACTGAGAGGCTCTGAGTCCCTGTGTCCTACACAGCTGACCTCAGGCAGCGGCATTAAGAGGCTCTGAGTCCCCGTCTCCTACACAGGTGACCTCAGGCAGCGTCACTGAGAGGCTCTGAGTCCCCGTCTCCTACACAGGTGACCTCAGGCAGCGTCACTGAGAGGCTCTGAGTCCCCGTCTCCTACACAGGTGACCTCAGGCAGCGGCACTGAGAGGCTCTGAGTCCCAGCAATGCCCAGAGCTGCTGGAGGCATCTCCTGCGTGCTGCCCCTGCTGCATAGCAGTTGAGCCTACGCCTTTCCCATAGGAGCATTTTTTCCCCAGTGCTGGGGATCAAACAGAGGACTTTGCACGTGCTGGGCCAGCATCTACCACTAAGCTACCTCCCTAGCCCTTGGCTTCCTTTTCTTCTGCCTTCCAAATCCCGCACCGGCACTCACAGGCACGAGTCCCCGTCTCCTACACAGGTGACCTCAGGCAGCGGCACTGAGAGGCTCTGAGTCCCCGTCTCCTACACAGGTGACCTAAGGCAGCGGCACTGAGAGGCTCTGAGTCCCAGCAATGCCCAGAGCTGCTGGAGGCATCTCCTGCGTGCTGCCCCTGCTGCATAGCAGTTGAGCCTACGCCTTTCCCATAGGAGCATTTTTTCCCCAGTGCTGGGGATCAAACAGAGGACTTTGCACGTGCTGGGCCAGCATCTACCACTAAGCTACCTCCCTAGCCCTTGGCTTCCTTTTCTTCTGCCTTCCAAATCCCGCACCGGCACTCACAGGCACCGATTCTGAGCTGACAGATGTTGGGAAGTCCTGTGATGGAGTGCCCAGCCCTTCGGTATGGAACAAGCCCAGCAAGGCATGGTCAGGGACAAGACCTAGCTGCTGGTCACCAACTTGATCCAGACCTCCCCCTTCTCACCTCCCCAACTCAACTCCCTCAACACGGGCTTTCCTTTCCCAGCAAGAGACTAGAATGTCTTCTACCAGGGCCCAGAGGAGAAAAAAACAAAATCATAGCCCTAATATTTAAGGTTCTTCAAAGAAACAATCAGCCAGATTATCCCCCAGACTGTTGAAGCAGGCAACAATTCAGCCCAGTTAACTCCAACTCTTGTAGAGGAACCAACTGAATTCTCTACATTTCCATTTACTTCACTAAAAATGTGCTTTCTGGGACTAAGACACCAAGGCTGCCTGTGTCTGACATAACAATTGAACCCATCAATGCTGCTCTGTGGGTGAAACGGAAGCTCCCAGGCTTTCTTGCCCCTCTCTAGAACTTTGGTTTTCAAAGCATGGCCTAGGAACCCTGGAAAGCAATAGGGGAGGGGCCAAAAATCTATTTCCTGCCAGGAAGTAATCCACTTTTCTCGCATTCTCTCAAAGCACATGGAACCTTTCAGTGGCTACTTGACATGTGATAACAACTCGCCCCAGCAACAGAATGCAGTTGTTCACAGTAATTTAAACTGTTTTAATTTCTAACATGGTAGACATCGATGGATGGAAACCACACAAAATGTTTTTTCGCATCCTTAAAATAGTCAAGAATATAAACAGGCTGGAGAGATGGGTTAGCAGTTAAGAGTGCATGCTGCTTTTGCAGAGGACAAGAGTTCAATGCCCAGCATGGACAAACAGGCAGCTCACGGGTGCAACTTTAGCTCCAGGGGATCCATTGCCCTCTTCGGGCCTTCACTGGAACTGCACTCACATACACGAGCCCACACATACACATTATTAAAAATGATAAAATAAATCTTTAAAATAATGTATTTAAGACGATAAAGAACTGTCAAAGAACATCTCTTCAGCTGGATATCTTGGAAGGAAACTCCTTACAAGAAATACTAACTAGATTCACTTTAAGTTTACGTTTTCAAAGAAAGCTCCAAAATTCATTTTAACTACCATATACCCTTTATCTATTAGAAGGAAGTTTTGTCCATAGATTATTTCCTTCTCTACAAATCTCACTGTCTGTGGTACACCTTGCACAGCACGTAAGCTACAGGCACCCAGACAAACACGTAGAACCAGCCTTTCCACACCAACCAAAAGGTGTGACAACCAAGTACCCATCAGATGAAGAGATTAGCAGCATCCACGCACATTTGGATAGTCAACATAGCCATGTGGATGAGATGTCATTCAAACTTAAGAATGGCTTAGTTGGTAAAGTGCTTACCACACAAGCATGAAGACTGAGTTCTAATCCCCAGAACCCACCTAAAAAAAGCCAGGCATGACAGCATGTACTTGAAATCCCAGTCCCAAGAAGGACATAGGAGGGTCCCTGGCTTGATGGACAGCCAGTCCAGATGAATCAGCAAGCTCCAGGTTCAGTGAAAGACCCTGTCTCAAAAATATAAGGTGACAAGGGATTGAGGAAAAGACCTGTCGTCAACCTCTGGCCTCCTCCTGTACACACCCATATAACTGCATGCACATACTGGCCTCTGGCCTCCTACTGCACACATCTATATACATGCATGCACGTACTGAACCATACCAAAAAAAAAAAAAAAAGACTGAAACAAAACCACTAGGGCCAGACACGCTGGATTCAAATCCCTGCTCGACCACATACTAGCTGTGGGCTCTCTGTGGATCAGTCATTGGTTACAAATGCTAGCTGCGTACCAACAGGGTTGTTGCCCCTATCTGTACAAAAACGTGCACCTTTAGAATGGTGCTTACACCTAGTAAGAGCTTTATTACTGCGACAATTCAGGATCACCTGGGGAACTGGCTTTGTATATCTGTACTCGTGTATGTTCCTCTGTGTGTGTGTGTGTGTGTGTGTGTGTGTGTGTGTGTGTGTACATGGAGGCCAGAGGTCAATGTCAGATGTCTTTCTCAACCACTCTCAACCCTCCCTTATATATTAAGACAAGGTCCCTTGCTGAACCTAGAGCTCTCTAGCCAACCTAGGCTGGCTGGCCAGTGAACTGAGAGCATGCCTCTGTTACCCTAGCTCTGGGACTACAGGCACATACCAGTGTACCTGGCTTTTTAGATGGGTTCTAGGGATCCAAATGCAGATTGTCAGGTTTACACATCAAGCATTCCACTGATGTCCTCCCAGCCCCGAGGGAACACAAATCACTAGGCTCCTACGCCCAGTTCCTGAAAGTCTGGGTTAGGAAGCAAAACAATCCCATTTCTGTGTGCAGCAGTGCAGGCTGGTGCTGGCATTCCGGGGTGCACACATTAAGAACATGTGAGGTCACCGCTGGTACTGGCACACCTGACACATCGGCGGGCACGTCAGTAACGCTTCTTGGAAGAAGCTCAGAAAGACTGACCAAACCCCTCAGGTAAAGTTTTCTCACAAGTGGATGGGGATCTCAAAGCTTTCCTGGCAGATCGTAAACCAGTCATGACCATCCGGCCCTTGTCCGCCAGAGTTTTGCAAAGAAAGATTCCTGGGAAGACAGGCAACCAGTCATGACCTTACAACATCACCATCCGAGAACCTCGGAGAACAGGGGGGGGGGGGGGGGGGTTCTTCCTTGATAGCTCTGCCATTGGAAGGAAGGGAAGAAGTGGCGGTCCTGGAGCCATCCCTCCCCCTGGCACCCATGGCGGTCATCAGACCTGTCCAGTGGCACAGCAGACACAGCCCTGACAGTCTCAGCTGCTCCCCTGAAGTCTGGAAAACTGACTCAGCCTTCCAGAACAAATGCAGAGTGAGGGTGTGTCCACCCTCGGCAACACATGGCCAGCAGGGGCAGGAAGCCGGAGGGTAAATGCTCTCTCCCTCTTTTGCACCTCCAGTGGAGGACTCAAGAGCATTCCACAGCTTCCCGGAGCAGAATACCAGCAGGACTCAGCGCCTGCCAGGTGTAGGCTGTGAAGCCAGGGCTTTCCCTCCTTCCTCACGACCCAAGGGGACACCTTTCCAAAGCAAACACCAGCCTTGATGCCCTGTCTCTGCTTCCTCATTTCCAGCTGACTCAAGGTAAAATGAGTGTGACCACCAGCACTGTCAACTTGACAGGACGCAGACTCTCCCGGGAGACAAACCCACCAGCATGTCTGTGAGGAAGTTTCTGTTTCCTGAGTGTGGAGACAACAGAACCAGCTGCCTCACCTCGCCACCGTGATGGACTCCCCCTCAGACTGCAGCCAAAGTAAACCTTCCTTTCTTAAGTCGCTTTGGTCAAGGATTTTGTCACAGTAACAACAAAAGCAACTTAGTCAGCTCTGGACAAGCACCTCACTCTGCCCTGGACAAGCACCTCACTCTGCAAGTGGTGACAGTGGGCGCCCCTCACCAGATGCTTCATCCAAAACTTCAGACCCAGTAAATGCTTCAAGGTAAGAATTAAAGGAGTAAAGAAAACCCACCATGGTAAACAGACCATCCCCAAGTGCAGTAGTCGGAGCTGGATAGCACCGGGTCTGTGTAGCATAAGCATTGGGGCGTCGGGGGACAGAGGCAGAGGCAGTGGGCTATGGTGAGAGAGCCTTGACAAATGATGCAAGAGGAACATGGACTTAGACAAGGAAATGATTCTTACACTCGGAAAAGCC
The DNA here is from genome assembly GCF_000622305.1 of Nannospalax galili. NCBI lineage: Eukaryota > Metazoa > Chordata > Mammalia > Rodentia > Spalacidae > Nannospalax > Nannospalax galili. Next base: position 1,145,755 of record NW_008342627.1, read on the forward strand.
TCAGACAACTCACCAGAGCTGACAACGGACAACCAGGAGCTGGGGAACCAAGCACCCAGGATGAAGGAGGAACTCAGCCCTCCAGGAGAGGTTTCCACGGTGGGGTACAAAGGCAGTAGTTAGGTATGTGGCTCAGTACAATTCCACTTCGCCTCACAAAAATTTCTACAGAGCATCTAATGTCCAAGCTCCGCTGGGAAGGACCTTACAGACTTCACGGCATGAACCCTGTCAAGGAGCGGCGAATCTAACACAACACACTGAGGCAGGGAAAGCAGAGTGTCTTTCCGTTGAACACCTGCTCCGTGCTAAGCTCTAGAGGAGGGAAGGAAGGAAGGACGCCACTGAAAGGAGTTTTATGCTACTCAATTCATAGAAGGTCTTAACACTGCCTGAGGCGCGGCTCGTACATAACACACTCATGTAGACTTACCATCTGCTTCCAACCTCACTTCCAACTAGTCTGCATCACTATATTCAAAAGACTGAAAGGACACTTGCAAAGGAGGGTTATTATTTGCTTTGCTTGTGACTTCAGAGGGGTCAGCCCACAGTCACTTAGCACCATGGACTTGGGCAGAAGTTTACAGTGGTGGGAACCTGTGGTGAAATTTCCACCCTCATGGCAGACAGAAAACAGAGGAACAGGAAGGGGCCAACAAGACACACCCCCAGCCCCACCCCCTTGATTTGTTTCTTCTTGTGGATTCCTCTAAAGTTCCAGAACCCCCCAACACAGCAACTCCAGCTGGAGACTAAGCACCTAACACACTAACCTGGAAGGGGTAGTTCACATTCAAACACAGCACATTTGAAATCATGTTATTTAAAAGGAGCTTTCCAAGAGCCAGCGAGATAGCTCAGTGGGTAAGAGCGCTTGCAGGATGACCTGAGTTTGATCCCTGGAAACCACGTAGTGGGAGGAGAGAGCCAACACCTGCAAGTTGTCCTTGGATGTCTGCAGGAGAGCCACATGTGTGTATGCAACACACACACACACACACACACACACACACACACACACACAAAATGTTTTTCATAAAAAGGAACTGACATTTTTTCAACAGATCTCATGTTGACAGTAGATTAAATATCCAGGAGGTGGCAGTCTTGAGCACATCCCTCCCTGAGAAGACAGAATATCTTTTTTTCCAAACAACCTCAGAAGCCACATAGTAGAAGACTGACTGCATGCGCGTGCATGGCACACACACACACACACACACACACAAATAAATGTTTAAAAAAATATATTAAATAGTTTTAAAGCTGGGTCTGATGGCATAGATCTATAAGCCCAGCTCCTTGGAAGTCTAAGGCAGGAGAATCACAAGTTCAAGGCCTGCCTGGACTACAGGGTAAGTTGCCTGGGCAACTCACGCAGACCCTATCTCAAAATATAAAAAGCAAAGTGGGCTATGGCTCAGTGGTACAGTACTTACCTAGCACATATAAGGCCCTAGGTACTTTTTCAAGACTCAAGGCCCAGACTTCTACTTTCTTCTCGGTTCTGAAGTTGGTCTTTCCTGCTGCAATGGTTTGAATGTGAAAACACGCCCCCCCCACCCCCCAGGCCCCTGTGTTTAAACACTCACTCCCAACAGGCAGCGCTGCTTAGGGAGGTGGCAGAATTTTGGTGTAGCCTGCCTTGCAGAAATGGCTCAGTGTAGGTTCTGTCAGCTTCTGCTGTTGGCCTGACCTCCCTCCACTTCTCTGAGCCACACACTCCTACCTCCAGCACGCTGCTCTACCATGTCCTCCCGTGTTGGGCTGCGCAGTGAGCCGGCACAGAGCCTCTCACCAGCTGCTTCTGTCGGGTACCTCAGCACAGTGAGCAGAGCACCTAGTACATTTGCCAAACCAATCTTTTTTTGCCCAGATGCATTACAGGCAGAAAAGAAGGACACGTTCTTTCCCTATGTGTCCATGGAATTCTCCTTGCTTGGAATGTCTGGCCCCACCCCACCCCCAAACTTAACCATTTTGACCTTTCTCTCTCACAGTCCCACAGCACCTGTGAATGAAAGTTTCTGCTGTTTGGCATTAGTGAACTTTGTTGTGTTTATCACACATATGAGCTGGCACTAAGTCCATTGCTCAAGAAATACTGGGTTCTCAATGAAATGTTAATTCTCATTAGCAAGCACCAGGTTTTAAATGTTATAAACCCTTGTCATCCTCCCTGAAATACACATAATGAAGCAGGCTGATTCATCACCTGTAACAGTACCAGTCTCCCCCAGGAACCACTGCCACAGGAATGAAATCATCCCTTACCCTGGACTAGAAGCTTCTAGACCAGTGTGGGGGGTACAGAGAGTTCCCAGGTGCTGTCTGTGGAAATGAATTAAAACAGTCAGCTTTTCCTCACACCTGCCTCACACTACATAAAATGGTGAATGTCTCCAGCAACAAAGTTTGGGAGAACTTGAAGAGCGAGTGACCCAGTGAAACATGAAGACACATTGTAACGGTTTTACATGCAGCTGTCCTAGAGTCAGGCCCCAGTCCTGGAGCCCCTTCCTGCCAACAGCTCTCAAGTCAACAGGGGTGAGGTTCTGCCCTTAGGGGCTCTTAGGGTGACCTGCCCCACATGGTCCACAGAATCTGAAAATGGCATTTCCAAGGATGTTATGGGTAACAGGATGTGCTCACTGAGAATAATGTGATCACAATAGGCCACGAATTCAACATAATCTTTCACTCCAAACTCCCTGAATCTTTTTTAGATGAAAATAATTGATGAGTTAGGTTTGATCCCCCAAATCTTAGCATAAACGAATCGAGCCGTCACACCGAAGATAACAAAGTCACAACTCCAACACACACCAAACACAAAATGCTTCACAACCTCCCAAAATCGACCCACAAGGTGATGAAGGAAACTTTGGAAATTTTGCCGCTCATTTGGGGACCCGCCCCCAAAAACACTCTATATTCTAAGAATAAAATGTGTTGGACGACTGCTGTGAGATCTGCCTCTCCCTCCAACCCATGCACCTTGCCATACCCCCAGATTTGCAGGGTGACATGTGAGCTCCAGTGTTGGAAGGGTAAAAATAGCCTGGTCCTCAAAAAGGCAGATAACGGCCAGACAGCTGAGTCACTTTGAAGCCCATTTTGACTCCTGAAACGGACATTCACCTGCTTCTGTTGAAAGCCTCCCCCGCTGGCCCGGGTGGAAGCCGAGGTGCTCTACACGTCCCTGCTTCTGGAGGTCAGGACTCAGGAGCGAACTTTTAATAATTCACACTAGCGCACGTCAGCCCAGTGACTCGCTTAGAAAGGACAGGATTGAGAAAGGCTTGGAGAGTCACCCTAAACCACGAGAACCCCTATTTCTGCTGCCCTAGTCGGGCCACCCAGAGCCAACACTCCTGGCAAGTGCAAGCTGGAGGGATCTGGATCGGAAGTGGAGAGAGCACCGAGGCTCGGATTTGTCCGGCTGGGGAAACCCAAGCTGGGAAAGGGTGCTCTGAGCACCCGGGGCTGGGGCGCCGACCCCTGCAACTCCCAGCCCGCTGTCACCCCCAAGGGCGGCTCAGAACCCGGACTCACTCTTTCCTGCCATCCACCCTACCCCCGGCTGTGGGCGGGATGCTGGGGACCCGGGGCCTGGCAGCCTAGCAGTGGTTGGAGGACTCGCCGCAGCCCCGGGAGCCAAACTGGGAAAGAGCAGCAGCAGCAGGAGGAGGACCAGGAGGAGGACCGATGGGAGGGAGGTCCAGGCCCTGCGTCCAGTCCCCGTCCCCAGGCCGCGGCGACGCCACCTTGCCGGGGCGCCTCCCTTACCGGGGAGTCGTAGGAGAAGGCGCACTCGTTCTTGTACACACGGTCCCCCGACCTGGGCACGCGGATCGTGGGCATGTGGGGCACCAGCAGCTCGCCCAGGTCCCCTGCAGCCATCTTCCTGCCGCCGCCCGGCACGCTGAACAGGGCGCCCCGGCGCTGCATGGCCGCGGAACGGCGGAGCGCAGCGGGCCGCCGGCTCCTGGGCTGGGGCTCGGGCTCCGCTCCGGGCGGGCAGCGGGCGGGCGCTGCTATTTTTAATCCAATGGCGAGTGGCCGGCCCAGCTGCAGCGTCAGGCGGGGCGCGGGCGCCAGCCGCAGCGCGGGGAGGGGGCGCGAGGGCGGGGACCGGGAGGCCCCGGGGACCCACCGGGGATGCGCCCCACCTCGGCGAGCCGCTCCACCCAGGGGATGCGCCCCACCGGGGATGAGCCCCACCGGGGATGCGCCCCCAGGCTGCCCTGGGCCCCGCTCAGGAGAAGCCGGCACAAAGAGCGCATCTTAGCATGTTAAGGGCGGCCTCCCGGCAGGGAAGGGGCGGGACGCGCCTGTGAATCTGGAGCCACCGTGCACTTCGAGAGTGTCCCCTGGTTCCTCATTTAATATGCAAAGCTTTGTAATAGACACTGGACTCCCACCCGCCCAGGGAGGGTAGGGGATGTTTTCTTGCGATAATGCACGGTTTTCTTACATAGTGCAAGGGGCGGGGCCATCGGGATCCCCCCCCCCCCCCCCCCACTCATAAGGGGTGTTTTTTTTTTTTTTTCTTGTGGCAGATCCGCTGTATAGCTGGAGGTCCCCTGTCGAACCTTCAGTGGCCCGATTTGAGGATCCATGGGCAGGCGAACATAGTCCTAGCCCTGGTTGTCTGGTTCTTCAAAACAAAACAACAAACGGGTTTGAGTGGGAGCTTAACAATGCATAAATAGAGCATGTCTCGAGGCATGTGTCCTCATTCGTATCATGTTCTCAAAATAATTAATAATAAAGAAATAAGTAAATATAAATAAATAAATAAATAAATAAATAAATAAATAAATGATAAATAAATGGTCCATGCAGTTAGGAGACTGGAGGCGGGAGCATCACGAGCTCAAGATCAGCTACACAAGATGAACACCCAGCCCCTCTTACAACACAGGTTTGAATCCACCGAGGCTCCCTAACTATGCACATTGTCCTATTGGACCAGAGCAGTTCGAGTAATGCAGAAACAGCGAAGTCAAGACAGTTGTGTGAGCCTCTCCCAGACCAGATCACAGCTATTACTGTATTTCCCTGCTGCTTCCTGGGTTCCCCTCTAGAGGTAACAGGCTGCAAACTCCCGGCTCCATGCATTACTTGACTGGAATGGAGGCAGGGCTGTGGAGCCCAGCAAAGAATTGACCTGTCTGCTGTTCCCAGAGCTGGGTCTGTGCCTGCTCAGATTCAAGGATGACACACGCTCGGATTACAGAGATAGTGATTCAGAATGTTCAAAGCTTAAAATCCAATCTTGGGTTACATGCAAATTAAATCAGCAAGACACTGTTTCTCATCTTTTCAGTTGATAAAGATTTATTGAATTGGTCTGGGATTGAGAAACAGGCCCTCATACACATTGTTGGTGGGAACCTCCAGAGGCTCCTGTGTACCCTTGCCTACATCCCTGTTTTGCCCCCATCTCTCTCTGAAAGAATGTACAAGATACACAATTGAGAAGAACAGAAAGCCTGAGGCCACAGGGGACACGCTGCCCACGACCCTCGACCCTCCGTGGGACTCTAATCCTTTTGTTTTCCTTTGCTTGTTTTCAGTGTTGGGATTGAACCCAGGAACTTGCTGTAACTAGTCAAGTACGCTACCACTCAGCTATAGCCTCAGTTGCTTTAAAAATGTTATATTGAGACAGGGTCTAGCTAAGTTATCCAGGCTAGCTTCAAACCTGCCATCCTCCTGTCTCAGGCAGTACCTGATATCACAGACTGTGTGCCCCATGCTCGGCTTCAAAGTTTCATCAGGTGCAAATATTAGTTTAAAAATTAACTAGACTGGAACCAGCACGGTGGCTCATCATCACTTGCTGAGCAAGTCTGACAACCTGAGTTCAAGCCCCAGAGCACACATCAGAACAGAAAGAGGGAACTGAAGCTACAAAGGTGTTTTCTGACCTCCACGTGCCCGAAATGGCTGTACCCCACCCCTACACAAATAAAAAATGAACTAGAATTCCATTTTATAAACATTTCAAGTTCAATAACCAAGAACAGAAGCCAAGGACTTTGCCATGTCACCATAATACGTAGCATTGGTTTTTGTACAATGGCACAGCTTAAAGTGATAAACCAGTGGGGATGGGACGGGGGGGCGGGGGGCAGCCTGCAATCCCAGCACTTGGGGTAGAAGCAGAAAATATCAAAAGTTCAAGGCCAGACCGGGCTACACAGAGAGTACACAGAGGCCAGCCTGAGCTACAGAGTGAGACCCTGTCTCAAAACACAAACAACAAGAAAAATTAAGGAAAATTATTTGTATAACAACATCAAATCATCCACCAAGGGAACTTTGACCACAGAGGCTACTGACCTGGGGCCTGCCATCACCCCTATGGCCTCCCAGGGGGTAAAGAGTACATACCAAGTATGCATGCATATAAACACATGCAAATACGTTTAGATATATAACTGTCATATACAAATATACATAAAAGCCATCTGCATAGCAGAATACCAGTGGCATCCCAGAAAGACAGCTCTAATCACAACAGGAGAAACGCAAAACATCTAAACACAGAGGAATAATGGACCCATGTACATCTACTCAAAGATGCCCATGCCAATATGAAAATGTCATGAACTTTTCTTAACATTTCTGTAGTGTCCGTCTTACTTGACATGCAACATTTATGTAATATTAATACAAGTGGGTAAAATAAGCATGCATCTTTGACATGACTAGAAAGACATAAAAATATAAGCATTTCTGTTTGTGAGCTGGTCATAGGATTTTGTTTCTGTTTTTAATATGTCTCCAACAAGGAGACAGATATGCACATAAGTATATACACATATATATCATAATATAAAAAGTTATCAAGGCTGAGTTTGATCCCCAGCACCACACATAGAAAAGAAAAAGCCAACAGAAACTACAGCCCCTGCTGCTTGGCATCAGAAACCCCATGATGACATTTCTTGAACTGTGCTTCAATTAGCCTCCTTCCATGCCTTGGTAACTCTATGTAGGAAATAAACCTTCTGAAAAGAGGTCTATTTCCCAGTAGCCTTGTATGCTGTGGAAGCTCAGCATCTGTGGGCTCCTGACTGCCTGGAACAGCTTTATCCCCGTCACTCAGTAGGAACCTGCCAGTGACACTGTAATAATCTGTACTCAGCTTTATGCCTTTTGATAAAATTCATTGCTGTGCAAATGTTATCCAAGAAACAGCAGCCGTTACATCAAATGTGACGTGAATATTAGTTATAATAACTAATGCCAAGAGGGAGATTTGAGGACTCTACAGAGAAAAGACTCCATAATTATTTCAATTAACAGAATAGCTCTTGACCTCAGAGGCCGTTCTCTAACGTCAGAGGTCCCACAGAGACACCTACAGTGAGACTTGAGGAAGATAAACCAGAAGATTCTCTGTGGTATGGGCAACCTCTGCAAGCGGCACTGTTTGCTAACTGCACAACAATAGGGTGCTGATTTTAAAAATTGTGTTTTCTCCTTGAGGCGATTATATTTAGCCATGAAAACCACAGAAGAATATTCAGGGGCTGGGGAGGTGATTCCATGGGAAAGAGCACTTGCTACATAAATATGGGACCTGAGTTCAAATCTCCAACACCCATGATAAAAAAAAAGTGGGATATGATTGTCCAAGATGGAAAGACCCTATTTCTAAAGACACTGCACATTGCTTGTAGGATACAGAGAAACCAAGTGACCACAAAGCTTCCTCCCTGCAGGTGAGCTTAGTTCTGGAAGGTGCTATGCAGGCTGCTGGAGGAGAAAAGTCATTAATGGCCTTACCCAGCAGTAAATCCTCAATGCTACAATGTCAACATCCCAGGCAAGATAATGTAATCTGGGCAAGACTGTTATGGAGTAGCCAAACACTTTCTGTTTGGATTTGAGGCGTGCTCCACGAAGGAAATTCATGCCTGGTACTGTAAACCTGGTCAAAAGCCCATGACTCAGGAGGTCAGGTGCCCGGGGAAGGGGGGGCTATTACTGTATTTATTTATCATTTATTGTTGATGGGCGTGCTGTAAAACTGCTTTCTAAATACACTTACACCCATAGATTAGTGCTGCTGTCAGCCCGACGAGACAAGCTTCTCTCTACAGTGGGCAGCGTTAATTCAGAGACTCATAACTGGTCACAGTGCTGGGAATAAGTGATTGTTGAGTGCTCAGCCTTACATGAGATATCTATATCATCAACCCTCCCCCAAGCCTCAGAAAGTATCACAGACGAGGGCACAGAAAGAATGTAAGAGAAAGAGGGAGGAGAGTTGTGAACCGCTGTCTTCTGGGCACTACGGGACCACTGCACTCATGAACTCACAGAGGCTGGGGTCACCTGCAGAACACCAGCACAAAGTCAAGCCAATAAGATCAGTCAACAGCATAAATTAACTCAGTGGGTTACAGAATATAAAAAGGAGGGGACATGCCCTAGCCATCACACACACACACACACACACACTCCCACACACACACACACATATATATATGTGCCCCCCATAAACATACACCATACAAACCACACCTTGAACACACACACACACATCACATCACACTCATGTCTCCCACACACATAGCACACATGTGCCCCACACACACCATACACCACACCCATACACACATACACACATATACACATACCACACACATACCCCACACATACACCCCCACACACAGACACAAACCATATACCACATACACCACACATACCACATATGCAGCCCCATACACAGACACACACATACATCACACACACATACATATATACACCATACAACCCCACACACGTAAAGAACATTCATTGACATGTAACCATGGACCATCATGCAAGCTTCAAAAGCAGGGGAAATGGAGCACATGCTTCATCATCCTTTACATACCTGAGCATAAACACATACACACATTCACAGCATAGGGAAAGACTGGACTGCAATGGGCCATATGTCAGCAGAGGCTATCCCTAGTCGGTAGCTTTTTTCCTTTGAGCTTTGCCGTCATGGGAATAATTTGCATAAGCATCTACGGGGAACTGTTCACTTTTTTACAGTATTATTGATCATATCATTTTCTCTTTCATCTTTGGCCCTCACCACCAAGCAGCTTTCTTCTGTTAAATTCATGGACAATCTGCGTGTCAGAATGAGCAAACTCTTCTGGTGGCTCTTAACACCAGGATGAAGTAAGCTGTCATTCAGCTACCAGGAAATCTGGGGCCTGTTCACTTTTCAAGTTTGGTGATGTGTATGTGACACTTCCCGTAGTCCTTCAGGAGTCTGACTCACAGATACATTGATTGTCTTTCAGCTCAACCTGACAACACCATCCCTCTAGTACCTGCCACCATTTCCAAGCGTAGTCAGGGAGACATGTCCTCCCCTGCACAGAGAGAAGCCCACATGAGCACAGTAATAAACACTAACCATGGCACCAACCCTGCGTTTCAGAGCTCACAGAAAATGGTCAAAGCAAGATACTTCAATATGATACATTTACCTTCAGAATCTGAGGATGCCCATGGGTTGGGCCTCCTTCTCAGTGGTAGGAGACACAAGGTAGAAAAGGCCTATGCTGGCCTTGAACTCATGGCAATCCTCAAACTTTAGCCTCCAGTGTGTTAAGATTAGGCGTGAGTCATCGAACCACCAGGCCTTGCTTTGACTGGACTGAAAGTCACCCAGGAGATCGCTGAGGCACACCCATGGGGGTCTGTGAGGCATTTCCAGGGAAGAACTGAGGGGAAAGATCTGCACTACCAGCACTCCCCTTTTCTGCTTCCTCACAACCATGACTGAACTGAGCAGCCCCACTATGTACACGGTGCACTGAACCCTTTGAAACTGTGAGCCAAAATAAATCCTTCCTCCCTTAAACTGTCTATCAGGAATCATGGTCACAGGGGCACAAAAGTATATAATAGTTATTGAATTGGCCCCTGAAATTTTGCCAGATGGCTTGCCCTGTATTTCTTCAGAATACATCTCCAACCTCTATCATAGGGCACCTGTCACTTCCCATTCTGCAGGTTTTATCTACACAGTATCCTGTGTAGGAATTAGCATTTTGTGCTATGCAGGTTAACAGTCCAGACCAGGACTGGGCAGCCAGCAACCTGCCTTTGTTAGAACTCGGGCTGCTTTCCTGCTACAATGGTAAAGTTGAATAGTTGCATCAGAAACCCAATGGTCTAAAGAACAAATACATTTACTATGCAACCATTTACACAACAGGTTTGCCAAAACCTGGTCAAGGTCCCTGGAGGCTCCACATTGTGCCACAGAATCAGGGACTTGGCATGACCCCAAGTAAGGTTTATCCTAATGGGAAAACAGCAGGAGCAAACCGACTTCAGGAGAGGTGTTAACACGCCTGCAACAGATGACCTCTGAAATACCAACAGAATCAAAATCACTACCTGTTCACTGTTCCCAGTCCATCATTGTCACCGTCCCCCAGTGCATCATTGTCACCATCCCCCAGTCCATCATTGTCACCGTCCCCCAGTCCATCATTGTCACCGTCCCCCAGTGCATCATTGTCACCATCCCCCAGTCCATCATTGTCACCGTCCCCCAGTCCATCATTGTCACCGTCCCCCAGTGCATCATTGTCACCATCCCCCAGTCCATCATTGTCACCGTCCCCCAGTGCATCATTGTTACCGTCCCCCAGTGCATCATTGTCACCGTCCCCCAGTCCATCATTGTCACCGTCCCCCAGTCCATCATTGTCACTGTTCCCCAGTCCAGCTGAAGTCAGGAGTTGGAGCAGGAGCATGGGAGGAACCACCATGTCCACTTCTCAGCCTTTGGTAATATAAAAATTCTTGCTGCTCTATTAGGGGTGCAATCTTGTTTGGAGTTCTGGTTTGTTAGTGAGGGAACACTGGCTCATCCTCCTGGTTCTTTCTGTATCATAATTTAGACTCCAGGGGTCAGGAAGCCTGTGTGGAAATCCAGGAGGATGGATTCCAGTGATGCCATGGAGAACTGGGCTGCTACCTACAGGATGAGGGTCCCATTAAGAGATGAACTGGGGGGCTAGAGAGATGGCTCAGCGGTTAAGAGCACTGACTGCTCTTGCAGAGGACCTGGTTTCGATTCCCAGCACCCACATGGCAGCTACAAACCGTCCTTAGCTCCAGTTTCAGGGGAATCCGACACCTTCTTCTGACCTCCACAGCATTGCATGACACAAGTGTACTCACATACATGCATGCAATACACTCATACACATAAAATAAAAATAATAAATAAATTTTTTTTTTGTCTTTTTGAGACCAGGTCTCTCTGTAGCCCCAGCTGTCCTGGAACAGCTGGCCTCGAATTCACAAAGATCCACCTGCCTCTGCTTCCCAAGTGCTGGGATTAAAGGCGTGCGCCACCATGCCCAGCATAAATAAAATACTTTTTAAAAAGATGATCTAGAATCAGAACCCTGTATATTGACTAGCCTACTTTCTGGCAGATAGGAGTCAACTCAAACAGGCTCCACCTGCTTAAAAGCAGTTTCCAACAGTCTCTGAAGGGCTTGAAGTGCACAGCTCCCTAAGGAGGCGCTACAAAGGAGGATGGGAAAATGTCCACAGTATCCAGGACACTGCACCACCCTTCCTTCCGGAGTCCAGGCTCCTCTTCCACCAAGAAGTGCTGGGGCTTCCAAGTGCCACCTGGCTGTGACCACCGCTGAGTGTGGTAGCTTGGCTCGGCTCTACCTGCTAACTGTGGAGTTGATGTGACACCTTAGTGGAAGGCCCTCTGTTTTTACTCCAGTGCACCCCGTGATGAACCACGGCCAGAGCTGCTGTGTGACACAGTCGTCCATAAGATCTGCTACTCTTGTTTGGACCACTGCCTAATGTTATAAGCATGCTGAATTTGCATCTGGCAGTGAATTACTACCACACAGGATCTCCATCCAGGCCTCCTGTCATCACCACAGGCATCAGAAAGTCCACTTCACCAGCAACTCCTGTCATCAACATTCTGAGCCAGGAGGAGCAATTAGTAAATTGTCTTGAAAAGGTTCCGGGTCCAGCTGAAAACATATTAGATGGATTAAACGCCACGGTTCTATCTCCTGAGTCCATCTCCCTCTGCCATGCCAGGAGGCCTCTGACCCTTGTCATCCTGTGGGCTGAGCAGGCATCTGGTCCAGGCTTACCCCAGGCAACCAAGGCTTCCACTGGGATCCCAGCCCATGCCAATGCCATCTGTACAGAATGTCTGTGAGTGGATGGGATCAGCCATGTGGGCCTGACCCAAAAGCATGTTTTGCCCTCCTGGGAAACATCCTCAGAACCCAGCCCTATGAACTCAGTCCATTTTGTAGAATGTTGATTCTTCGATTTTTCAAGATAACTGCTGAACTTTTTTTTCACATTGAATTGTCAGATAAAATGAAAATCACTGAAGGGTTGGACAATGGGGGGACACCTGACAACTTCCTGAAAGGAGTCTGGGCTCATTACAAAAGGGAAGGGCCAGGACACTCTTCTGGTTTGCTTTCAGTTGCTGTGACAAAACACTCTGATCAATACCAACGTGGGGAGGAAAGGGTTTATTTGGTTTCCATCTCCCAGCTCACAGTTCATGACTAAGGGAGCCCAAGACAGGAACTCAGGGCAGGAACCTGGAGGCAGGAACTGGAGCACAGACCATGGAGGAATGCTTCTTACTGGCTTGCTCCCCTGGCCTGTGCTCAACCTGCTTTCTTACACAACACAGGCCCACCTGCCCAGGGGTGGCACCACCCACAAAGGGCTGGGCCCTCCCACATCATTCAATAATAAAGAAGACATAGCCACAGGCCAGTCCAATGGAGGCAATTCCCCAATTGAGGCTCCCTCAACCCAGGTGTGTCGGGTTGAAAACTAAAGCTGTCCAGCACAGACATGTTCAGAGGATCACTGCGTGGTTTCAACTTCTCTACATTCATTATGAGGACCTGAACAATCTCTCTCTCTCTCTCTCTCTCTCTCTCTCTCTCTCTCTCTCTCTCTCTCTGCCTCCTCCTACCTCAGCTTCCTGAGTACTAGGATTATAGGTGTATGCTAACACATCTGGCTAGAATAAGTTGTTTTGACATGGTCACATAAATACTGAGTTTCACTTTATTCTTTGAAAACTCTAAAAGATTTGAGGGGCTGCAGAGATGGCTCAATGGTTAAGAGTACTGGCTGCTCTTGCTGTCTGCAAGAAACCCATCTCACCTTCAAGACGGGCACTACCTTAAGGTGAAAGGATGGAAAAGAATATTCCAAGAAAATGGCATTAAGAAACAAGCAGGGGTTGCAATTCTAATATCTGACAAAATAGACTTTAAAGTAAAACTGATCAGAAGAGATAAAGAGGACTACTTCATTCTGATCAAAGGAACAATTGACCAAGAAGATATTACAAT
>NW_008342627.1:1160509-1173533 GCF_000622305.1 Nannospalax galili
TGCTGACCTTAATGCCTGAGCAGCTGATGTCTGATTTAGAAAGTACTATATACAAAAAACCCACACCCAACATCATTCTAAATGGAGAAAAACTGGAAGCATTCCCACTAAAATCAGGAACCAGACAAGGCTGTCCACTCTCTCCACTCCTTTTCAATACAGTGCTTGAAACTCCTGCTAGAGCAATAAGACAAGAGAAGGAAATTAAAGGAGTAATAATTGGAAAAGAAGAGATCAAATTATACCTTTTTGCAGATTATATGATACCATACCTAACAGAACCCAAAATTCTACCAGAAAACTCCTAGAAATGATTAACACTTTCAGTAAAGTGGCAGGTTATAAAATAAATCTACAAAAAAAAAATCAGTAGCCTTTCTATATACCAATAACAAGCAATTGGAGAAAGAATACAGGGAAATGCTCCCATTCACAATATCCTCAAAAAAATATAAACTATCTCAGAATAAACCTGACCAAGACATCAAAGATCTCTACAATGAAAATTTTAAATTGTTAAAGAAAGAGATTGAGGAAGACATCAGGAGATGGAAGGACCTCCCATGCTCATGGATTAGAAGAATTAATATTGTGAAAATGACCATCCTACCAAAAGCCATTTATAGATCCAATGCAATGCCAATCAAAATCCCCATGCCATTCTTCACAGAATTAGAAAAAAAATCCTAAAATTCATACTGAATCACAAAAGATCCCAGATAGCCAAAGCAACCCTGAGCTCAAAGAGCAATGCTGGGGTGGGGGTGGGGGGATTAGTGTACCAGATTTTAAAGTATATTACAGACCTATAGTCACAAAAATAGCATGTTTCTTTCTTCCACTCTAAGTCTGGGACACTGGGCACATTTCCCCGGAGGTCTGTGGCTCTGGCATATAGTCCCAGACTAGACAAGTACTCATTTGATTGACTGACTTCACATCTGAGCAATGGTATGCAACTTCCTATCGGGAAGTTTCTATCTTCCATCCAATCAGAAGTGAAAAGCACAGTAAACACCACTTGTGTCCCCAAGGATCTGTCGCTAGCAGCAGTCTTTGAAACCAAAAAGATCAAAGTCCTATTTCAGTAAACACTGGAAGCCAGCTTTGGGTAAGCAATGGGCCAGTCACAGCCAAACACCCAGAGTCACAGCGTCCACTTACAGACGTTTCCTTCCTGACACCACCACTAGTTGATGCAACAAATGAGTTCCTTCCATCCACAGACAGCTTACTCAAGACTGAGGTTTCTAGAAGATGATCTGTTTGGCTGAGCCTCAGAATATGCCAAGCCAGATCTACAATGGTGAGAAAAACATGAGACCATAGTAAATCAATCTACCTTAAAGAACAGTTACCAAATGTTCCACACCTGAGGCTGAGGGAATATTTCATAGTAAAGCTGTGACAGGACAGGCGAAGAAAAGGAGAGGACTGGGAGGGAAAGAATGACAGCGAAAGGGGCTCCCATCACACCAGCCAACCCCTGCTACAGCCCTGAGGATAGGGGCTGTTATCCCCACTTACATTCCCATCAAAACCACACCAAGTCAAACAAATGGGCCAAGCTAACAAGGGTAGGAAAGGAAAGTGCTGGAGGCCAAAGTCCTAAACCTGCTCTGGAAGCCACTGGGCTTGGTGGGACACACCTTTAATCCCAGCAGGTAGATCTCTGTGTGTTTGAGGACAGCACTTAAGAGTTCCAGGCCAGTGAGGGCTACATAGCAAGTCTCTCTCTCTCAAAAGAAGAGGAAGATGAGGAGGAAGAAGAGGAGGAAGAGGCACAACTTATAGCCATTTTCACAGGAAATCAAATACATAACCCAAAGGAGCAAATGAGATGGTGGGAGCAGGACACAGTCAGTACAGACTCTTCCCAACCTCCCCCTCCCTGTGCACAGAGGGTTTCCCCACCACAGAAAGGCACTCTCCCAGTTTGGAGCTTTAGAAAGGGAAGGTATGTGCACCAGCAGACCCTAGTGGAGTCACAGCTAACCCTCAGCCTCATGATCAAGAAATGTTTGCCCATTATCGTGAGCCACAGGATGCTGGGCTCAACGGTTACCATAGAAAAGGAGACTGACCATGCTGAACTGGGCAGTGGGGGGTCCCGGCAGTCAGATCCAGCTAAACTTTAATCTTTTCACTGCTGTTTTCCTGACTAGAAGCAGTTTTTTGTTTGGTTGGTTTATTTTTTTTTTATTTTTTATTTTTTTTTTGTCTTTTTGAGACAGGGTCTCCCTGTAGCCCCAGCTGTCCTGGAACTCACTATGTAGACCAGGCTAGCCTTGAATTCACAGAGATCCACCTGCCTCTGCCTCCCAAGTGCTGGGACTACAGACATGCGTCACCACGCCCAGCTGAAGCAGTATCTTTAAAAACTATTTTTAGGCAACTCTCTCTTGTATCCTGCTTTGGGAGAACATAGAATTGTCTGTGAACAGCAAGTTGGTTCATGCCAATCAAAATTATAATAAAATATTCTGTTATTATAGTCTTAACAAACTATGAAAACATCCAGGTGAGAGCTACAAGGAATAAACCATGAGATTGTCCAAATGTCTCCCATGAGGAACATCATTGTTAATAAAAGGACATCTTCCTTCCAGGGATCTGTGTGTGTCTATAGATAGAAAGATGGGTGGACCCCTAAGAAGAAATAACTTCAAAAAGATGGGAACAACTCAGGGGTGAAGTGTGCTGGCTGGTCTTGCAAAGGACCCGGGTTCAATTCCCAGCACCCACATGGTGGCTCACAACCATCTGTAACTCCAGTTCCAGGGGACCCCCAACGCCATCTTCTGACTCTGCAGGCATTTTACAACATGAGTGCACTTACACACATGCAGGCAATACACTCATACATATAAAATAAAAATAATAAATAAATAAATTTTTTTAAAGATGGTAAGGGATATTTAAAAGCAGCTTGAATTTTTTCTTACAAGTAATTAGATTTATCTGCTGGGAAATCTCCCCTAATCCCATATTTCAACCCCTAAAATGCAGTCATTGAATGAGAACTGTCTTAGTGTCCGTTGTTTCAATATTTCCTAGAAAACAGTGTACCCTTTCGATCTCTGAATAATAATTCTTTGTTACCTGCAAATGTCTCCTAACATTGTTTCTAAAATTCTTTCCCTGGGCCTGGAGAGACGGCTCAGCAGTTAAGAGCACTGACTGCTCTTGCAGAGGACCAGGGTTGAATCCCAGAACCCACATGGCAGCTAACAACCATCTGTAACTGTGGTTCCAGGAGATCCAACCAGTCTTGTGACCTCCACAGTCACTTCATGACATAGGTGCACTTAACAAACATGGAGGCGCAACACTCACACACATAAATAAATACATGAAGTTAAAAAATTCCCTTGCCTGGAGGAGACATAAACAACTTCCACCCCTCCCCCTAAGGTCCCAATGACAAACCAAAGCACAGTTCCACCAAAATTCACCCTGGGGAGATTTAGACTTACAACGCAGTGGGCAAGGGGTTGTGGGCAGCAGCGTGGGTGACCACAGCCACACTGGAAGGTCTGTGCCCAGCACGGACGATGACGACTCCCCTCGGCCCGGCAGACAGAGCCCCCCCCCCCCCCCAGTCCTTCTCCACCTATGTATTCTAGCCCCTCCCTGAGGCCCTGTGTAATTAGGGAAGAATTGCCTGCAATGTGTTGGGAGGAGAGGCTGCATACTCTGGGAAGGATCCCAGGGCCGCTCTCCCTCCCTCTCCTTCTGTGAGGGAACTTCAAGCCCAGCTGTGAACTTTTACAAGCAGGCACAGCTGAACTCCTCAAGACCGATCTGTCCGGCTCAGAGGCCAGCACACGTCCATGTCAGGGACACCAAAGCTGGCTCCTCCTCCACATGGGCCGAGTGCCTAGAGGCACCATGCCTAGGGGCTTCCAGGAGACGGGACGCCTCCTCCAGCCAGAACCTCCAACACCAGCTGTTTCTCTGCAGCAGGCCTCCTCTCTCTCACCTCCTCCCATCTTTCCTATGGATCTGTCTTTCTCCTCCACACACCTTTGGCCCCAAATGCATAGAAATTAAACGATATCATCTGACTTTTCCTTTCTCGTCTCTCTTCCTTCCAAGAACCTGAGGTCATTTCTCCCCCACCCCACCCGAGTTTGGTCGAATTTTTCCTTGCCTTTAAGGTGGCATTTCCCTCTCTCTGGAGGGGAAATGGTGATGTGGATTCAGGAGTACAAGAGCTGTAACGGGAAATTCTTTAAAACCCATCGTCTCAAACCAGGTGAGTTGCTGGTGCTGATCTGCAATCCAGCAGTTGGGAGGCTCAGGTAAGAGAACAGGCCAGCCTGGGTTCTGTCTCATAAAAAACACAAAAAAAACAAAACAAAGAACGACGGATCCTCTTCTTTCTGCAGGCTAAGTCAGGTCCTTAGAGGGTGTGCGGTGCTGGCGCTCTGCGCTGGGGACTGGAGAGAACAGAGCAGCCTAGACACCATTTTCTTCCCAAAATCCATCCATCGTTGGAACATTACCCCAAATATTGTATATGGGGGGGGGGGGAATGTGCTATCCAAGCAAAGCCAGGAGACCCACAGTTCCCTCTAGTCTTAGCAAAGGTACCAGTAGGAAGACTATGGGGAGCTGGTGGAAACTGGAGAAGCTGGGGCCACATGGCCAAGGCAAGGCAGATTCACAGGGCTGGAGTGATGGCTCAGTGGTCAAGAGCGCTCGCTGCTCTTCCAGGGGACCTGAGTTGGGTTCCCAGCCACACAGCAGGTGGCTCCCAGCCTCCTGAAACTCCAGCTCTATGGGGAGCTGACCCCTCGTCTGATCTCAGCTACTTCACACTTTGGCATATACACAGACACAGATCAAAATTTTAAAAAATACATTTTAAAAAGGAAAACTCGGGGCTGGAGAGTTGGCTCTGAGGTTAAGAGTACTGGCTGCTGGAGCCCAGCATGGTGGCGCACGCCTTTAGTCCCAGCACTCGGGAGACAGAGGCAGGAGGATCTCTGTGAGTTCAGGGCCACCCTGGTCTACATAGTTGTGGGTCTCTCTTCCCTTGTGGGTCGTTGGCCACCGATCTGCAAGAACGAAGGGAGCAGAAGCGACAAACAGGGTCAGGATGGCCGTGAGTACTAGGCAAAGAACTTCGGGAGTCACGTTCAGTGAGACAGCCCGTTTATTCAGGGGGGTGGAGGGAAGATACAGGGTGAGGACGGCAGCCAAAACTCTACCTGATAGGTGTTCATCGTCTGCTTTATTTGCATGTGGCAGGGGGACCCTATCATGTAGAGAGGGGAGATGGGATTGCTGGCTGTAGTGCAATGCCTAATTATCATACAGGAAAACCAGGGGCAGCATTTGCAGGGAACTATGTCAAAGGTCATGTTCCAAATAAGGTCAGGCACCTGTGCTTGGAGACACTTTCCAATAAAGTCAGGCAGAGAGTAGGAATCCCCTGCTGAGAAAGGGAGTCCTCCATTTTGAGCCGACCTCAGAGAGCTGTCCCAACATGATGGACTGCGACCTTCACAGCAGGGTCCCCCAACACATAGTGAGTTCCAGGACAGCTGGGGCTACAGGGAGACCCTGTCTCAAAAAGACAAAAAAAAAAAGAGCACTGGGTGCTGTTGCAGAGGACCTGGGTTCAATTTCCAGTACCCACATGGCAGCTAACAACGATCTGTAACTCCAGTTCCAAGGGAATCAGACCCCTTCTTCTGACCCCTGTAGTCATTGCATGGCACAGGTGCATGTACATACATGCAGGCAATACACTCATACACAGAAAATAAAAATAATAATTTTTTTAAAAAGAAGACCTATGCTTTCCAAGGACTCACTTGTGGCCTGGGAGCTTGTGGCTGCTGGGCAGCTCCATGCAGAGTCACATGATCACCTACAATGGTGGTCTGGGCCTAGACCTAGAAAGACTTCATCTCGCAGTCTCCGGAAGTCAACAGGGGTGGCCCCTATTAAACTGGAGGCAAAGCTGGAGACGGCAAAGCCAGACTGTGGCGCTCGCTGACTGCCCACCTTCTCCAGGTCACTGAGCGGTTTCTGAAAAGGCAGCGTCTTCAACCAGCAAGTGCTTGGTGCTCTTGCATCTACCAAGAGTCCACAGTGATTAGTTAGTTCAAATGTTGCTATTTCGTCATCATTGGGTACAGAGTGGGATGAGACTGACTGCTGGGACTGACTTCATTATGTAAATGTCCCAGAATTGGACAAACACAGGTGCAGATATAAGTAAAGCCAAAAGCTCACAGCAGAAATGATATGATAAAGAACACAAGAGAGCCAGGACGGGGCGTTAAACACAGCAGGGACTCCTCCCAACCCAGCAGGGACTCCTCCCAACACAGCAGAGACTCCTCCCATCACAGCGGAGACTCCTCCCATCACACAGAGATTCCTCCCATCACAGCAGAAACTCCTCCCATCACAGCAGAGACTCCTCCCATCACAGCAGAGACTCCTCCCATCACACAGAGATTCCTCCCATCACAGCAGAAACTCCTCCCATCACAGCAGAGACTCCTCCCATCACAGCGGAGACTCCTCCCATCACACAGAGATTCCTCCCATCACAGCAGAAACTCCTCCCATCACAGCAGAGACTCCTCCCATCACAGCGGAGACTCCTCCCATCACACAGAGATTCCTCCCATCACAGCAGAAACTCCTCCCATCACAGCAGAGACTCTCCTCCCAACACAGCAGGGACTCCTCCCATCACAGTAGAGACGCCTCCCATCACAGCAGAAACTCCTCCCAACACAGCAGGGACTCCTCCCATCACAGTAGAGACGCCTCCCATCACAGCAGAAACGCCTCCCAACGCAGCAGGGACTCCTCCCATCACAGCAGAGACTCCTCCCATCACAGCAGAGACGCCTCTCAACACAACAGAGCTGCCAGACTCTAGATGCTTAAGACACCAGAGTATAAAACCTTTGCTATCATGGCCAAGAGATTAAACAAACTTTAAGAATATTTTATTTATTATTTTTATTTTCTGTGTATGAGTGTATTGCCCGCATGTAGGTAAGTGCACCCATGCCGTGCAATGCCCGAGGAGGTCAGAAGACGCCGTCAGATCCCCTGGAACTGGAGTTACAGACAGTTGTTAGCTGCCATGTGGGTGGTGGGATTTGAACCTGGGTCTCATGCAAGAACAGCCAGTGTTCTTAACTGCTGAGCCATCTCTCCAGTCCCTAGACAAACTTTAAAACACCTGCAGGAAACAGAAAGCTTGTGTATGTGTCTATGTGTGTGACTATGTGTCTATGTGTGTTTGTGTGTTTCTGTGTGTATATGCCTGTGTCTGTGTGTGTCTATGTATCTCTGTGTGTGTCTGTATGTGTGTGTCTGTGTCTATGTGTGTGTGTCTGTGTGTGTATCTGTGTGTCTATGCATGTGTCTGTGTGTGTGTCTGTGTCTATGTCTATGTCTATGTGTGTGTCTATGTGTCTGTGTCTATGTGTCTGTGTGTGTGTCTATCTATGTGTGTCCGTGTGGCTGTGTGTGGCTGTGTGTGTGTCTGTATGCCTGGGTCTGTGTCTGTGTGTGTGTCTGTGTGCCTGGGTCTGTGTCTGTGTGTGTGTGTGTGTGTGTGTGTCTGTGGTGTGTCTGTGTCTGTGTGTCTATGTGTGTGTATCAGTGTCTGTATGTATCTATGTGTGTGTGTATCTGTTTGTGTGTCTATGTGTGTGTGTGTGTCTATGTGTGTGTATCAGTGTCTGTATGTGTCTATGTGTGTGTGTGTGTGTGTGTCTGTGTGCCTGGGTCTGTGTCTGTGTGTCTGTGTCTGTATGTGGTGTATGTATGTGTGTCTGTGTCTGTGTGTCTATGTGTGTGTGTCAGTGTATGTGTCTATGTGTGTGTATCTGTTTGTGTCTATGTGTGTGTCTGTATGCCTGGGTCTGTGTCTGTGTGTGTGTCTGTATGCGTGTCTGTGTGCCTGGGTCTGTGTCTGTGTGTGTCTGTCTGTGTGTATGTGGTGTATGTATGTGTGTGTCTGTGGTGTGTCAGTGTCTGTATGTGTCTATGTGTGTGTATCTGTGTGTCTATGTGTGTGTGTGTGTGTGTGTGTAGACTAAAGAACAACTTCAGGTGTCATTCCTCAGGAGTCACTGTGTTTTCATGTTGGGATGTGTATACATGTGTGCACATCCTAGGAATAGTGTTAAGAGCACTGGCTCCCCTTGCAGAAGACCCAGGTTCAGTTCTCAGCACCCACATGGCGGCTGACAACGGTCTATAACTCCAGTTCCAGGAACCTGGCACCCTCTTCCAGCCTCTGCATGCACTACATGCATGTGGTGCACTTATGTGCAGGCAAACACTCATTTATACACATAAAATAAAAATAAAACCCCATTTTCTTCTCTTGCCCATCACAGTCTTCTCAAATCTGATCTTTAGCTGTTTTCATTAAACCTGTCTCCCTGCTGATCTATTCTGCTTTCCTGGCTCCAAATACCATGACTAGTATATTTGTTTTCCAAGGCTTCCATAACCAAGTACCACAAACTGAGTAACTTAAGAGCATTTATTTTGTGGAAGTTCTGGAAGCTAGAAACCCAAGATAAGAGTAAGTGCTGGCAACTTTTAATTTTAAAATCATTTTGGGTCTGCGCAAACATTCCAAAGATGTCGCGAGCCGGGACTCTGTCCAGCAGAGTCCAGGAAAAACGACACGAACACCAAGGTGAGGTTCAAGCTTCTGTTTCTCTTTCTTCCTTTATTCTCTCTTATTCTCTCTCATATTCTCTTCACTATCTCACCCACTATGATGCTGCTTCGTCGTTCTCCTACATTTCTCACTTCATTCTCTCTCACTTCATTCTCTCTCACTATGATGCTGTCTCGCTCACACCTCAGCTGTTCATATAGCGTTTCCAACAGCCCTCCCCCAGGCCAGGACCAATCAGGGCACACACACGTGCAGTGGGCAGGCAGAGTGGCAGCTCATTGGCCACGTAGCAAGATCATCAGGCTGGCAGCACCTGTTCGGCTCACCATGTTTGGAGTAAACAAGCGGGATTCACGAGCCTTGGCAGTCAGCCAAGAGTAGAAGTAAACAGCATGAGGTTTGGCAGCCAGCCAGGGCGCCATCTTTGGCTGGCTCGGCCGTGCTCGCTTCCCACACAAAGATAGCTGGACATGGTGGCAAATGCCTTTAATCCCAGTACCTGGGAGGCAGAGGCAGGTGGATCTCTGTGAGTTTGAGGACAGCCTGGGTTACATAGTGAGACCCTGTCTCAAAAGCAAAAAAGTTACAAAGAGCCCTGTGCACAGAGTTCCTGTGCCCCTTGCTAGGCTCGCTCACCTGGTGTTGTTATGTCTCCCTCCAATGGTATCCAGTATGTCTGACTAGAGAAAGGAGCACCGGCCTGTTACCATCAAACTCCAGGTTTTCCAGTTCCTGAATGAACATTCTTTTCTGTGTCCGGAACCACCTAGATTCTCACTTTGTCTTTTGTTCTATCTCCTTCGTCCCCTTGGACTGTCACAAGCTCTCAATGTTGTTCTGTTGTTTGATTTGCTTTTTTCTTATTTTTCATTTACCTTAACAATATGTGGGATACGGATCAGGTATTGTATAACATGTCCAACTTGATTTTTTCTGACGTTTGCCTCTGAATGGGGCTGGAATTAGAGGTTTGGGGAAGAAAACCACAGAGGTAAAATTCCCTTGGACCCTTGATTCCTCCTGACACCACTGAGGATTTTACCTTCACCAACTGAGGTAATGTTTGTCTGGCCTCTTCACTCTGAGGTTATTATTTCCCCTTCCATGTTCTGTTCCTTGGAAGGCATTCTCCACTAGACCTATCTGCCCTCAAAGTGGGAGAGGGCATGCCCTACTGAAAGGACAGTATCTACACATCGTATTTGAATTTGTTCTAGAGTTAAGTTGCCTCTACCTCTTTTCTGTCCATTCACATCACTGCGGACTCCTGTATCTTTTCCGTCCATTCACATCACTGCGGACTCCTGTATCTTTTCCGTCCATTCACATCACTGCGGACTCCTGTATCTTTTCCGTCCATTCACATCACTGTGGACTCCTGTACGCTGTGCCCCTTGGTTTACAATCACACTATTTTTGCTGTGGCTCCTTGCTCCAGCATGGGTCCATGTGTCTTCAACTTAACATCTCCATATGTCCTGGTTCTGCAAGACTTTCCGAAAGACTGATCTCATCTTGTCTCTGGCCCGGCCCAGGAATCAGCCACCCTTCTAAGGAGCTTCATCCCTTACAGATGGATGGTGCTAGAGACCAATGTGCTCTGGGTACGTTTGCTATCATAGGCATGACAGAGCTCCTGGGTGCTCTCAGAAGAAAGAGCTAGAAACATGCATGTGTATTGGGTCATGAATCCATACCATGTGTAACTGTTGTGGCGGGGTGGGGGCTAAATGTTAACACCAAATTCTGTCTCAGGAGCACAATGCTCCTCTGAGCACTCCCTTCCTGCTTACTGAACCTCCTCACGGGGGGGGGCCGCTCCCAGCTCCCAGCGTTTGTCTTTCCATCTGTGCCCCACCCATTCTCCTTTCAATAGTTGCAGGATCATTAGCCTACACTGCAGGCACACATTCTCATGGGCATTTTTTTTTTCAGTAGCAGTGGGAAGACCCACAGCTTTTTTAGTGTGTATTATCTCTCTTGGATAAATATCAAGGAAAGCAGTGGCTGATCAGAAGATAGGTATGTGTTTAGTCTTGTTAAAAAAAAACACTGGGATTTTTTGTTGTCGCCCCTGTGCCTGGAGCACTTTCCCTTCCTCATGGTCCGTCGGCTCTGCGTTACTGTCCATTACTCACCTTAGAGACTTGAGAGGCCTGTCCTGCTCACTCCATCAACGTCACTTCTCGTGTCATCTCCTCACAGGGCAGTCCTTTCCATTCAAACACCTCGCACTGTTAGTAACTGTGTTTATGTTTGCTTGTTAATCATCTGTCTTTACACTGGACTCTGAGGTGTGTGGTGACAGGAATCACAAGGTGTTCACCTGGATTCAGGAGCAAGAGCAGACACAGGAACGTGGCCACGCTTGGAGGCTAAGCAGTGAAAAAGGAAATTTAAAAATTTTATGAAGTCATACTGGTCTGCCTGCGGTGGGTGACTTTGGTGTTTTGTACCACATAAAGCAGGCCTTTCCTGAAGACCACTCAAGTGGTCTCCCGTAATTTCTTCTACTGCTTTTATAATGAAAAATTTTAATTAAATTGAAATTTCTGTTTTGTATAAGAGGATGTAGATTTATGGGCCCTTTTCAAAGCAAATAGCCGTACACTATTTAGTAAGTAATCTCTCATTTTTGAAATGCATGCAATTTGAATATAAATTATGGGGTTTTTAAAAATATTTTAGGGGGCTGGAGAGATGACTCAGTGGTTAAGAGCACTTACTGTTCTTCCAGAGGACCCGGGTTCAATTCCCAGCACCCACAAGGTGGCTAACAACTATTTGTAACTCCAGTTCCAGGGTATCAAGTGCCCTCTTCTGGCCTCTGCAGGCATTGCATGCACACAGTGCACTTACATGCAGGCAAAACACTCATAAAACAAAAATAATAAAATTGAAACAAATATATTTTATTACATTCATGGGAGGGAATAGATGGAAAGGAAAGAAAGAAAGAAAGATAAAAAGTTGGTTTTAGGAAACATATTTATCAAACACTTGTAAATACAACATACAAAGAATTTTCATAAGAAAGAGGAAATGCGACTCTGGGGTGGTGCTTAGTAGGCGGCCAGACCGACTTCGCAGAGACAGTGCAGTACCGCTGGGAGCTCTGGCCTCGGCTTCGGCTCCCTCTGGAGACCCCAGACCCTGGTGTATACCACACCTGTGACCTCGCTCGAGATGTCGACCTTGGCCCGGCGGTGTCTCATGAGGGACTTCAAGAGTTACAGGAGGATCCTCCGGCCGGAGTGAGTGAGGCTCCGTCAGAGAGCAACATGATGGTTTGGAACGCCGTCATTTTGGGGCCTGAAGAGACCCGTTTGAGGATGGAACATTCAAACTTACAATTGAATTCACTGAAGAATATTCAAATAAACCCCCTACTGTTCGATTTGTCTCTAAGATGTTCCGTCCTAATGTCTATGCAGATGGTAGTATATGTCTGGATATTCTTCAGAACCGCTGGAGTCCAACCTATGATGTGTCTTCCATTTTAACATCCATAGTCTCAATTGGATGAGCCTAATCCCAATAGTTCAGCAAACAGCCAGGCTGCTCAGCTGTACGAGAGAACAAACGGTAATAGGAAAAGCATGTTTCTGCGATAGAGGGGCAAAGTTGGCCTGACTGTTGACCCAGGGTGGAGAGGAGAAGAGGCTGGCCATAAGAAAATACAGATCGAGGCACTTACCGTCATCTTCTTCCTAATTCCTCGCATTTACTTTATTAAAAACAGAATAGCTTTGTGCAGTTTGTCTTCCCTTGCCAAGTTTTTCTTCTCCTTCCTGCGCTCCCGCCCGGCATCGGACACCCGAAGCCTGGGTTACCTGCGAATGTTACTACTCGCTTTTGTTCTTTGGTGTCTCCGGCCTCCAAGCAGTCATCACGTGACTCTGCTTTACATGAAGCTTTTACCATAAATTGTTAGGCATTCTTCTGCACAGCCTTGTGACCAGGGTCTTCTTTTGATTTTTTTGTTTTTGAGACAGGGTCTCCCTGTAGCTCCAGCTGGCAAGGAACTCACTATGCAAAACACAGTGGCCTCGATCTCATAGAGATCGGCTTGCCTCTGCCTCCCTAGTGCTGGGATTAAAGGGGAGCGCCACCACGCCCAGCCAGGATTTTATTTAATACTATTGTTGTTGTGTTTTACCCTGGCTGGTCCTTGTCTTGTGTTGGATTTGGAAGTGAGTATCCTTAGGGTATATAGATAGATAGATGATAGATAGATAGATGATAGATAGATAGATAGATAGATAGATGATAGATAGATAGATAGATAGATGATAGATAGATAGATAGATAGATGATAGATAGATAGATAGATGATAGATAGAT
>NW_008342627.1:1173696-1183933 GCF_000622305.1 Nannospalax galili
GTAGATAGATTGATAGATGATAAATGGATAGATGGTAGATAGATAGATAGATAAATAGATAGATAGATGACAGATAGATGATAGATAAATAGATAGATGATAGATGATAGATAGATGATAGATGATAGATAGATGGTAGATAGATAGATAGATGATAGATTGATAGATAGATGGTAGATAGATAGATAGATAGATAGATGATAGATGGATGGATAGATAGATAGATAGATGATAGGTAGATAGATGATAGATGGATGGATAGATGATAGATAGATGATAGAGAGATCTCCTAAACAGAAACATATCAACATTTTTGAAAGGGAAAGGAAAGCTAAAAATCCTTTCCTCGTTTCTAAGCAATGTGAATTACAAAATGGCATTGACTGGTAGGAAGGAAACTGCAGAAGGACTCACAGAGTGAAGCCATTTCAGTAACGGCCGTATCCACTCTTTGTACTATTCAAAGGACAAAACTCTTGCAAACCCATTGTTTCAGAATCCTGGTCGTTAAGAGTTTTTGCTCTTTAAAGAGATGTGCAAACAGGAACAGAAGCAACACTTTTTGAGCTAGGAAGAGAGGAAGAGCTCCAATCCTTTTAAAGGAGCAGTGCTGCCCTACATAAACTTATTACAATCTTCCGTCTTTTTATTATTTTAATTCAAGGAAGGGAGCCTATCTCTTGCCAACTTTTCCCATCCTGACTTATTGCTGCATGCCTTAGTTTCTTCCCTTTCAGTGTTTTGAGAGGCTTAAAGCCCACACCTGCAAGTTTCCTTTGGATATTTACAGTATGGGGCAAGGATTGTAAATGTTTTGTCTAATATCACATTATTAACCTTTTATGAATTTATTGCTCTCCTAAGTCTAACTTTGCACAAGTAACCTATGTAAAAAACTGTACATTTTCAAAAGTTATAAATAAAAATAACCTTAAAATTTAACAAAAAAAAAGAAATAGGAAATGTACCTTAACACTTTATCATAGATATGGTGATTATAAAGGTTGATTTTCTTCATAACCATTTCCCGTGTTTTAAACTGTTCTGTAATTACCATGAAAGCATACGACTTATCAACCACGAATCCATAGTTTCATCGCACCTGCTTAACACCTCTGGCTTTGCTAAGTTCCTTCTCTGATCTGTCAATGAAAAGGCTCAGTTCGTTCATTTTGCTCATGAGAGACTGTTTCTCTTCACTGTTCTTACTGTTGGACTTCTTAATGAAGTAGAGATCGTTCTGTAAGAGGGGACAGGGCACGAGCATGTTCTAATGACAACATGACTTGATATGACAGTAAATGTGTCTTGTGCTAAATTCCTGACTCGGCAGCATAAAAACCAGGTATTTCAAACTCTCGTCATGCTGTCTAGAACTCCAGTGTTCACACAGAAACATTTCCATTTTTATCATTTACTCATGTTTCGGGTTTAGTCCAAGATGGCTAATTCTGAGAAACATCACACGTGGTTTCAGTTCAACCTGAGTTCCCAAGTGCTCACCACGCAGAAGGGAGCCTTCAAATCACTGCAGGTCTGGAGAGCTCAGGGTTCTGGCTAACAGGACAGCTCTGGGGCCAGGTGCCTTCAGCCCCCATTAGCCGTCCTGCTCTAGTGGGCAGCCGATTCTTCTCAGACCTCTCATCTCTGAAATGGAAACGGGGACAGCCCTCCTCCCCGGGTTGTTGTGAAACTAGGAACCTTACTGTGTCAGAGCACGTGGGACAGAGCACAGCACACAGACAGAGCACAGCACACAGACAGAGCACAGCACACAGACAGAGCACAGCACACAGAGCACAGCACACAGACAGAGCACAGCACACAGACAGAGCACAGCACACAGAGAGAGCACAGCACACACAGAGAGCGCAGCACACACAGAGCGCAGCACACAGACAGAGCACAGCACACAGACAGAGCACAGCACACACAGAGCACAGCACACAGACAGAGCACAGCACACAGACAGAGCACAGCACACAGACAGAGCACAGCACATGCAAGTGCCCTGTCAACACAGCAGCTCACTGAGCTCTGCTGGAGGACAATGTCCCGTAAGCTCTAACTACCTGATCCATGGACAGGTCTTAATTCCTGGTGCCGGTTTTCTGCTTTTAGGAGCTGATTTCTACCTTCCTGCTCCAAATGTGCATTGTGCTTGATCCTAAACCCAAGTTTCTAGCTCCAAGGCAACTTCCCTGCACCCCCCCCACACACGTGCATACACACACACACACACACACACACACACACACGCACACACACGCACACCCTCTTTCTTCTCTCCAAGACATCTTCCCTGAATCGCTCCCCTCCCCATCACTCTCTCTCCTGCTTTCCCCATGGTCTACAGTGCTCTGAAATATAAAGACCTAAAGTTGCAGCCAGATCATAAGAGAAAAATGTTCACATAAGGAAATTATTTCATAAAATTATATCTAGAACAAAAGAATCAAAAATTCATGTTGTTTCAGGGCCAGCAAGATAGCTCCAAGGGTGAGACCACTTGGAGCCAGAAGATACAAGCTGGAAGAAGTGAGGTCCACCCCCAGAACACACACACACACACTGTGGCACACATGCCCATACACATCATAAATAACATAATAACCAAAAAAGGTTTAAATTATTTCAACCTGATATAGCCATGGTGTCCTGGGTGGTAAAACAGGAAACAACTCTAGCTCCCACACAGCTCAATGACAGGATCCCAGCTACAAAGCCCGTCCCCATGCTCCGTGAACACATGCCCTCCTGTCCCCATGCTCTGTGAACACACGACCTCCTATCCCCCTGCTGTGAACACATGCCCTCCTGTCCCCGTGCTCCATGAACACATGCCCTCCTGTCCCCATGCTCTGTGAACACACGACCTCCTATCCCCCTGCTGTGAACACACGCCCTCCTGTCCCCATGCTCCGTGAACACACGACCTCCTGTCCCCATGCTCTGTGAACACACGACCTCCTGTCCCCGTGCTCCGTGAACACATGCCCTCCTGTCCCCATGCTCCGTGAACACACGACCTCCTGTCCCCCTGCTGTGAACACACGCCCTCCTGTCCCCGTGCTCCGTGAACACACGCCCTCCTGTCCCCGTGCTCCGTGAACACACGCCCTCCTGTCCCCGTGCTCTGTGAACACACGACCTCCTGTCCGCATGCTTTGTGAACACACAGATGCTGTTCTAATTCCTAAATGCCCTGAAATACCGAACGTTCCCTAGGGGTAACTAGTGCTTGGGAAAGTTAAACAGCAGCAGCGTATAAACTTGAGATTCGAAAGTCCATCTAACCCAAATCTGGTGCTCTTTTCCAGTAAATCAAGGTAACAATTAAAAACGACTTCATCAGTCTACAAACTACTCCAATCAAAATTTTGTCATACTGAAATTAAATTCTGTGCCCTCGGGAAACTCCTGTCCCCGTGCTCCGTGAACACACGCCCTCCTGTCCCCGTGCTCCGTGAACACACGCCCTCCTGTCCCCGTGCTCTGTGAACACACGACCTCCTGTCCGCATGCTTTGTGAACACACAGATGCTGTTCTAATTCCTAAATGCCCTGAAATACCGAACGTTCCCTAGGGGTAACTAGTGCTTGGGAAAGTTAAACAGCAGCAGCGTATAAACTTGAGATTCGAAAGTCCATCTAACCCAAATCTGGTGCTCTTTTCTAGTAAATCAAGGTAACAATTAAAAACGACTTCATCAGTCTACAAACTACTCCAATCAAAATTTTGTCATACTGAAATTAAATTCTGTGCCCTCGGGGAACTCAGGGCGATTCTACTGACCACCAGAGGCCGCTCAGCACCACCTTTCTACCCTGCCCAGCGCTCACTGGCCACCTTTGAAAGAGATGTATCCTTGCTCTGGAGTGTGTTACTGAATATCTTAAAGCTGTAATGAAATGCTTCTTCTAATCATGTGGTTATTAATTTTTTAAATTTACTTCATATTAAATAGTAGAGGTGATAAACATTACCAATGAATAAAGGACTGTGGGGTTTTAAAGGTTGTACTGTCTTATGTTGTGATATTAATGTTAACATCATATCTTGGAGACAAGAATTGGAAAGCTTATGGTTTAATAGTGATGTGTTTGTGTGTCAAGTTGACAAGGGGTCAATTGTACTTGATAGCTTTAGTGTCAACTTGACACACCTGGGTTGAGGGAGCCTCAATCGGGGAATTGCCTCTATTGGACTGGCCTGTGGCCATGTCTGAGGGGCATATTCTTGATGAGTGACGTGGGAGGGCCCAGCCACTGTGGGTGGTGCCACCCCTGGGCAGGTGGGCCTGTGCTGCATAAGAAAGCAGGTTGAGCAGGGGCCAGGTAGCAAGCCAGTAAGCAGCGTTCCTCCATGGCCTGTGCTCCAGCTCCTGCCTCCAAGTTCCTGCCCTGAATTCCTACTTGGACTCCCAGATGAACTGTGACCGGAGAGATGTAAGCTGAATAAACCCTTTCCTCCCGAAGTTGTTATTGGTTAGGGTATTTTGTCACAACAATGGAGAAACAAACTAGGACAACATGGGCGCGCTTACATACATGCAGGCAAAACACTCATACACATAAAAATAAATAAAATATTTTAAATAAATAATTTATTGAGAATTTCATACATGCATATAAGGTGTTTTGATCAAATCCATGTCCACTCCCTTCTCTCCAACTCCTCCGATATCTCCCCATCACTTTTCTCTGATAACTTCATGTTCCTTCTTCTTCAATTTATTTTTTTTTAATGCGGCTTTTGGCTACTCTAACATTCCCCCCTCTGAAGAGGTAACCCTAAAATCTTCTAAGGATTAGATAAAAGCTGGGGTGGAGACATGGCTCAGTGGTTAAGAGCACTGACTGCTCTTGCAGAGGACCCAGGTTCAATTCCCAGCACCCACATGGTGGCTATGAGCCGTCCTTAACTCCAGTTCCAGAGGAATCTGAAGCCCTCTTCTGACCTCCGTGGCATTGCACAACATGGGTGCACTCACATACATGCAGGCAGTACACTCATACACGTAAACTAAAAATAAATAAATCAGGGGTCAGAGAGGTGGCTCAGCTTTTAGGAGCACTGGCTGCCCTTGCTGAAGACCTGGGTTAGGTTCCCAGCACCCTGTGGCACCTACCAACTGTCTGTCCAGTCTGTGGTTCCAGGGGATCTGATGCCCTCTTCTGACTTCTGCAGACATTGCACAAAACGGGTGCACTTACATATGGTCAGGCAAGACACTCATCCATGTAAAATAAAAATAAATAAATGATTTTTTAAAAACTTGATGCCTCTTAAGATGCCAAGGGATGTGGACTGGTCCAGCCTTCCAGAGGGCAGCTCTGAACACAAAGGAGGCCTAGCTAAAGCAGTCTTTAACAAATTTCTCCTTCCTAGGAATTTAGCCTCATAACCACTGGAGTATGCTAGCGTTAGGTATGAAATTAGAGGCAGAATAAATGTTGGAAATAGGGTGTTCTTGAGGTCTGTGCATCCCGGAGAAAGGAGAAGCTTAAAAGACAAACCTGCTCTGGGTGCAGGTCACCTCCTTCCTAAGACTGGCATGCATTTTACTGATGCTGTGTTTGAACCCAGGGCCTTCACACACCACCAGTGAACCACATCTGCAGTCTCCAGTCCGTGCTTTACTCTCAGTTCCTTTACAAGGCTGGCACAGGGCTGTAGATTTGGCTCAATAGCAACGTGCTTGTCCAACATGCATGAAGTCCTGGGTTTGGTCCCCACTACCAGAACCCTCCCCTCTCACAAAGGGTATAACTTTCATCAGATGTAACTTCATGTGACATATTTAATCTTTTAAAGCCCATTTTCTTAAATTTGAATAGGGATAAATCTATATGGAAATATTAGTCTAAGTAGTTAAGATAAAAGTATGGTCATCTGGGGCTGGAGAGATGGTTCAGTGGTTAAGAGCACTGGCTGTTGTTGCAAAACAGCGGGGTTTGAATCCCAGCTAACAACCATCTGTAACTCCAGTTTCAGAGGATCCAACGCCCTTTTCTGTCCTCCATGGGCATTGCATGACATGGGTGCACTTATATACATACAGGCATAACACTCATACACATAAAAATTTAAAAATTTTTAAAACTCTATGGTTCTTATTTGCTACATATTAGACTTAATGGCAGCCATTTCCTAGTACAAACTGTATACTTCCCATGCCAAACTTTTTTTTTTTAATGTGTATGCGTGTATTGCCTGCATGTAGGTAAGTGCACCCATGCTGTGCAATGCCCATAGAGATCAGAAGAGGCTGTGGATCCCCTGGAACTAGAATTATGAACAGTTGTTAGCTGCCATGTGGGTGCTGGGATGTGAACCCGGGTCTTCAGGAACAGTCAGTGTTCTTAACTGCTGAGCCACCTCTCCAGTCCCGCCAAACTTTTCTTTTATCTGTGGAAAGGAACATAAAATCTAGTGCTTTAAAAATGCTACAGCCTATAAACGTGACTGCTGCCTACAGACTCAGTGTGAGTCCTGCCACGTTCCAGGGCTGGTTCTCCCTTTCGTCTTCCACAAAACTAGTCTGCACAGACTGGGGCTTGAAGGACACAGTCCCAGTCCAAGGGAAGGCGCGTCAAGTGCAGGCAGCCGGTGAGTGCCAAGGCACACTGGGTGTCCTGTTGGTTTTCATCTCATTTGTTCATTTAGGTAGCAAAAGATGCTTTACCTTTCAACCAAGAACAGCATCTGGAGGCCCACTGGCCTGGGTCTACCTGGCCTGCCCTGGGTCTACCTGACCTGGATCTACCTAGCCTGGGTCTACTTCTACTTTCCTGAACAGCAGATGCAGCAAAAGGCTGTCAGCGTAACTATAACAAACAGTGGAACCCAAAAAGTATTCTTCTAATGATGTTGTTTGAGACAAGGTCTCATTACATAGCCCCAGCTAGTCTGGAACTTGCTATGAAAACCAGTCTATCCTTGACCTCACAGAGCTCCACCTGCCTCTGCCTCCTGAGCACTGGGATTAAAGGCATGTGCCACCACACCTGCCTTGTAAAAACGGACCGTGTTTGAAGTCTCTGATCCTCACCTGTGAGACTGCAGGAAAACCCGACGCGATTTTCAGAAACGATGCGGGAGAAGGCAGCATCCCAGCGGTGCTCAGCAGACAGCAGAGGCTCAGTGCACTACAGCCTTTGTTTTAGCTTCTACTCACCATCAGTGATCATGTCTGAAGAAACAGCACGTGTGTGTAGTTTTAAAATTATAGTATGCTCTCAAAAAATAAGTCATTACATTATAGACTTTACGACTTGTTTACTGAAAGTCTAATTAAGGTGCTGATATTTTTATTATTTTTTATTTATGAGTATGTGCACGGAGGGTGGGGGGTTGCCGCAGAGGCCAGAAGAGGGCTTCGGATCCTCCAGTGCTGGACTTAAACGTGATTGTGAGCCACCTGACAAGGGTGCTGGGAACCAAACTCCAGTCCTCGGCAAGACAGCAGTGCTCTTAACCACTGACCTCTCCAGGGTTGATAACATTTTTATATGGTTGGCTTAGTAATTTTTTTTTTTTTTTGAGACAGGGCCTCCCTGTAGTCCCAGCTGGCCTGGAACTTGCTATGTAGCCCAGGCTGGACTTGAACTCATAGAGATCTACCTCTGCCTCCCGAGTGCTGGGATTAAAGGTATGAGCCACCATGCCCAGCTTTAGTATTTCTTGTCAAATTAAAACCCCAAGTAACTCCCTAATAGTCCCTGTCTGCACTGCACAAACATCTATGGTTCCTAAATACTTTCTGTGATGCCTGTAGCATCCACCTGCCAGACAAGCACAGCAGCCGCTGCCAACACTGTCACAACCCAAGGAAGTCAAGTTCCTAAAGCTCATTTCTATTACCGCCCTGTAAACCCTCTTCAAAGACGAAGCTGAAAGACCCACATGGAAACTGTCACATCAACAACATCAATGGAGGCATTTATGCCACAGAGTAAAAACATAATTTATTTATTTTCCATGACAGAACATTGTTCTTAGAGAGACAAATGGTCAGTTGTCGGGAGTTGCTTTTGGAGAATGGTCAATAAGCTCCTTATCGAAGGTTGGCAACTGAAACCAGGGCCCGTCGCCCCTTGCACGCATCAGTCTTCGAACTTCCTGCTCCTTCAGCCTGCAACAAATGGAAGAGCACTGTGACCTCGGGGATGGAAACAGAGCAGGTGCGAGGAGGGGCCTCAAAATCCAGAACCAGAACAACCACATGGCCCCGCTGTGCCGCTCCTGGGCACGTGCTGGGAGGAAATCAAGTCAGACACCAGAGAGATGCCTGCACATCCGTGTTCACAACGGCAAGATGTGGGAGCAGCCTGGAAGTCGTCAACAGAGGAGTGGGTAAGAAAGGTGCATGGGCACCTCAGGATTCTGTTCAGCCAGACAGAGAAATGAGATCTTGACTTCTGCAGGGAACTGGATGGAACTGTCAATTATGTTCAATGAAAAGGCCAGACTCAAGGATGGGCAACATGTGACTTCTCTCGTACATAGAATCCAGACTTCATACACACACACACACACACACACACACACACACATACACGCACGCACGCACACACCAGGAGAGCTACACACACATACACACACCAGGAGAGGAGAGCTACAATCACACACACGCACACACACACGCACACACATACACACCAGGAGAGGAGAGCTACACACACACACACACACACACACACACACACACACACACACACCAGGAGAGGAGAGCTACACACACACCAGGAGAGCAGGTGAGCTACTGGAGGAGGAGGGAAGGCAGGAAGGGGCCAGCGGGAAGGAGGGAGGGAGAGTAATGGGCGGTGAACAGCAGCAGCCGTACAATGACACGGACACATGAAGATGTCACCAAAAGATTAATAAAGAAAACTCAGATTCCAGCACCTCCAATTACTGTTTCAAATTCAATGTGCCGTATTCAGAGCCATGTGAGGTTGGTGGCTGCACATTACAAGCAAGATCTGGGATTTCTGACTCTCGCTATTTTGCTCAGGTAGTCACCAAAACATCACTGATACTCAAGTCTCTCCTCCACAGCCCCGTTCTGTCTCTGTGATGACGTCAATGCAGTCGGATACAGAAGGCCTAGGAACACAGACACTTGAGGACCGCATGCTGGGGTGACCCCTGTTCTTGGAGGGCTTCCTGCCTCTACCTATGCTGCCGCAGTGACTGTCGGGAAAGGGAATGATACGGGTGTCTCAGCAGCATGAGCAGTTCTGGCAGCCGCTGACCTTAGACACAGAGAAACAGAACGGGAAAATTGGAGCAAGAAAAACATCAACCCAAAGCCAAAGTCCTTCAAATGGAAAGATCTGATGCTCTTCGAGGTCCATGGCTGCTCCTTCAGCACCAAACCCTGATCTTCCCCAGGCTCCACATAACCTTCTCATTACGCAGTTCACAGCTCCGTAATTCTGCTTGGAGCACTGATTAGCTTGCTAACCTTATGACATCATGTGCCTTCATGACTGTATGGAAGAGTACGCTTTATAGCCAAGGATGGCGGTGCACACGTTTAATGCCAGCACTTGGGAGGCAGCAGAGGCAGATGGTCGCTATGAGTTCAAGGTCAGCCCGGTCTACATAGTGAGTTCCAGGCCACCTGGCGGGGGGAGGGTACATAGTGAGACCTTGTCTCAATAAATAAATAAATAGACAAATGAATAAACAAATAAATCCTTTTTTACTCTTTTAAATGTAATTACCCAAAACGTGAGCAATCAAAATACTCACCAGGGAACTAATTAGTAAAAACAAATTACAGCCTGCTGTCCCTGGAGCACTACATATCTGTAAAGAACCTACACGGGGTGGCGTGAAAGGACTCAGCAGACAGACTGTCCACTGAAAACTCGAAGGTGCGGCATCGGTCAGCGGCTCTGCAGCTGAGCGTAGGCCTGGCCCCTGCGCCCACACTGAGAGAAGAGGTAGGAAGCGGGCGGCACCACGCAGCTCCATGAAAACAGCCACTGCGAACACACGGCCACACACACGGGGAGACGGTCTCCTGAGATTTTGTCAATGCTTTGGTTTTTCAACTATCTAGAATGCATTTTTTTTTTTTTTAAGTAAAGGTCTTAACTCTATAGCCTGGCTCACCTTGAACTCCTGACAATCCTCCTGTCTCAGCCTCCCAAGGGCTGGAGCTACAGGCATGGCAGAGATCTCCATTCTACACTCCCCAGGCCAGGGGTGAGGAGGGGGAGG
>NW_008342627.1:1184012-1249292 GCF_000622305.1 Nannospalax galili
CTTTCTTTTGATTTGCAACTTTAGGGTCTCTGTATGTCTGAGGAATTCCAGGTTTTGTTCACATACTTGGAATGCAAAGGTATGAGCCTGAAGTTTGAAGCCTGGTCTGACAGCTCCAGACCTGAGTGTGCCTGTGACCACCTGAACACCCATCCTGTGTTTTCATCATTTAATTATCTTTCAACATTGTAACAGGTTTTATAAAAGAGAAAGTTTAAGAAGGAACAGGAAGCAGGATGAGGGCAGCCTAGGGCCAGGAGCAGAGGGTGGACTGACTGGACCCGAGGGAGGACAGCATAGCGGAACATTCCAGGTGACAGGATGATGCTGACCATGGTGGTGAATACACAGGACTGCACTCTGCTACACTGCACGTGGCGGGCACGTGTGGCTACTTGCCAACTCTACCTCACTATCTCATGCTCAACAAGAAAACATATTTCAAATCAGATCGAATGCAGTATAAAAACCTATTGAAAGATTTTTTTTTTCCCGGGTGAGGATTAACCTCAGGGCCCAGGAGCCCAGGCACATGTTCTACCACTGAGCCACATTTCCAACCCCCATGAAGTATTTTTAAAGTCATTGTAGAATTATATATTTACAAACTTAATTACTATTATTAGGGGGTCACTGCATGACCCTAATCCCAGAAACTAAAGAAAAAGACTGGAAACAATTAAATGAACAAACAGATATAAACAAAAACACGGGCACACAGAAATGCCCGGCATTAGCTGTCACTGCAGGTCTGCCACTTGAAACACAAACAGTCCCATACTGCAAAAAAATTAATTTCCAAAAAAGCCCAACCACAAGCTGGGAAAACATGTCTGCCAAGAAATTAAAAGGAGCCAATTTAATATGCAAATCGGTAAAAAAAAAATGGTGACTCAAAGAGAGAAAGGCTACAAATAGGTTTATGAGAAAATACCGATCCTTCCTCAGAAATACGAAGTCAAAAATGGCAAGTTTCAATTATGACATGTTTACACGTGATAATCTCCACAACTGAGGAACAGAAATGATCCTGTGTTGGGGACAGAAGAACAGCGGGGAGACCCCTGCAGAAGAGCCTAGCCAGACTTTCTCGGCATTCAGAGTCACGCCCCCAACTCCCTGACACCACGGCTAAGAAGGTGCTTCCTACATGCTGTGTCATATGCAGATACACCTACATGGCTGTTCACCACAGCACTCTGCACAGCACTCAAAGGCAAGGGAGGGCTGGTGAAAAACCAAGGCCTATCCAGAGCTGGGCTGACGGCTCAGCAAGTAAAGGGTCGCCTTGCAGGCATGCGGACATGAGTTCAATCCCAGCACCCAGGCAAGTACTGCTGGGCATGCGATCTCAGTGCTGGGGGGCACAGGGGTCCCTGGAGCTTGCTAGTCAGCCTCACCCTGCTGTATGTGATGAGCTCCACACTAGCATCAGACGCTGCCTTTTTTCACACAGAAAAGGCAGATGGAGGCCGAGGAACAGCACCCGAGGCTGACCTCAAGTGCACCAGCATGCACACATGTGTGTGCATACAACGTGAGTGGGTGCACATGTACACACACACACACACACACACACACACACACACACATACACACACACCAAAAACCAAATCTAAAAACCCCAAACTAAGGCACATTCATCCATGTGACAAACGCAGTGGCTAAGGAACCTCAGGACTGTATGTCACGTGGGAAGACAGGACAAATTAACTGAAGTAAAGACAGGACATAAAACAATGCAAGAGGATTATATCTGAGCAAATACGATTTCTAAATATTATAAAAAAATTTTTTTGTCTTTTTGAGACAGGGTCTCCCTGTAGCCCCAGCTGTCCTGGAACTCACTATGTAGACCAGGCTGGCCTTGAACTCACAGAGATCCACCTGCCTCTGCCTCCCAAGTGTTGGGATTAAAGGCGTGCGCCACCACGCCCAGATTTTATTATAAAATATTTTTAACATAAAATTTCTCTAGAAACATATAACAAAGTGTCAAATCAAGGTAGTTTCTAAGGATGAGACTGGGAGGGAAAGCCCGACAGGCCGAGGGCCACCCTACAACGCAGAGTCACTGTGTGAGGGTTTCTCTCAGTGGCTGGAGAGACCACTCAAATCCTGGGACTCAAGTTTGGTTCCCATCACCCAGGTTGGGCAGCTCACGGTACCCTAACCCCAGTTCCAGAGGATCTGGCACCCTCTTCTGGCCTCCACGGGTACCTGTACACACTCAGCATACACACACAGACACACTCAAAGAAAAGTTAAGAAAAATAGTGTCTTTCCATCTGGAAGTGCAGTTCTCCCATAACCAGGGGAACTCCCTCTGGCCAGAGGAACCCTCTCTAACAAGGGGAAGCCCCTTGGCCAGGGGAACCACTCACCTAGACTCATGCCTCTACTAGAGAAAGTCTAAGTGCTGAATTGTCTGACTTTCCTTCCTGTGACCTGCAGCCCAGGACAGTTCTCTCCCCACTCTTCTCCCGCCTTGACACCCCCCCCACCCCGCCCCCAACTCCCTACCGCAGCTCAGTCTTCTCGGATTCGATCTGGAGGATGGCCATGGTTCTCTCATAGTTCTTTTCCGGGCAGTCATAGAAAGTACGAGCAATCCATCTCGATATTGGGTGCTGAGAAGTGATACAGTTGGTTACTCCGAGCAGCTCGTTACCTCTCTGGTTGGCGACTGTCTAAAATGACTGGGACACCCACTCGGTGCCAACTACTTTCATTTATTTTAACTCACTGACCCATGCGGCAGACAAGTCTCCGCTCCCACTTAGAGATAAGCAGTTACGAGGCAGCGTCTGCACGCGGCCAGGTCAGTGGTGGCCGGAAGCCGCGCACGTCCTACCCACCAGGCTGGGGAAGCTCACTGAGGGCCCCTCTACCAGACAGCACTGTACATAGTGAAGCACTCCTCTCTAACCCTTCCTCCTTCAGCTAAGAACGTGGAGCTGCGCCCTACCCGAGGTCACCTCTGTCACCTGAGGTCACCCCGCTGGGGTACCTGTAAACTCAGCAGCACACTGATGCTGGGTTGGGTGGCAGGGACCCTGTGGTGTGACGGCCCACAGCCTGAGTCACATGGGCTGGTTCAAACTTGTCCTGGCCTGTCTCCACCCTGTTAAACTGAGTTTCCTTGTCTCCACAGCAGGACATTAACAGCACATCTTACACGGGGTAAGGCCGTACTCTCAAAAACGTTCAGCATGGTGCTTGGGACAGAGCAGCCTCAGTAAATGATGGGCGTTGGTATCACAACTTCTGACAGCACTAACTCGGGAGAATTCTATTACTTTGCTAGGCCGAGAACTTACTACAGAATCATTCTTTTAAAAAACCGTAAAGTGGGCTGGACGTGGTGGCGCACGCCTTTAATCCCAGCACTTGGGAGGCAGAGACAAGCAGATCTCTGAGAGATGGAGGCCAGCCTGGTCTACACAGTGAGTTCCAGACGAACTGGGGCTACAGGGAGATGCAGTCTCAAAAAACTAAAAATAAATAAAACAAAAATTAATAAAGAAGGAAATAAAAGTATTAAAAGTATCAAGAGTAGTTGCTTATAAAAACTTTTAGAATATATCACATACTTGACGTGAAAAACTGGATATAAAAACTACGGCTATCCCAGTTAAGACACCACTACATCAAAGGCCCCCAACGACACAGTGTTGCTGAGCTGCACCAACCTTGTAATATTCCCAGTGTTCTGGGGTGTAGCCTTCCGGGATTTCTGCCAGCTCAGCTTCACCTAGTGAGAGAGGGCAGCGGCCAATCAGCATGGACAGCCTGGGCCCCCACTTCACCAGAAAGTAGGAAACTTCAAGGGGCCACATTGGCAGCACCTAACTTGCTGAGTTCGAGGGGAAGATCAGTTCACATGAGGGTGTGTCTACCCATCTTATAAGTGAGACATCATCTACTACATCTCCTGACTTCCTGTTTAGTTTTTAAAAAAGCAACGGAGTAAGAGACATTTCTTTCTTTTCCTCCTCCCTAAACCTACCAGACTAAGTATTCTAAGGTTCAAGAAAATTCAGCACTTTAAGATGCTGTTCAGGACTTCCTGAGAAAATTTGACGCTTACACACTTCAGGACAAGATCTAAAACCTGTCCTCTCTCTGTCTCTCTCTTTTCCCTGTTCGTCTATTTTTCTGGCTTGAAAATGTCAAAGCTTGTTTGGGAAAGGGGAGAAGAGGCTTCCGGAAGCCACCTGCCCTGTGGACATGTTCCCACAAGCTTATGTGCTACCTCCAAGGCTCTGGAGCCTCTGGGAGGTGGGACTGGGCGGGGGAAGCAGGTGAGCAGCGGTGGGCCCACCCCAGGTCCAGCAGGCTTCCTGTGCCCCCAAGGCACACCCCACTGCTGCTGCCAGACAAGCACCCTGCATGTTGTGGAGGACCAAATCTGTCTGAAACCCACATAAGGGCCCTCCCTCCTCTTCAGTCTGTGAGGAGTTTCGCCACAATGATACAAAATTAACTAAAAATTAAGTGTATTTATTTATACAACTTACCCACTTGGTGGAGGAGGCTGCATGGGGAGGACTTACCAATAAAGATGTTAATCAGTGTGATGGCAATGGCTACTGGGATCCCAGTCAGCAAGATGTAGAATTTCTGTTGAGACAAAGAGACAGCTGTCCGTCCTGCCTGTTTCTCCTGAATGACTCTGGGTCTCTGCGTTCTCGCTGAACAAACATGCCAGTTCAGGAATAAGCATCAAATCACTGATTCCTGTGGCTTTCTAGGATTTAGCTTTTAGATGCTTATATTTAGCATCAAGAGAGAAATTTAAGAGAAGGCACTACTTGTAGGTGTGACACAACAGACAGCAGGTGACCGTCGGCGTTTCGGCTGACGCAAGGCAGTGAAGGAGGGCTCTACACCAACAGCGAGTGTGAAAACAGACCGACTTTAGCCACATCACGCCCTGAGTGGGTCACAGCAAGGGAGAGAGTTGACCAGGTGTGAGGGCACACCTGTGACTCCACACCTGTGACCCCGGATCTCAGGAGGGTCAGGAGTTCAAGATCAGCTTTGGCTACACAGCCATTGTAAGGCCAGCCTGGGATACAAGTGATCCTGTCTCAAAAAAAACTGAGTCCAAGGGAGGGGCTGGATAGGCACTGAGCACAGCAGGAGGGCGGAGGGAGGGGGAAGGGGCAGGCAGGAAGCATCTCAGTGAGCAGGCCGGCCTTGGGGGGGCCTCCATTTCTAAGCTTCTATCTGGCATTTTTACTGTTTTTACTCTTGAGACACATCAAGGAAACAACATTGTTACCCTGTTCCTAAAATAATACACTACACGACAGGTCAGCACCACCCTGAAGTCAATATCCCCAAATAAGAATTTTTTTTTTTTTTTTCTGGTCTTTTTGAAACAGGGTCTCCCTGTAGCCCCAGCTGGCCTGGAACTCACTATGTAGACCAGGGTGGCCTTGAACTCACAGAGATCCACCTGCCTCTGCCTCCCAAGTGCTGGGACTACAGGTGTGTGCCACCATGCCCGGCTTAACAATTTTTTTAAAAAACACATCTCCCAAATAGAGCTGCTTCACTGAAATAAATCTTTCTCAATGAGTTTAGTAGTTTAGTAACACAAATAACCAGCCTCATGTAATTCAGCCTTTACATTTTGTAAACTTGTAGAGTTTCGGGGGTTTTCATTATTATTTTTATTTTATGTGTGTGAGTGTATTGCCTGCATGTAGGTAGGTAGGTGCCCCCGTATCATGCAATACCTAAGAAGGTCAGAAGAGGATGTCAGATTCCCGTAACTGGAGTTATGGAAGGGTGTGGGTGCCGGGAAACAAACCTGGGTCCTCTGCAAGAGTAGCCAGTGCTCTTGACGGCTAAACCAGCTCTCCAGCCCCAACTTTATAGAGTTTTACGATTATGTTCGGAGCACTGGGAATGGCCGTGGGGAGGACCTGACACAGCCACTCCACTGGCCAAACCCACCAGGCAGATGTTTCCACACTCAGCAGGAACACACACGGACTTCAAACCCTGTCACCAAGGGAAGGAACAGCTGACCGTGACCGCACACGTCCTAGGGTAAAGCAGTGCAGGTCCTGCTGAAGAAACAGTTCTACCGTAAAAAGCTCAGTAGCCAATGAGACCCGACTACATAACTGCAGAATCTTATGAGGAAAGGGTCACAGCTGTTAACAGAAAAGGCGTCTCCTAAAGCTATTAGAATGTTTTAAATTTATTTTTATATGTATGTGTGTTTTGCTGGCATGGCAGTGCACC
Source organism: Nannospalax galili (assembly GCF_000622305.1). NCBI lineage: Eukaryota > Metazoa > Chordata > Mammalia > Rodentia > Spalacidae > Nannospalax > Nannospalax galili. The sequence goes on from NW_008342627.1 coordinate 1,190,274, forward strand.
TGTACATGCACATGAAGGCCAGAAGGAGGTGTCAGATCCCCTGGAACTGGAGTCACAGACAGTTGCTGGCCACATGTGGGTGCTGGGATCTGAACCCCGGTGCTTTGCAAGAGCAGCCAGGGCTCTTAACCATTGAGCCATCTCTCTGGCCCTCTAAACACGCATTTTGCTACATGTATGCAAAGATTTTAGTTCAACATTTTCCAACTCACCAATAACTTTAAAAAACGAGTGTCATAGTATGAACTTGGCTTGATGACAAACAGTCGCTTCCCGTGGTTCCCACTGTGCCGAACAGGCGCTGAAGAGAGAAATGATCTGTTAACAGAGGCTCATGCAAACTGCTCTAGAAGACTGCAGGGTGACGTGTGCAGACTGCAGGGTGATGTGTGCAGACTGCAGGGTGACGTGTGCAGACTGCAGGATGATGTGACGTGTGCAGATGCTGCCAGAGAAACGAGCTTTTAAAAGGTTTTCTCTTATTTGAGCACAAGGTCCGGGAAAGCAGGACATGGTCAAAGACTGATAACTGCTCTCAAGCAGCGTGATTCCTTTGACAGCAGCACAGGGGTTGAAGCCCAGGGCCCCAGGACCCCAGGCTGCTAAGTGCTCCATGGCCAAACAGCTCTCCTCAGCTCACTGTAGAAACAGCTAGCCATCTTTTCCATGTGCCTCTGGCAGGAGGCAGATGCTCCTGATAAGCTGCTCACTTTTGCTTCCTCTAAAACAGACTTGCTAAAGCTGCAAAACAAACACCTCCTCACACAGGCCGTGTGAGGTATGAAGCTGTGCAAAGCAGAGACAGGACCAGCAGTATCCACTCCAACCTCCAGCATCTTATTTGATCCCAAACCATGTGTCATCCTGTGTGCGTGCACATGTTCACACGTGTGCTGGGACTGAACTTGGGGCCTCACGCATGCTAGCCCAGCACTCTACCACTGAGCTGTACCCCCAGTCCTTTCCACTCTATCCTGACAAAATCCAATTATGTCATTTCTGATTAAGAGACTCCCCTCCTGGAGTCTTCCCCCAGCAGAACTTGTTCAACCCTGCTGGAGAGAAGTGGAGGCAGCGTCCCTCCTGGACCCCCTTTCTCCACTCCTCTCCCCTCTCCTTCCCTGGGGCTTGGCAAGGATCACCAGCAGCCCACTAAGCCCAGTGCTGCTACTCAGGAACAAGACGACTGTGCTTCTCCTCTGAGTCACCTTGAGAAGAACAACGTCCCACTAAAGGCATAGTCCCAACAGACAGCAGAAAGGGGGGTCCTTTGCTCAGATTAACGTCTAGAACGATCCTCTGTCCTAATGTCTCTCCTGCAGGAGGCCAACACTGCTCTCTCAGAATGAACATGTCACACACAGGGATGGATAGTCGCCCCTCAGTGTCTGGATCCAGGAGGAACTGTTCCAGGTCCCACAGAAAGCAAAACTTACAGAGGATCAAATTCCCCAAATGAAATGACACCCGCACATAACTGCACCTGCTGTCCATACAGTCCAATGTCCAGTTTATAATGCTGATTACAGAGAATGACATGTAAATCATTGTGACACTCTTCATAAGGGAAGAATAACAAGAAAAACTGCACAAGAGAAGTCTATTTTTCCAAATATTTTCAAATCACAGTTGGCTGGATCTGAGGGTGGAGACACATGCTTACACAGGGCCACGGCTGGCTGGACCTAAGGACTGGGATCGTGGTTACACAGGGCCACGGCTGGACCTGAGGACTGGGATCGTGGTTACACAGGGCCACGGCTGGACCTGAGGACTGGGATCGTGGTTACACAGGGCCACAGCTGGACCTGAGGACTGGGATCGTGGTTACACAGGGCCACGGCTGGACCTGAGGACTGGGATCGTGGTTACACAGGGCCACGGCTGGCTGGACCAGAGGACTGGGATCGTGGTTACACAGGGCCACGGCTGGCTGGACCTGAGGACTGGGATCGCGGTTACACAGGGCCACGGCTGGCTGGACCAGAGGACTGGGATCGTGGTTACACAGGGCCACGGCTGGCTGGACCTGAGGACTGGGATCGTGGTTACACAGGGCCATGGCTGGCTAGACCTGAGGACTTGGATTGTGGTTACACAGGGCCATGGTTGGCTGGATCTGATGGTGCAGGCGCATGGAGACACAGGGCCAACTCTACCTGCTGTTGTTGATGACACTTTAATAACCAATGTCTTGCAAGCAAGCAATGTTATACTTTTGGTATCACGGGCAGGAGCTTGCACTGAATTAGGCAGTGTATGAAGCAGGTGTGGACTAGGAATAATCATACTTCTGACGCTACTAAAGCAACAGGATTAAGAGACCCTGGCATGCGGTGTGGACTCAGCAACCCTTTTACAAGCTACCATCATGGAAGAAAGTCAGCTGGGTGATACTACAAACCACCCTCCAATTCAGTAAAGACTTACATGCCTACAGTGCTGGGCCTATAGCTGAAGAGGGGTGCAGACCCTGAGGGGAGAGACAGTAGACGAGGGGTCAGAAAGCCATGAAGGCCTGAGGGGAAGACAGCACGCAGCAGTACAGGAAGGCCCAGAGGAAAGAGCCTGTGGAGATGGGAGGAGGAGGAAGCGGGAGGTGTCTGTGATGGGCAATCAGCTTACCCTCCCTATATAATGTAACTACCAAGGGACCTCTCAGACCCCATCCAAACAGCCTAAGTGGTGGAGATGGTGTTCCTAACTTGCTGAGCCTTGGAGACATAATGCTACTTTTAGAAAAGTGGCAGTTAGCCACCATGGAACACAGTCCTAGGAAAGTCTTCCCACACTTAACAAATGCCTGGTCTGTAAGGTGTAAGCACAACATAGCAAATAGCAAGCCCTTCCTGGACTGGGCTCTGGCTGCCCAAGCACTGGAAGACAACTCAGCCTCAGTGAGGCAGACTAGAATCACCCAGGACGGGAGGAGACTCAGCTGACAGGGCGTGTGCCTGGGATGTGGCTGGGTGGCAGACTGCTGGTCCAGCATGCAGGAAGCCCTGGGCTCCACCCGCAACATCGAATAAAACAGGTACTCCCCGCACTCGGGAGGTAGAGCCAGGAGGATCAGAAGTTCAAAGTCATCCTAGGCTACACAGGGTTCAAAGGTAGCCTAGGCCACATGAGACCCTGTCTCAAACAAAATAAAACACCCAAACATGAAGATTCTGCTTGTTCCCAGCCTCCTGACCACCCACACAGTTTGCCCATTCTAGAGCACTTTTTCTGAGAGTCTCCCTGTGTAGGGCAGACCAACCTGGGACCCTTGAGCTCCTGACCCTCAAGGACACATTTTTTCCCAGAGACTTAAGCAACCAGGATGGTGAATGACCTGGAAACTGACCAGGAAAAAGTGAAAGAAAGAAGCCTGAGGGGGAGTGCATGTCTTCACACAGGTAACAGGTGCTGGGGAAAGAGGTCTCTACAGTTTCCACCCAAGGGAAGAGCCACAGTCAACACAGAAGGAACAGTTCTCTGCTCCATACAAGTTTCTAGAAGCTGGGGGGCTGAAAAGGAAGCTGGGCTGCTTCATCACCCCTCCTTAGTTAGCCAAGCATCAGCGAGGTCTGCTGAGAACTGGTGTACACAGGCGATCTTAGAAGAGAGGTGATAGATCCTTCCTTCCCAGCTCATCTGTGGCTTCCTTCAAATTCCAAGTGATCTTTCCCGCCTTCCGGTCTCTGTGCTCACTTCCCCTCAGCCTGGATCATTTCCCCATGGTCTTTTGAGTGTCTACCTCACGGGTCTCACCCTTCAGGGCTAAGATCAAACATCCCCACATGTTCTCTGATTCCCTAACCCAGAGTTGGCCTCCCACTTTTCCTTTATATAACCTGGGATCTCCTTTAAGCAAGGAGCACTAACCCCGATTATTCTGTTAAAGTTCATGAGGTCAGGGGACCATCTATTCAACCAGTCTCTCCAGGACCCTTCAGGGTCCGACAGGTGATCTGTAAACACTGAGCAACTGTACAGATCTGTTAGGACTGTACTAACAGAACAGACACAGTCTGGGCTGAATTCATCACTGCAGATTCATTAACAGTACTGTCTTCTTTAGAAGACAGCACATTTCCCAGGACTCCTAGAACTTGAGCTCCACTGGCACAGGAACCACTATGCTAACTGGAGCTGTCCAACACGCATCCATTTACATCCTCACTGCAACAGAACGTCACCTGCTGCAGGGGGCCGCCTATCCAGACTGCCCTGAGCCCAGTGACCAGAGCACAGTGACATGAGCCCAGTGACCTGGCCACAGTCTGGAGCTGAGGCAGGAGGATGGCAAGTTCAGGGCCACCTGGTCATCCAGACCAGGCTCTGTGTGACATGGACCACAGTGTCCTTGGAGACGACCCCGTGTCAGTGACGTGGACCATGGTGTCCTTGGAGACGACCCCGTGTCAGTGACGTGGACCATGGTGTCCTTGGAGACGACCCCGTGTCAGTGACGTGGACCATGGTGTCCTTGGAGACGACCCCGTGTCAGTGACGTGACCATGGTGTCCTTGGAGGCGACCCCGTGTCTGTGACATGGAGACCGGCGGCTCTAGGCCTGGCCGCCCCTGAGCCCACGGAGCAGGCGAGTTCCCACGGCCATCAGCGGCCCCCGCCCCCCGCGTGCTCCCTCCTCCGCTCCTAGCGCTTTTCCTCCCCCTTCCCCCTCCCCCGTCCGCCCGCCCCAAGGTCACCCCGGAGCGGCTTCCCGCCCCGCCCGGGCACCCACCGACAGTCTTCGGAGAGCTCCGGGTGAGAAAATCTCCGACTCCGAGTCGAGCGCCGGCGCGGCGGCCACACAGCGCGGTCAGCGCAGAGATAGAAGCCCGCTGCAGCAGGCTCATGGCCGCCATGGCGACTGCGGGCACGGGAGGAAGCGAGCGACGGGAGCCGGGAAGGCCAACCTACCAGCGAGACCGAACGGGGAAGGCGGCCATGTTGAGTGAGGGCAGGGGCCTGTTCCTGTTCTCCTCATCCATCGCGCGCATCAACGGAAGTGACGACATGGTCGAGAGGCCGCGTAAGGAGCCCAGAGGGTCACTGGGCCAAGGAGGGCAGCCATTTTGAAAAAGGGCATGAGCCTGTTCCTGTTTCCTCCACCACGGGGGCGTGATGACGGAAGTGACGACACGATGGGCGGAAACACGGTGGCCTTCTTGGGAATCATGGCTGCCACCAGTCTGGCGGGTCTTTGTAGAAGGCTCTCGGCGTGCCTGAAGGCTTCCGGCCCCCTCGTATATCCCAGCGGCCCTGCTCGTTCGGGGTAGGTGAGGGAGGAGGAGGGCTGTGCCCTTCGCCGCCCGTCCTGCTGGGCCGGAGGGCGCGGGGACTGCGGGGCTCGGCCGAGGCCGGGAAGGCTGCAGCGAGGGCACAGGAAAGGGTCCGCTCTCCCGCTCCTTCTGGCCTTCAGCAGACCGACCTTCGCGGAGGTAGCATGCAGGCGGGTGAGGATGGGCAGCCGGAGGCGGTGCGAACTTGTCTACACCAACCATGTTCTTTAAGGCGTCACCACTTGTCTACAACGGGCTGAGCTTGTAGATCGAATACCTCCGATTTTTATCTTTCAATTTTACTATTTTTATAGTATGTGCATGAATGTGTTGCCTGCAGTCTGCACGTGTGTAAGTGCACCCGTGTCATAAGAGAATTTCATATCCCCTGGAACTGGAGTTATGGATGGTTGTTAGCTGCCTCGTGAGTGCTGCTGGGAATCGAACCCGGGTCCTCTGCAAGAGCAGCCATCTCTTAACCGCTGAGCATCCCTCCAGCTTCTTACCCCTGATTTCTAAAGGAAGAGAGATCCGTGTGCAGTTGTATGCACAGCCGTTCGGCATCTGTTGTGGTCAGTACTACAGCGTGCGCTAACCTGAGTAGCAGGTTTATGTGTTCGGAGGTGGCAGACTTGAATCCGTGGATCTTGACTTTCATCATCGTCCTTTCCTTTAAAATGAAGTCATTTTTACCATCGGCTCCCGTTGTTCAGACACACATCTGTGTTTACCATGGTTTTCCCAAATGGTTTTTAAAATGTCGAACTAATAGAAAAGTCGTTAGAGTAAAGCGGTAACCACACACAATTCATCTGCATTAACCGGTCACCAGCATCCTGTCACATTTCCCAGATCTCCATGTTTATGCTCCTTTTCTGCATTGTTTGACAGATGCCACACTTCAAACATAAGGAGCTTCCTTACCCGAGGCTCACACTCGGGAAACACGCCGGTCCCCTTTAGCATCCGTCCCACCTGACAGTTGTCCTCGTCGCTTTACTGATTTCTTTGCTCTCTCCATTCTCTCCTTTTCCTTCAGGATCCAGTACAAGATCATTTATTTCATTTGTTGTCAAATTCACGATAGTGGCGATTTTGCTAAGATTAGCCTCTTTTGGTGATCCGTAGCATTTGATTATTTCCTTATGTGTGGATTCTATGTAAAGACACTTGGAAGAAAGAAAGCACTGATGCTTTCACGTTTTGTTTTTAGGTCATTTTACCAGGTATTAACTTTTTTAGATACATAATTTCTAAATTACTGCATAATAGACTTTCATGCAGCTGTGCAATAAAGGTCATTTTACCAGGTATTAACTTTTTTAGATACATAATTTCTAAATTACTGCATAATAGACTTTCATGCAGCTGTGCAATAAAGGTCATTTTACCAGGTATTAACTTTTTTAGATACATAATTTCTAAATTACTGCATAATAGACTTTCATGCAGCTGTGCAATAAGTAACCACCCCCTAGTTGTACATGTATGTAATTAACAACTTATAATATCACATTAATACTTTACAGGTCATCTTAGTTTTGAATTCCCATCTCAATTATTTCTTTGGTTAAAATTCTCTTAGTGTGAAATTACTGAGTTGAAGAAAACATTTTGGGTTTCTAATACAAGTTGTAAAATTGACTTTCAGAATGTTTTAAATCAATTGCTCTTAAGAGCATGGAGGAAGCACATTAAAAATAATTGTGGAGCTGGGCGTGGTGGCACACACCTTTAATCCCAGCACTCGGAAGGCAGACAGGCGGATCCTCTGAGTTTGAGGCCAGCCTGGTCTACAGAGTGAGTTCCAGGCAGCTGGAGCTACAGGGAGACTGTCTCCAAAAGACCAAATAAATAAATAAAAATTGTGGGAGCCAGTGAGCTGGCTCAGCAGATAAAAGTGCTTGTTGCTCAAGCCAGACAACCTGAGTTTGATCCCCAGAACCCATGTAATACAAGCTTGGCACAGTGGCATGCACCTGTAATCCCAGTGGACCTGTGGCCAGATGGGAGGAGGAGATAGGAGACCCACCTGGAAGCTTGTAAGCCAGCAAGCCTGGAGTGTGCAACCCAGCAGCATAACCAACAAGGCCCTGCTTCAATGAGGTGGAAGGAGAGAACCAGCTCCCAAAGGTTGTTTCCTGACCCCTGTGTGTGCCACACATGTGTCTGCACTAACACATACACACACTACTATTTCATAAAGTAAATTCAAAAGATACTGTGTAAACTTTTGTCTCTGAAATTATAGGTCACGATCTATACAGAACTGTGTTTAAAAAAAAAAACACGAAAAACACTCTCTAAAGCATTTTAAAAGTTCACAGCTTTGGTGTAAAAACCTTGTGTAGGATTTTTGACACTAGTCGGGAAGTGGTTGGGTATCTTGCTTATAAAATCTGTGTGTTACCAACTTTAGTCATTTCTTCCTTTGCAGGTTTCCTCTTAGCTTGCTACATAAGAACACCCCAGCCGCCACATCTTCCCTGCACTGTAAATCACTTCACACTACATCATCAAGGAAGGGACTAGAAGAATTTTTTGATGACCCAAAGAACTGGGGGGAAGAAAAAGTAAAATCCGGTGAGATTCTTGGAATGGTCGATGTGAACTTACTGAGCGGCAGGCATTTTAGGAATATCCAGTTAGGAATGATTTGTTTCCTTTTCTAAAGTTTCCTTTAAGAAAAACTTAAAAGACCATGGTGCTAATCAAAGAAATTGTTCCTTGGCAAGTTGTCAGCTGTGTAGATGAGGAATGTGTCGACGTTTGCTTTATTTTCCGTGGTTTTCTTAATAATTTGTGGTGATAGAAGATATTGACATTATGGTGTGAAAGCACAACGCCAGCCGTCTATGGATGCCAGTGATCTCACTGATGCTTCAGTGTTGCTGTTTAACTGAATTCTAATCCTAAGACTACAGTATGCTGTTAATACTTTACAGAAGTAGGTTTAGAAAGGATAAGTAGTTTGCCAAGGGTGCGGAGCCAGAAGCATTGACAGATTTCTCTTCTGTGTAGGTGCTTCGTGGACCTGTCAGCAGCTGAGGAACAAAAGTAATGAAGACCTGCATAAGCTCTGGTAGGACTGGCCCGGGCTCAGGGCTGAGGCAGTCAGCTTAACAGCAAGGTCCAAGCGACACCTCTGTGCTAAAAGACTGGGCCAAGTGATCTGTCTCCTGGTCCAGTGGGTAATGCATGTGATGTATGCATCATGAGATTTTCACCAATGTGGCAGAGGCTGGGCTGCATTAGACACATGTCCCAGTTCTACAGACACTGAGTCATGCTAACTCTGGCAATTTCAGGAAACAAACTCAAAGAGATGCAGGAAATGTCTGGTCCCATTTACAGTTCCTCACTTCCTGTCTGTTCATGGCCGGGGCTGTTTAACCTATTACTGGTGGCTGTGTTGAAGGGTGCATTTAATATGCATAGGTGGGTGTTTCTTTCTGGCTGATTCTGGCAATGCTCCCCATGAGTTTGCCAGGGCGGCCTCGATTTCACAGAGCTCCACCTGCCTCTGCCTCCCGAGTGCTTGGACTCAGGGCGTGCACCGACTTCAGGGTGGCATCTCAATGGCCCATATTTAGCCTACGCTGTTTTGTTTAATCCATACTTGTTCTGAGAAGTTTTGCATGAAGTACGCAAACTTTTGGCTTCCCTTGGATGGTCAGTGTATTCCTATGTGGCAGCAGGTGTCAGTCTGGGTAGCGTGCCTGCTCCTACCACCTGCCCCTTCCCAGTCACATCAGGCTGTGTCTGCCGGGCACCTCAGCAGGCATCTAACTTGTATCTCTAATTTGAAAGATTATTTATCTTTCTTGACACATTAAAGAATTGAAGAGTGCTTACACAAACCACTAATGTTACACGTTTGTTACAGAAAATGAGTTTTACTAAAGCCCAGTCTTGATGGTGGGTTATCCGTGAAGGGTTAGGGTTGTTTCACATTCATCGTGCTGAACCACACCAACTCTGCCACTCCGCCCCCCAGACTGACTTCCATAGCGTGTGGTACGTTTTCAGGGCCCTCCGCGGTTACTGCTTTTTCTGCCAACTTTGATTCGGAAACAGATCTATTCACAAAACCTCCTTCCCTCAGCCAGGCAGGTCCGTGCCTCCTGTTACTGCCGGCTTGCTCCCATCCACCCTGACAATACCCGTCTTCAGGTCGCTTTCCCCCTTAGCTCTGGAAGTGTCTCATCTCTCACCCCCTTAATAGTTCTAACATGTCTCTCCCACCCACAGCCACATTGGAAGCAGCACAGCAGGGTAGAGGTGGGGTGTATTGTACTCTACACAGAGGAAGGATCTGCAATCCAGTTAGCTGGGTGGCTCATGACACCTTAGGAAATAAACAGTACCAGCCTCGAAAGGTTGTTAGGGGAAATCGGTGAAATGGCTCAGCACACGTGGGGGAGGGGCAGTGCTCATCAGCACGCTCGGATGCGGCAGAGCTCTGCAGATGTTACTTGTCTTCCTCTCCCCTCCCTTTCCACTGGGATGGAAACTGATGCTCCTGTAACTCCCAGCCTCGCATATTAATGAATATTCAGCAGATGGTTCTTGTGATGGCGCTCTGTGAGATTTCCTGAAGGACTTGGAAGTGAACACACTGATTTTGACGTTAGGAAATCACAACTTTATGGACATTATCAGGCTGGCATCGTGGCTTTATGTTTCTGATGCAGGTATGTCCTACTGAAAGAGAGAAACATGCTTCTAACTCTGGAGCAGGAGGCCAAGCGACAGAGACTGCCGATGCCCAGTCCAGAGCGGTTGGAAAAGGTAGGCATATGCGGGGCCGAAGGCTCAGCGGCTCTCATGGGGTAAGAGCTGCATGGAGCGTATGATCCTGTGCTGCTTTCAGACAGATTTTTTCCTATTGCTGTGTGAAGTGAAGTGAGTTTACCCAGTGCGTAAACATTTCAGCAACTCCCGCGTGGACGCTTGTCGCACCTCAGTTCTAGTTGGGTTACGGCTGCTTCGTTTTGGCTTTTTGCCCTCAGAGGTCAGAAGAGGTGTTGGATCCCCAGGAACTGGAGTTACAGTTGTTAGCTGTCATCGGGGTGCTGGGACTCGAACCCAGGTCCTCTGTAAGAGCAGTCAGTGCTCTTAACCACTGAGCTGTCTCTCCAGCCCATTTTGTTTTTCACTTTACATAACATGAGGTGCACAGAATTACATGAACAATGACTGTAAAGACTTGTCACGTGCCCTCACCGACTCCATGTATGAATACCCTGTGTCTGTCAGCCTGCTTTCTCACCTCCCCACAGTTGTCTTGTTTGACAGTTAGTAGATGTTTCATGTCCAGTTTTCCAAACAAACAACAGTGTTCTCTTAAATAACCACATATAATCTTTAAATCGGGAATTTAACATGGATGTAATAGTATAATCTACAGTGTATAGATCTTATCTCGATTGTATCAAGTATATCTTAACAACGTTCTGGATGGCAGAATCCCAGATCGTGGGCTTCCAGTTCTTGTGACTTTGTGATGTTGTCATCCCCTTTAATCCAGAGTCTTGACAAGGGCATCTATGAAGAGTACAGGCCCATCCCTCAATTTAGGACTGCAGATGTTTCTCATGAGCTAGACAGGCTGGCTGGGCTTGGTGCGATCCCAGCACTCAGGAGGCTGAAGCAGGAGGATGACAATTTCCAGGCTAGCCTGGACTACACACACAGTAAGATCCTGTCTCAGGAAAAACCTCCCTGGGCAGGAGTGATTGAAAGGGCGCAAGGCACCGAGGTGTGGAAACACTGCTGTGGTTGCATGAATGAGCGCCTCCTTTCAGAATTACCTTAAGGGCATGCAGACATCCTGTAACTCAACTTGGACTGGACATTTTAGCGTCCACCCATGAGTCTTTCCTGAATCTATTGAATCTGCTGTGACTGTCTAGTCCTGACAGTCTGTGTTCGCTGGCTGGCTGGCTACCTTCTGTTGGAGGCAGCCTTGCCTTCTCCGTCCTGTCCCCACTCAAATGATCGCATGTTGTAAGACTTTGAAGTTAGTAGATATCCCTTTCCAGGCTCTCCTAAGTATGTATTTCAGACAAGCTTCAGCCCAGTAGGTCATAAGGACTCTGCTTTTGAATTAGCGGAATATAAAATAATAAAGTTTACTTCAAAGAAACTGAAAACTGACAGTAATCATGTTTTTCTTCCTTATTTTTTTGACATGGTCTCCCTATGTAGCCCACCTGGCTTAGAACTCACTAGGTAGCTCAGGTTGGCCTCAGACTCCTATCTCAGCCTCTTGAGTGCTGAGGTTACAAGCACATGCCACTGTGCTCGGCTAATCACACATGTTGTAATGTGTGTGGAGGTCAAGGACAACACTGGGTGCTATCCTCACCTTCTCCACTTAAGACGCAGTTTGCTACTGCGTATGGCAGGTGAGCTGACCGAGAGCTAAGGAGGACTGTCCTGTGTGGCCTCCCATCTGGCCACCAGAGCTGGGATCACACGTGTACCTCCACACCCACCATTTCCTGGGTTCTGGGCATCTGAGCACGTCACTCTCTGAGCCATCTCCACACCCTGATCTTAACGTGTTTTTATAAAGAGCAATTTTAAACTTATACTACATTCATGTATTGTGTGTGTACATGGGATGTGTGTCCACAGGCACGTGGTGAACGTGTGGAGGTCAAAAGACAACTTGCAGGAGTTGGCGTTTTCTTTGACCATGTGGGCTGAACTGGAACTCAGGTTGTTGTCTCGTGGAGGCAAGCATCTCCATCTGAGCCCAGTGAGCCATATTACCAGCCCCTAACTGTGTCTAGTGTTCCCAGTGTTCTAGGGTGAACCACCAAGGACACTGTCAAGCAGAAATAAAAACTTGCAAATAGAAGATAGAAACTGAAGATCTGGAACTCTTAGGGAAGGTAAAAGCTCAGGATTGCAGTGGGGTGTGACTCTTACCCTTGGGTGGGTCTGGACTGAGATCCAGTTCCAGCATATCACAGCTGAGTTTTAGAAATCCGGTAGGGTGGAGGAAGAATTTGCTGTCCTGCAGAGTAGTGACTGGAGTCATTAGGACCCACTGAGATGGAGACCCAGACTGGTTCTCTTCAGAGCGTGAAGGCCTATGATCATACAGTATGTGAGTTCTGTTACAGTACAGGGACAGGGTAAGTGGAAAAGGTGGGTTATAATTTTAGATGTGCATTTCTCAGGCCCGTAAACTCCAGCTGCTCTCTGGAGTTCATTTCTGTCTACAGCTAGAGAAAGCTCAGTGCTCCAAGAGTTCAGTCCATCAGAGGACATCTCTAAACAAATGCAGAGTTCTGTGTTCTCGTCCTCAAATCACCACAGAATGTGGTCAGAAAGGGAAGTGCGCAGTAGACGTTCCAACACTCACTTCTTGCATCTTGGTGCATCTTTGGGTTAATGTCCGGGTCATCACCTTCCCTGGGAGACACTGACAGGCAGCCAGCATGTCTGTGGCATGTGGAGAGCACTGACGGTAAAGGCGAGCACGCTGTGTAGTCTGACAGAGTGAGTGTCGGCACTTCGAAAGTCTGTCCCGCTCTAACAGGACTGGAACTCCAAGATAAACCAATTTTTATAGAAGTGCAGTGAGAAGTTCCAGAAAGTGGTGTGTACACCGTGTGCACATGCCTGTGCCAGGTTTCTCAGGAAGTGCTTGGAAGCCCAGTTTCTAGTAAGAATCTTCACCAGGATCTCCTGCCACACGTCTTTCTGTCCTGGTCTCTTGGAGCGCTGTTATGGCAGGTGCAGAACTTGGCTTTGTCTCGTCTTCCTCCAGGTGGTCGAGTCCATGGATGCATTAGATAAAGTTGTCCAGGAGAGAGAAGATGCTTTGAGGCTCCTTCAGACTGGTCAAGAAAAAGCGAGGCCTGGCGCCTGGAGGAGAGACATCTTTGGAAGAGTCATCTGGTGCGTGGTCAGCCAACTCTCCTGAGAGCGATCAGCTGCCTCCCTCCCCTACCCAGTATCTTTTAAAAACTCCGCCCATGTGAGAGGCATTAGAGATCTTGTGTTCAGAACGGTAGGATATGAGTGAAAGTTACTTAGGCAAAACCAACTCCAGCCAAGGCAGCCGCTCCCACCACCCACTTACAGATACATCAGTTCCTCCTAGCAGGCTCTTGTGTGACTCATAGGACCTTTCAAAGAACTCCACGCAAGGATGGGTATTCCACCAGGACAATATGCATATACACATGTGATTTCAGATTATAAAATTCAGAAAGCCAGTTTCAGGGTGCACTCTGCCCTCTTGGCCCAGTAAGAACCTGGGACTCCCAGAGTCTGGAAGGACAGGTCATGGTCACAGAGGCAGTCTCTGTTGGTTCCTTTTACCAGCAGGCGCAGCCCCAGGCTGAGTTGTGAACAGTTTGCCTCCTTTGGTTCTAGAGTCACCAGACACTGGGGAGGGATGGTCTCAGCACACACTGAGGTATAACTGAGGGAGGACAGGGATCAGTGGCTCCTCGGCATGTATTTATATTCATCAGTGTCTTCGTGTGAGTCAGCAGGTGGAGAGGGCGCTGGGGCACGTAGGCATGTTCCCTGAACTCAAACTGCTCAAACAGCAGTCTGGAATTAGAGCTGTCTGCAGAGATTGCTGAAAGAGCCCATGGAAACCTTTTCCTAGGTCGGGTGTCATGCTACTCTTCAGACTGCAAAAGTTTGTAATTCCACTAATCTTTTTTTAAAAACTTTTTAGTCCTTTAAAATAAGTTTACTTCCGTATGTGTGGAGGTCTGAGGACAGTTTTCAGGAGCCCCCCCCTCTCCACCATGGATTGACCTCAAGTAGTCAGGCTTGGTGGCAACCACCTTCGTTACCTCCTGAGCACCTCACCGAACCCATTTTCTAGTAATTTTTATCTGATTTGAGGACAGTTAGGGAAATGGAAAGTGGAAGTAAAACGTGGTTTTTGATGCAGCGGTGACTTTCTGCTCTCCTGGCAGGCACAAGTTCAAGCAGTGGCCCCTGCCGTGGCACCTGAATAAAAGGTACAACAGGAAACGGTTCTTCGCGATGCCGTACGTGGACCGTTTTGTCAGGTGAGTGCAACTACCTTGACCGTGGAGCAGCGTACGCCGCGGCAGGAAGGCAAGCCTTCTCTACTCTTTGATCTGTTCCTAAGTGGTATGTGTTCATTATACAAATAAATAGAGGACGAGACCAGAAAAGGGAAGCGAAGTTGTAATCTTGCCATCCTGAAGCAGCCATGGTTGGCAGTGCTGTGTGTCTTTAGATGCTGTCTGACTCTTCTGTACGTCTGTCTGTAAATGAGGCACATCCTGCTGTACAGAGGAAACACACGCTTGTTTCTGCTGATGGAAGGGGGAGGCATCTGCTGCCCTCTGAGTTCATGCTGTGCTGAAGGGTGGGCTCTGGCTTCAAGTGTTTCCAGTGGCTGAGTCTGCACTGTCTGCATGGGGTGGAGAGAAGACACTGCCTCCGTTCAGTGTTAGAGCGGAGCTGCCCCAGGAACCCCAGCTGGTATTTACAGGAACTAAGGAAGACTTTTTTTGTGGTCTTTTTGAGACAGGGTCTTTCCTGTAACCCCAGCTGGCCTGGCCTTCACTATGTAGACCAGGCTGGCCTCGAACTTAACAGAGATCTGACTGCCTCTGAGCTCCCAAGTGCTGGGACTAAAGGCATGCATCACCACCATCTAGTTAAAACACTGAACCCACGTCCAAAAAACAGACAAACCAGAAGACTGTAATTCCCCAAACTGTAGTTTGACTGGAGAATTACAGGTCTGTTTCTGACTCCCATGGCTGGGATGGAGAGGGTTCCCGCCTAAAGGTGGTGGCGGCAGAACGAGGCTGGGAAAGCTCAGGGCGCAACAGCTGGCATGCTGTAGCCCAGCACTGGGGAGGCCGATGCAGCAGGTGGTGCCCAGGCTGGTTCACCGTCTCCACTGTAAAAAGGCCTTGCCCCATTCTGACACTTTCTGGCCTCAGCAAGGGTTCTTCACAGACTGATGTTCCCCTCAGAACTTGTTTCCACACAAAAGAAAAGCAAATTCATTTTCCTATTTATGACATTTAGTGCACGCTGTGCAAGTTCCACAATGCATGAGTGGCTGGAGGGCAGTGTGCAGGGCTTTACCGTGAACGTTCTGGGATCCAACTCAGGACATAGGGTTTGGCAGCAAGCACCTTTACATTTACATGCTGAGCCATCTCTCCAGGCTGAGCACTAAAGCGTTTCATAAATTCCAGAATCCGTTTACTCTTCCTGAGGCCCTCTGCACCACATGGGCACCACACGGGCCGCCCGTCATGCTCTGGGTCCTCTGCGGCCTCAGATCTGGCTTTTCCCTCCACCTTCCAGTACAGCCCTCACCAAACTCAACACCATCCTGACTCCTGGCCATTTTAACGTGGATTCACAATTTTCAGACCTTTTATGGTGTTTATTTGTCCACTCTACTGCCCGGCCTGCAGCATGTCACCTACTTCTCAATGCCAAGCAGCTACAGCTGCTGCGTCCTCCACGATCAAGTACACGGTTGGGGTGCTGTGGACACCAGACCTCGTGTGTTTGCAGCGCTCCTTAGTGAAGCTTACTATATACATGCACTCTTGGGGCGGTTATGGGGGCCACCGTGGCTGGCCTGGGCATACTCTGACAGTGGAAAACAAAGTCCTACTTTGGTTACTGCTGTGCTCTTGTTCTAGGCTGCGACTCGAGAAGCAAGCCCGCATTGAAGCACGAAAGAAAAGTTTACAGAGGAAGAAAGAGAAAATTCTCCAGGAAAAGTTCCCACATCTCTCTGAGGCCCGGAAGTCTAGTGCTGTCTAGGATGAGCTCCAAGAGTGCTTATGTCTTCCTACGTCTGCCTGTCTTGAAGTAAATACATATGTGAAGTGGTTTATAAAGACTTGTTCTGTTAGGAGCACTGGCTGCTCTTGTAGAGGACCCAGGTTTGATTCCCAGCACCCACATGGCAGCTAACAACTGTCCTAACTCCAGTTCCAGAGGATCCAGAGCCCTCTTTCTGACTTCCAAGGGCATTGCATGACACGGGTGCCCTTGCACACATGCAGGCAAAACACATGTAGAATAAAAATAAAAGGCTTGTTCTCGCTCACGGGACATCAGTTCTCAGTGGCCAGTGTGGCGTGTTTCTATGGTTCCAGCAGCTCCTTCAGATCCTGCAGAGAGCTCAGGTGACACGGACTGCCAGGGTCCAGTAAAGCCAGCACTGGTTAGAGTGGCGCTGCAGCCCAGGTCAGGGCAGGAAGCCAGCTCTGGAGTGCACCCTCACACTGCTGCTATATTCAGAAGCGGGACAGCGTGGACACTGTTAGTAAGGAGGAATACTCTAACCAAAATAATGGTAAGTGCCACCGTGAAGGCATCAATCCCAACATAAACAGTCCAAACTACAGTTCTGGAATGAGTAGTGATTTTTATTTAGTTTTGTAAGCCTAAGGTCAAAAGCATAGGCAGTAACTTTTACTAGTCAATAAAAAGCAATCCCACCAACCTCCGGGTGAGCTGGGAGTACTGAAAGCAAAGTACTTAGAGAAAATAGACATTCATACAAAATTATAAAATGCTTGTAATAAGAATAAGTGCATTTCAAGGAAAGCACAAACTCATTTTAATTTATAGAGCCAGTTAAAGCCTTAAAAAATTGTAAGTGGAAATTGAAATATGCAAACACGTATAAACATTCTACAAAAGATGGTGGTTTCCTGAGTGCACTACCGCGGCAGTGAGGAGCGGCGATCAGGGGCACTTCCTCTCCACGCACTGCTTGCCCCCCTCCTCGTACTCCTGCTTGGAAATCCACATCTGCTGGAAGGTTCCCTGTAGGGTAGAAACAGCGTGTGGTACCCGCCCCTCAGCTCTTAGCATCACCTGGTACCCTGCCCTGTCAAGGCACTATACTCAAGTATCTGACAACTCCCTCCCCAAGAACAGTGCCCACCACTCTGCCGCTTCTAAAACCAGCCTTAGACCGCTGAAGCCTCGACACCTGTTGCACTGCACTGAGCTTAGAAGACCAAAGTCAGGAAGGGTCAGCCAGGTGGCTTGCCGCATCTATAGCATGATGGAGACTACCTGGGCCCAAGTGCATTTACTTCTGCTCTTTGGAGGTCAAGGGGACTGGTCTCCTGAGGCTCACAAGGCCATCTCCTGATTCAAGACCAGCACCATGGTCTCACAGGCCCCAAGAACCAGCTTCTGACGGCCTCACCAACATCTGGGCACCACCGAGACTTTGAACAGGAATGGCTAACATTATATGCACTGTATGAGGCCTGCCCAGAACATGCAGTGTGTCAGACGCAGAGGCACGACTGTGTTCATAGTTCTACCCATCTGAAAGGAGAAACCCAGTGTATACTGACAGACGTCCACTAAGACGAGGTGTTTTCTTGTATTAGAACAGACGGGTGCCGTGCAGGCCTGTGATCCCAGCACTAGGAGGCTGAGGCTGGACGACTGCAAGCTTGAGCCAACTGTAGTCTCCCTGTAGTCGCATACATGTGTATATGCATAAGCTAGTGACTGCCTCCACTCTGGCAGTTAGACACGCAAGAGTAAAGCACTGGGGTTGTTTTTTACTAAATCTGGTATTTTTGGTGCTATATTTAAGCCAATTAAGAATGTTCATTTTGGGAGCTGGAGGGATGGCTCAGTGGTTAAGAGCACTGGCTGCTCTTGCAGAGGACCCGGGTTCCATTCCCACCACCCACGTGGCAGCTAAATAACCATTTGAAACTCCAGTTCCAGGGGCTCCGACACCCTCTTCCGACAACACGGTGCACTCCCATGCAGGCAGTTCACTCATACACATAAAATAAAAATATTTTTTAAAGAGTATTTTTATATAATAGTTTACTAACCAAAGACGCTAAAATGGAGCCACCAATCCAGGAACTGAATCTCCGCTCCACTGTCGTGTTGTTTGCGATGAGTTTCAGCCGCATGCTCTGCAACAGAGAAAGGTCAGAACAGCAGAGCCTGGGCTCAGTCCACACCGCGAGGCTTCAGTGTCCCGTGGCCTGGAAGCTGCTGACTGAAGATTGGAGCTAGCACACGGCCAGGCTCAGAGCAGGCACAACTTAGGCTACTTCACAGGAAGGTTCTTAAAGAACACGTAGTAAGAAAACAAACCGTAGAAGCGTTAGGAAGATGGGGAATTACAGGCATGTAACACTGTGCCAGGTCGGAAAAAATCCTGGACTCCAAGCACTGAAACCTGCATGTCATGGTGCTGTTAACTCATTCAGTAGCTTCCGTGACACCACCCGTGGACCTTGATTTTCTTCAGCAATAAAGATGGGTCAGATAGAGATCTTTGTCTTTTCTCTTGAACATATTTACGATGGCTCTTTAAGTTTTACTTATAATCTCACTTAACGATACAACGATTTACATATGCGTGTAACTCCCAACAACCATAACGAATTGGCACAAAAAGCAGTAAGACAGCCAGCCCGTTTTAGGACACTCAAAGGAGCACGCTCACAGTGTGCCCTATGATGGAGAAGCACCTCAGGGTGCGCCTGCTCCCTGCTCTTCACATCACCTCCATCCCAAGTCTGCCCCACCCCTCACTATCCCAGCCCTTCTAAATCAAGATGCAGGGGTGAGATCTCAGGTTTTCATCACACTGCTTGCCTTCCATATTTCTGCTTCTGCCAAGCATGGAGGTCCTGCAACCCCAGCACTACGGAGCCCAGGGTGGAAGACTGCTACCAGTTGGGGCCAGCCTGGTCTGTATAAGGTGTTCCAGACCAGACCAGTGTGACTATGGGGTAAGACCCTGTCTCAGAAAACCAAAGATCACTACTTCTGTTTTAAACACTGTAGCACAGGAGGAACTTGTGGTCCTCTTGCCTTCTCCTCCAGCAGCCAGATGACAGATCTGCACCGTCAAGCGTGGCCCAGTACAGTCTCCACCTCCCTTTCATCAAGAGATGTTCCCTCCCTAGGAGCCTTTCTCTGGGGTTGCTCCTACAGGTCACCCTACATAAACACCTATGTGGAGTGGCAGGGTGCTGGGGTGTCAGCGGCAGACACACACGGGAAGGAGAACACTGCGACAAGATGAAACCTGACATTTTCCCTAACTTTAATCACACAATGGACACTGGTTTCTATATTAAAGATTTATCTCATCACTATAAATTGTGTGTGTGTGTGTGTGTGTGTGTACATATTCATGCACACATGGGGGAGTCTAGGTGCCTGTGGAGTCCAGGAGAGGGTGTTGGATTCTCTGGAGCTGGAAAAATTGGCGACTGTGAGCACCAGCATGGGTGCCAGGAACTGAACTTGGTCCTCTGGAAGTGCAGTGCGTGCCATCTCTGGATTACCCATGCCTCTGTTCGTATTCGGGGTGTTCTATGAAACCTAGTGGTCAGAACTGTCACCACACATGGACTGTAGATCAGACTCTTTTCTCCAAGAACGCAGATGTCAATCATGTTAACTGGATCAACACTCCAATAGCACTTTTAACTGTACACATACAGCTGTGTAAAACATAAGCCAAAAGACAGGCAAATTCTACAGACAATATTAAGCCCCATGTGATTGATTCCTTTTAAGTATGAACATTATGCCTGTCATTACTGATAAACGCTGTAAACCACCTTCCAGATTCTCCTCTGAAAACGACTGCAGTGTACCCGGTGACTGTGCCATGGAGAACCAGAGGAAGAGATCCACGATGGCCTCTGGCCTCTGAACACCTGTGCACACACACTCAAACACTGACGAGAAGGACAGATTCTGGTTCAGAAGAGAAGCCCATCTAGGAAATCCTGGCTGCTGAGGGCACCACATCATACGCACAGGACACCACAGGGAAAGCGCAGAGTCAAGCGGAACTTACCGGGGGAGTCTTCTGAGAAAGCTCTCTGTTGAGCCTGTCAGTGAAACTCTGTATGAGCGTATTGCCCCCCGCTACAATCACACTGCCATACAGGCCCTAGGACAGACAGGACAGAAAGTCAAACACGTCCAGTGCTTCCCAGTTTCATGATGCTGTTTGGTGCTGTTGAACCCAAGTTCCCAACCAAGTCATGGCAGCTGGGAGCACAAGCCAGTAATTCCAGTGCTCCAGGGGCTGAGGCAGAAGGAGTACAAATTTGAGGTCAGCCTGGGCTACACAGTGAGATACTGTCTTTTAAAAAAAAGGCCAGCTGGGTGTGGTGGCACATGCCTTAATCACAGTACTTGGGAGGCAGAAGTAGGTAGGTCTCTGTGAGTTCAAGTTCAGCCTGGTCTACACAGTGAGCCCCACTGTTTCCTTTCTATAGAACCAGTGACCTGACGCTATGCCTCTCCATGTTGGTATTACTGGCTTGCCTGGGAGCGTTCCTGCATACCAGCTTCGCACAAGTAAGACTCCAGACTCAAGTGTGCACCCTGCCTAAAAAACCACTAACTTTGGGTGCATGTATGCCATGGCACATGCGTGGAGGTCAGAGGGTAACTTGTGGGAGTCGGTTCTCTTTCCATCTTGTGGGTGCTGGGGTTTGAACTCAGGTTGTTGGGCTTCGGTGACAGACACCTTTACCCACTGAGACATCATGCCAGCCCAAGGGCCACTAACTTAAAAAGTTATTCTAAACTTCGTAAAATTTTCAGGAGACAGCTGCTAACATTAGAGGTACGTTTTATAATAACTTCATCTTCGAATGTTCATCTGAAAAGTTGTGATATTTAAAGTTAGATGAGACCATTTCATGATCAGGACAGATGAGACACTTTGGAAACCGTCCCAGCCAAAACATGATCTTTCTCCTCAGCAGGGCTGTGTGGAAACTTTTTCAGGCCAGACTGCAGCCGCCCAAATCAAACAGTTCCTGCTTACAGGGCAGATACTTCTAATCTGAAAGTCCGTACAGGAGAGCTAAGTGCCAGCTGCTTTGTAAATGGCTGTGTTCTTATTTTAAAATCTATTCCGAGCATCTAGATCATCTACATTTTTAACTTTTTTATTTTTCAACGTGTCTATGTGTTCTGCGTGCATGTATCTAAGTGCACCATGTGTGAGAAATGCCCGTGGGGGCCAGAAGAGGTCAGAAGAGGGAGTCCGATCCCCTGAAACTGGAGTTACAGATAGTTGTTAGCTGCTATGCGGGTGCTGGGAACTGAACCTGGGTCTTCTGCAAGAGCAGCCAGTGCGCTTAACTGCTGAACCATCTCTCCAGCTCCTAAATCATCTCAATTTTTAAACAGAAAATGCAAAAGTGCCTCATCTGCAATTAAGACCAAACCAACAGGAGACACTTCAGTAAGAGCAGCTCTCACTCCTCCATGTCCTTCGGCTGTTGCCCTGAGCAGCCCTGGACTTGACAAGGACTTCAGCTGAGGAGAACCCTTCGTCTTTCACTGTCACTGTGGCCGGAGCCACTCTGGGTGGCTCACAGTTCTGCTCGTTCCTCTGCTGGGGCTCCATTTCCTTACGTATGCTACTATAAAACGGCCTTCGGAGAAAGTGGAGAAAGCTGCCAGCCCAAAAGTTACCTTGGGGCACTTCAGGGCTGTCAGAGACACGAGAAGAGGAAACGGGTACTTACTGGTCTGATGTCAATGTCACACATTCCAACACTTGTGGTGACGACATGACTGACTCCCAGCATGGTATTTCCAGATAAGCCCTAGAACGGGAGACAGAGTGAGCGTTCACAGGGAAAACCTGCGTCGCAAAGCCCAATCTGCCAACATCAGCCTCTCTCAGGCTCTCTAATCACACGGACGCTCTGCACAGGAAAAACCACGCCAGTCACAAAACCAGCTTTTGTACCTTCACATTGGAAGGATCAAATAACCCCTCGGGGATCTTCAGCCTCTCGGCACCGAAGTCACAGTTGTAACCGTTGGGGAATTCATAGTGGACCGTAGGCATCTGTGCCGCCACTCTGAAAACATGAGACGCTGCTTCAAGTGAGGCAAAAACAACCTCTCCTCAGAATTACAAACCACTAAGAGCTGCCAATCTCTACGAAATTCAGAATATCTAAAAGTAGCAGTCAGCACACACTTTGTACTTTCAGGCTAAACACATTCTAGAACTCTCTAAAATGAAAGAGAAAATCATTCTGAAGCAGAGAAGACATACTGTTCATCGTAAGTGGAGTCCGACACTTGAAGAACCGAGGCCTGGAAGTCCTGGATGACACACTAGGATGAAAAGATGAAGGAACAAGGTTGGAATCCACCTCTGGCATCTACACAATAGGCTTTCAAGCTGACAGTCTGCCACCTGAGATCAGACCAGTTTGGGGTAGTGAGTAATCTGAAGAGCATTAACTCTACCAGCAAGAGACCCAATTCTGCACATGCACAGGAGAGTTTACAGCTGAGAGCATAAATCAAATACGTCTGTAACTTTAATGTGCCAATTACATCATCTAAACTGCAACATTTAAGGAACAAAACCAAGAGGCAGAAACAACTGGTAGCCAACCCAGGGTCCTGCCAAACCAGCCAGCCCCCAGCAGCTGTTCCTCAGAAACAGCATGGATTTAAAAGCCACATTGCCATTACCTGCACATACATACATGCTAAGATACCACATTTTACATAAAAACTGTAATGACTACATATAAAAGTTAAACTTTTTGCTGTGAAATGTACATGACCTATAAGCTGATAAGGAAAAATTTGGCCTAAAATCTAAGTAAAACTTTAATCCTCACAATTCTTCATGTCCTTACACACAGTGTAGGTACCCAATGCTCAGAGTCCACTCTTCAACTCCTACACCCCTTTACTACATTATGTATGGGATGGCAGACTGTTTTACCACCTCCACCATACCCAGGTCTACACATTCAGACAGATTTTTGGTAAAGGTCTCTCTCTCACTGGCTCATTGCTAAAGCCGTCACACACGTCTGATTAATGCTGGAGAGACATACCCAAGCTGTACTAGAAGGTTCTACACAAACTCACTCACTTTCCTATCCCCCCCGCAAAAAAAACCAGTGCAAAAGAGCAAAACACTCACTCGTTCCTACCCTAAAACCGAAACTCCCACTCTCACCAGCATCAAGCTGTCTGCAGAGACCGTTTCACTAACATGGAAGGTACTCTGCAGCCAAGCTGCTAATTTTGTCACATATCATTAAAATAGAGAATCTGAGGGGCTGGAGAGCTGCTCAGCAGTTAAAAGCACTGGCTGCTCTTGCAGAGGACCTAGATTCGGTCCCCAGCACCCACATGACAGCTAACAACCACATTAACTCCAGTTCCGGGGGATCTGATGCCCTCTCCTGGTCTCTGTAGGTATTGCATGACACGGGTGCACTTACATATATGCAGACAAAACAGCCATACATATGAAAATACCCAATTTCTAAATTATATGTATAGAACTTGAAATATAAAGTCCCCATATTCTATACAAGGACTTAACACTAGTCAAATGAAAGGCCACATACATTACACATGTAATTGTGCCAAGACCTTGTGACCTGGGGCAATTTCTCTTTTCTTTTCCAGTTTGCTGGAGAGCCTTCTCGAACAGCCTCCTGAAAACCAAGAGCACATACTAAGTTAATAGACTTGCCATCACAGGAAGGGCCCAGAGCTCACTAGAAACCCCCTCAGTCCTTACCTTTGCTGCAATCATGTATGGAGGAATCAGCTCTATGTTCATCTCCTGGAAGAGCTCTCTGCACTGCATGGTGATGAAGTCTCCCGCAAGAGGGGATTTCACAATGCCTGAGAATCAAACCAACAAGGCTGAAAGAGCAGCAGGTCCGAATTCCTCACTCAACACAGATCTGCACTGTGAACGTGTTTACATGGGGAGCTTCTCAAGTAGCAGTAACTAAACTGTCCTGTCAAAGCAGAAAGCCATCAGTGTAAGACACAACATACACTGACGATTTAAACATACTCATAGTAAAAACAGTACTTGGGATCAGCATGCTCCAACAGTCCAGTTCCTGTTCTGTCTGCATTAACTGCCTCCTGATAGGGAGGGTCCCCCTGCCCGGTGAGGGAGTTACCTTGCTGCAGAACATAGCCATCGTGGACTGGGATTGCAGTGGTGTGTGTGGCTCCACTGTCCAGAATCAGCCCAGTAGAACGACCATTAGCAAATCTGGTTGAAAATGTTAAGGAAGAAAGCCACAAGGCTCTAAACCAAAATGCACTGTGAAAGGTGGGTGCTCCATGTTTAACCAGAGTTTTTAAACACACACGTTATCATTTAAAGTGTGTTGAAGTAATTCTAGGAAGGAACATCGTGTCATTAATAATTCCACTTAAAAACAAACTTCCACACGACACCGGTGCACTCACATATATGCAGGCAATACACTCATACAAATAAAATTTAAAAACATAAAAATAAAAAAATAAATTGCTAAAAAAACAAAAACAAACTTCCATAGCAGGACTTCCAGAGAGTCTAGGAAGAGCCTTTCCTGGAGCTGGCTGAAATCAGACCGATTGCTGCAAACTTCCAGAGTTTGACCAAAGAATTTTCAATAACCTGGGATGTATTTTAACAAGATTTACAAAACCCTGGCAAGAGCACTGAGGCTGGGGGCCTGAGGTGGGGCCTGTGCTCACTGAGCACTGAGAGCCACTGTGGTTGCTGGGCAGCTGAGGACGACTCCTGTCTCCATCCAGCCAGTAGGAAAGACAAGCAAGTCCGGGTGGACTCAACAGCTGGTGAAAAGGCAGATGCTGCTTCCCTCAGCTGAGTACTGCAGAAGGTCAGGTGCCTAGTGTGGAGCTGAGCCACCCACTGGCTCACAGGATCCTTACTGAGCATCTACTCTGTCCCTCCAGACTCTGGTGGATTGGATAACACGTCAGAGGAAGGAAAGGAGGGACAGAGAATGGGGAAGGAAGAGGCAGAGCAGCCACTAACTCTGCTCAGACAGAAAAGGCCCCAGGCCATCTCTGCCCTGAGGGATGTCCTGTGTAGCAGAGATCAGTTCATGTCCTCATCCAGAAGCAAGGAGACACCTGACCCATTCCTGGAAATCCAGCTATGACCCAGTGGAAACGAGAGAATGTGGTGGTCTGGAGCTACAAGAGAAGTCCGGTCTAAAGCAGAGAGCGAACTCAGGAAAGCCATCCTGGCTTACAGCAGAAGGGCATTTTCAACAGCTTTCAGAAGTACCAGCCCAGCAGCCTACAGAATGGGAAGTTCAATTGGCGTACATCTAATACACACAGAACAAAAAAACGAAACCAGATAAGCAACCTAATCAACAACGGGGTTAATAAAATGAAGACCATTCTTAAAAGATGAATTACCAATGGCCAATAAACATACGCAAAACCGCTTTAACTCCCTAAGCCATCAGAACGCAAATTAAAACCACAGATTTCGAAGCTGGGCATGGTGGTGCACACCTTTAGTCCCAGCACTCGGGAGGCAGAGGCAGGCGGATCTCTGTGAGTTCAAGGCCAGCCTGGTCTACATAGTGAGTCTGAGTTCCAAGACAGCTGGGGCTACAGGGAAGCTGGTACAGAGAAGCTGGTACGGACATGCGGAAGGAGCACCTTTACCCCTACTGCTGGAAAGAATGTGACTTAGGCAGGGCATGGTGGCACACACCTTTAATTCCAGCACTTGGGAAGCAGAGGCAGGTGAATTGAGGCCAGCCTGGTCTACATAGAGAGTTCCAGGACTACAGGGAGACGCTGTCTCAAAAAGACAAAAAAGAAAAAGACAAAGAATATGACTTAGTTCAGCCACCCAGAAAATCAATAAAGAGGTTCTCCAAAAACACAGCACTAGGTATACAGGGAAGACCACACACCTACCCCAGCTCTGCCACTCCTGGGCTGATGCCTGAATGACGGAGACAGCACACTGCAGACACACTGCCCATTTGCCACAGCGGTTCTCATACAGCCAAGTCATGCAGCCAGCTCCTGGTGATGTCAATCAGTGCAGGAGGAGAATGTGGTATGCATGCACAGTGGAGCTTTGCTCCATCCAAAGGAATGAAACTGTGTTGTTTGCTGGGAAACTGGAAATCATCCCAGAAAAATAAGCCAGACATGAAAGACCAACAATGCACATACTGTTATCTGTGGATCCAGGAACTCTTTACAGGTAAGTGTTCACACACACACACACACACACACACACACACACACACACACACACAAACACACACAGAATGGGAAAAGGGACACTACCAGGAGGGAAAAGGAATCTAACGGGAGGAAAGGGGTGAATATGGTCAAAGTCATGATATTTGAAGGACACTGTCTTCATGGAATCCGACACTATGCACAATGAACACGTACCAGGAATAGAACACAGCTCAGAACGTAGCAAAGCTGAAAAGCAGGGAGGGCAGGGTTTCTGCCAGGGCATGTCCGGAGCAGTGTCACCCGCGTGGATGCCACACTGCCCACCGCCCCTTTCTTCTAAGGATACGCTGTCAGGACGGCAGTTTTGCAAAGGAAGAAGGCCGGGATGCTATAGTGCTCAAACATCAGCTCTGTCAGCTTCTCCCTCTTTGCTCTGGTGTTCCACTTGACAAGGACAGGAAGAGACCCAAGTTACTGACGAAAATGCCGACCACATGGAAAAGCCATAAATGAAAATGTGAACTACTAAGAACAGAAATACTAGTCGTTTTGCCTCTAGTTTTACTCCCTTTCTATTTAATAAACTATAAATTAAATTTTATTATTCAATAGGTAAAACTACCACACTACAAGTTCTAGAAATAAGACTTTCAGATCACAAGGAAATTAAGATTTTTAAAAACAAAGTATTATCAGATATTATACCTGGTACCCCAAATCCTAAATATGAATTTTAAATTGTTTTATTTATTATTTTTTTATTTTACATGTATGAGTGTATTGCCTGCATATGTTTAAGTGCACTTGTGTTGTGCAATGCCCTTGGAGGTCAAAAGAAAGTGTCAGAGCCTCTGGAACTGGAGTTACCGACAGTTGTCAGCAGCCATGTGAGTACTGGGAATTGAACCCAGGTCCTCTGCAAGAGCAGTCAGTGCTCTTAACGTCTGAAGCATCTCTCCAGTCCCCTAAATATGAATTTTAAAACACCTAATTGCCCCACTTGTAAATGGTATAAATGATACTCATAGACGAACCATAAGAAACAGCAGCAAATGAATCCTGTGGGCGTTGTCTGTCCTAGAGAAAGTTCACTAGAGACTGCAGTCTAGACCTCTCTAGAAGTTATTAACAGTATTTAGAATTAATCTTTTCCCCCAGTTTTCAAACTTCTATGCCTCTTTAAAAGAGAAAGGAGGGCTGGCAAGATGGCTCAGGGGGTAAAGGCTCTGGCTGGTAAGGAGAAAGGCCTGCCTGAGTTAGATCCCTGGGACCCACACAGGAGAGAGCTAACTCCTGCAAGCTCCCTTCTGACCTCTACAGGCACACTGGCACATCACCCACAAATGTACCCACATACACATGTACACACACAGGATGGATGAATTAATTTAAAAAGAAAAAAAAGAAATTTTCAAGAGTAGGAAACGGGCCCTGGCTGCTCTTGCAGAGCACCTGGGTTTGAGTCCCAGCACCCACATGGTGGCTAACGAGCGATCGTTTGTAACTGCAGTTCCAGGGGATCTGAGACCCTCTTCTGACCTCCACCAGCATTACAGGACACGGGTGCACTTACACACATGCAGGCAATACACTCACATACATAAAATAAAAATAACAAACAAAATACTAATAAACAGAGTAGGAAACAAAAGGAAGAAAAAGAACAAAACCAGAGAAGCTGGAAAAGAAGCGGGTCTCACCGGTGCCTCCGACATGAGAACAGGGTGCAGGCTGGCCTCAGATTTGACGTGCATCTTGTAGGTGTGGTCCAAAATGGCCTGGAAACTGTCCCAGTCCTCGACTAGAACATAAGAGTCACAGCTTGAAACAAAGCCTAGCTGAAGACGAACAAGCACCTTTAAGATGAAGACTGTTCCCGTGACTGTAAATGACCCCAGTGCACAGAGCCTGCTCGCTTTCCAGAAGACACCACTGCTTCCCCTCGCACACCATCTGTTCTAGGTCCTTTCAGACCTCGGCCAACTGAGCCATTTAACAGACACCAAAAATAAAACACCGAACCAGCATTACTAAGTGAGTTCTTTTTAGAGCTATAAGCAGAATGCAAAGAGAAAATGCAAAAGCAGTTCGGGTCCAGACGCAACTGCACCCGACTGGACCTGACCTGACTGAACCAGAACTAATGCTTAAAAAGCTTACTGAGAAAAATAAGATGAAAAGATGTTTAAAAATGTCCTTGGGCCTCTTGCAACCTACTCCATTCCAAAGGCTAAAAATGTCAAAAATATTTGGGAGCTTTTATCTAATCCTTAAGAGATTTTAGGGTTTTACCTCTTCAGAAGGGATTAAGCCCCATAAAAAAGAAAGAAAGAATTCAGAGCAGCAGGTGCTTCAAGATGCAGCCTTCACACTCCAGTGAGTCGCTCACGAGCAGGGGCAGTTCACAGGACAGTTCCCATTCTACCGCACCCGGCATTTCAAAATCACTTGGCACTCTTAGCTACAAGGCTTTATAAACGTCATTATCCATGCAATACGCCCCACAGACCCATCTGGTCTGGATTTCATCAGTATCCCGAACCTGACGCCTTACCGTGTCTCAGCACCACCCCTGAGACTGAGAACTTGACTCCGCATGCCCAACTATCTCTTCTTGAACCCCCAGCACCCCAGCTTCACAGCCTTTGTGCTTTCTCTCTACAGGCTAGATACAGAACACGTTTTCACTAGAAAGCCAATTCCTAACACGCTCCAAATCCTTTCTGGGTGATATAATGCAATTCCACATCTTAAATGTTTCCCCATAACCTTAAACGCCTGGATTGTTACCAACGTCCCAAATACTGTGAAGTCAATGAACTCACTCACATGCTGTGTGTAAGAGCTGCCACACAGACATATTCCCCCCGCCCACCCCAGTCTGGACGCTTGACTAGTAAACAGTTCCCTGCACTGGTAAAACGTTTCCCAACAGCGAGATGTCACAATGCCTAACCTGTTTGTACAAGGCAGTCTGTGCTGAACAGTACTTCCTTCTGTGTCTAATGCTTTGGTGCAGGCTAGGCAGAGGTAGTACCTCTGTGGCCAGCCCCAGTAAAGCCCAGGTACTGAGTCTCTAGCGTGCTCCCTAGTGGACAACACCTGTTGTTTCTACTTGCTGCTGAGGCAGGAAGCACCACCTGTGCCATCCTAGTGAGGAGCCTCTCAGCTCCTCTGCACTCTGTCCCCATCTCCTTTGCCTGTGACAGTTTCCTTCTGAGCGTGCTCATCCTCTAAGTCCTCCTAATGAGTGGCCGGATGAGCTTCTCTAAGAGTGACCCGTTCTCCTCCCATTTCGATTCTTCAGTACAGAGTCTTTTGCCCTCCATTTCCTCCTCTTCACCTCTTCAATCACT
Source organism: Nannospalax galili (assembly GCF_000622305.1). Lineage (NCBI taxonomy): Eukaryota > Metazoa > Chordata > Mammalia > Rodentia > Spalacidae > Nannospalax > Nannospalax galili. The sequence continues at coordinate 1,219,951 of NW_008342627.1, forward strand.
TAGCAGCATCTTCCCTAGATACCTGAACACGACTTGGCTCTCTGCCATCGGCAGTACAATTAAATCTCTGTATTCATTTACCTTCATTCTATGAGCAGGAGTGTTCTGCGTGCAAGCATGCAATACCCAGGTCAGAGGTGTCAGATCCCTAGAACTAGAGCCATGGACAGCTGCCAGCCACCATGTGGGTGCTGGGAACCAAACCCTGGTCCTCTACAAGAGCAGCCAGTGCTCTCTACCACCGAGCATCTCTCCAGCCCCAGAACCTCTTCATCTCTCATCTGAAAGTCTCACTCTTCTGACCTTCCTGCCCAGTTGACCCCCACATACTACAGTCACAGAAAGCTTTCAGGGCAGCAAATACAAGCACTCCACTGTCTCTACTTCAATTTCTTCAGGGCCAGCCTTCGGCTACAAGCTTACAGTCCATGACACTTCACAAGTGTTTCCCACGACTCCCCTCTTCCATGCTGGTCCCTTTGCTCTGCTCTGCCCTATCAGCCAGGTGAGTCCTTACTCACTGGTCAAGATTCAGCAAGTTACTACTTTGTAAAAACCATCACGATCCCTAACACCTCTGCTCTCTAATCCCATTGTTTACTGAGCACACCTACATAGCACGTTCTCCACAGCATACAGCTGTCTAGGCATACACCTAGCTCTCCTGAGCCTGAGTTCCTTAAGGAAAGGGAACATTTCTTAGGCATCTGTGTATTCTAGGTGCCCAGTACATCAGTTTGAGGAATTTAAAAACACAAGACAAAAGCTTCTGCTGTCCAACTTGTAAGAGGCTGCTTTCTATCTGAAAGGTCCCTCACACCCCACTCTAGTCAAAGGCATACCCATCCCATTCTTGAGTGGCGAGATGGCCTCCATGTTTTCTCTGGGCACGCGCAGCGCATTGGTGTCTATGTAGTAGGTGGGGCCACCCTGTTTGCCTTTATCGCCGTCAATTTCCATGAGCGTGCTCCCATCGTCTCTCTCCAGCACCATACCAATGGCCGTGGGGAAATCCACCTGGAGAGCCAAAGACGCAACATGAGGTCCACCAGCTTCTCCTGGGAGTTTTCTTAACTAGGGTCTGGTGCCATATTGTTTCTGAACCTCTGCTTGAACTTAACTGTGCATAATTGACTCCTGCAGATCTGAGCAATTCTCACCCTGCTCTTACCTTGGGGCAGTCCTCGCCAGCATAGCCAGCCCGCACGGTATAGGATCCAATGTCAAAAACAAGGGCGCCGACTTCATCTGAAGAGATTAAAGAGAATTACACTTGCAACCTCTAAGTGTCCTATGGAAATTAAAGGCATATTTAACGTGTGTAAAATCAGAATATGCGAAAACTGTAAATACATTCATATTATCACTAGCTTGAACCTAGTTTTAAATACACCTTAAAGAGCCACTTAAATAAAATATGGCAAGTCATACACTGTGAATCGGTGGAGGTTTAATCAGGACAAAGATGGAACACTAAAAATGGAAGTAATTCTACTCACTAAAGGGACTATTTACAAATACTTAGAGTCAAAGCATAAAAAGACAGAAGGCAGAGTCTGGTACCCTAGTGTTCTGGCTTGTTTCTTCACTGCTGTGACAAAACACTCTGACCATTACCAACTTGGGTAGGAAAGGGTTTATTTAGCTTACATATCCCAGGTCACAGTTCATCTGGGAGCCCAAGGTAGGAACTCAGGCAGGAACCTGGAAGCAGAAGCTGGAACACAGGCCATAGAGGAACGCTGCTTACTGGCTTGCTCCCTGGCCCCTGCTCAGACTGCTTTCTTATGCAACACAGGCCCACCTGCCCAGGGGTGGCACCACCCACATGGGCTGGGCCCTCCCACATCACTCATCAAGAATATGCCCCTCAGACATGGCCACAGGGCAGTCCAGTAGAGGCAATTCCCCTCAACCCAGGTGTGTCAAGTTGACACTAAAGTATCCAGCACACCAGCACACCTGGTGACAGGGATTCATGCCAGCCTTGGGACTGAGGGACAAGAAGGAACAGCAACCAGAACCTGGAGGGAAGCTGTGGGAAGGGCTGAGGAGCTGTGACATCAGCTGAGAGACGCAGGCAGCCAAGGCTGACAGAGGGGCAGACCTAGTGATAAACACCCTCCCATTCCAACCACAGGGAGACACTGTAATTCAGTGTCCAAACTGGGACACTTTTAGCATAGGGGGGCAAAGGGGACGGGGGTGCCTTTTAACAAGTATACCAGATTATACAGCACATAGCAGAGTATGGTTATCAATCGCCAGATCCGAGCTAAAGCCAGAGGCCAAGACAGCCCACGGTGGTCCTCTTCCTGTTCACCAGCACAGGAAGGTGCCGAGAGTGGAGAGGGGATCGGGGGCCAAAGAACAGCACCCAGCACACCTGAGTACTAATCAGACAACTATGGAAGTTAGGTTTCATGCCATTAAGAAACTGAGCTAAACAAAGCCGCATGCAGACCAGGGAGCACGGGGCATTGGGGTTCACATGTAACTGCACGGGCAAACGGGGCCCTGAGAAGGCGGCTCCACTGAAACTACACATTCCCCGTGTCAGGAGACAGTTCAGTACTGAGAAAGACCAGCAATTCCTTTTAGTCAATTCAGAGAAAAGCCTCTCCTTTTCAAGTACTTTACCCCAAACAGCAGGCCTCTTAGAACAGATACTTCGTCAGGTGCTGATTTATTAATGGATTTTTTTCAATTATGAATTTAGATGTATCCAGCGTAGAGAAACTCATGCTTTCAACAAGACCTGTACAATGTTCACTACCTATATGAACTTGAGCAATTTACTAACTTCTCTACCTCTTTTTCCTAATGTGTGAAATGTACTTAAAACCTCCTATCTCAAGGCTGGAGAGATGTCTCAGCGCTTAAGAGCACTTGCTGCTCTTGTAAGAGGATTCTGGTTCAGTTCCCAGCAACCACATGGCAGTTAACACTAGTCTGTAACTCCAGTTGTAGAGCATCCGACGCCCTCTTCTGGCCTCCTGGGGCACTGCACGCATGTGGTGCACTTATATACATGCAGGCAAAACACTCATACACGTAAAATAAAATTAAAAGCCCTCCTATCTCCTAAGACACTATAATGACTAAATGTGCATTGACATACATACAAGCACAGTACGTCAGCTGCTGTGATTATTGCTGCCATACCTCTTGCCAAGAAATAACATGGTAGTTCTCCACAGAGAAGTAGAAGCTACAGTTCACTCACAGGAATACTACACAGCAGTTAGGATGATGGTACAGACCTCCTGACTCAATATAGACACATAAGAACGCTTGGTCTTAAAGCTAATCACAAACTGTCAGAGACAAAGCTACTTCACTCACTATGGACACTGTACGGGTGCACGGCAGAGGGAGGGAGGTCTGACACAGACAGTGGTCTGTCTGGCAGTTAAAAGCCCAGGGGTTTCCAAGATAAGCCCCTCAAGGGGGCACTAGAACTTTTTCTACCAGAAATGCATGATTCTTCTTAAAAGATGTTTATTATTTTTTTAAGATGTTTATTATTTTTAATTGTTTATACGTATATGTGTATGTGCACATGAGTGCAGGTGCCCGAGGAGGCCAGGGACACTGAATTCCCAGAAGCTGGAGTTACAGGCTGCTGTGGGTGCTGCAAATCGATTCAGACCGTTTACAGGAGCAGTATCATGATTTCATTTAACAAAAACTTTGACAGCTTTTCCCGCAGTAGTTTGAGTTTAAGGGTGAAGTGGTTTTCTGAGGAATCAAGATATAAGGGTTCCAACCGGGTCTCAAATGTCCCAAGGAAACGCTGAGTGCTGGTAATCTGCGCAGAAGGTAGCAAGGCTGTCTTGATTTGTTTGGACCAGGTGCCCCCAGGACTGGGAAGCCAGCTACTCGGAGGACAACTGAGAACTGTTATGGTCATATATTAGATGGGAAGGAGGATGCAGGAATGATGAAACTAACAACTGACCAAAACTGTGCTGCTGGTGTCTGTTTACATCAGCTGAAAATCTAAAGTGCCAAGACAGACAACTGACCGCAAGGCCAGCCAGCAAAAGCCCAGAAGCCAGCTGCATACATTTCTACCCCTGAGTTTTAAAGCTTCATATGCAAAATGGTTATTAAGATCTAATCCTCCGGGGGCTGGAGAGATGGCTCAGTGGTTAAGAACACTGGCAGTTCTTACAGAGGACCCGGGAATCCCAGCACCCTCATAGCAGCTAACAACTCCAGTTCCAGGGGATTCGACCGGTGCACTTACATACTTGCAGGCAATATACATACACATAAAATAAAAATAATAAATTTTAAAAATTAAAAAAATCTATTCTTCTGTAGAAGCCAGTAAGAGGATGCCGACTGTGACTGGTGACTATGTTGTGGTTATATACTTGAAAAGCAACCTGTGGGGGAACCAAGTAACTTCTGTGAGATGGGATTTTCTGAAATGTCTTCTTCATCCCAGAGCTATGTGCTCCCAAATTACTAAGGACCATCTTTTAACTTTGGGCTGGCTGATTAGTTTTTTCCAATACTTTACCACCGCAAACGGGTGCTGTGGATTAAATGATGCAGGAACATGCAAAGCCCGTGACGCCTTTGGGAAAGTCCATGTACCTGTTAGCTGCAAGATTACCTTGCATTTCTACCGTAGTCACGGCTTTGTAAGGAGTGGACAGCCTCCACTGTGACCAGTGAACCTGCACCGTGCAGTCAGTACTACGAGGCCGGGGCACAGGCTGTCAGCAATGTTTAGATGGGAAAGAGGTCAATCAAGCGGAGAGGAGGGGAAGGGAAGGAAAGAAGGAAACGGGAAAGGCAAATCTGCCCTCACTGAGAAGCCAGAGCCAAGGACCGAAAGGAGGGGCTGGCGGCTGGTCGGCGGCGCTGGCTACCTAAGAGCCCGGAGTTCGGGGCCAATGCCGGGAAAGCAAAGGCGGAGAGGACGCGCTGCGCATCCTCCTGAGAAGTCTTCCGCAACAGCTCAAGTACCAAGAGCCTATTTCCGCCCGCCACCAAGCAGCGCCTACCTCGGCGCTCCGCAACCACCTGCAGCTGCAGTCACACCGCCAGAGCCAGCCGCCAGCAGCAGCCGCAGCCCGTCGGGCCACGCACCACGCCGCTCCGGAACCTTAGAGAGCCGCCCCCGGCGGAGGCCCGGCCCCAGAGGGCGTCGGACCCGGCGTCCCGCCACACGGAGACCTCCAACGGTCCCCACCGGCTGCGGAGCCCGGGACCCAGGACGTGGCCCTCCCTCGCGCTCCCCCGAGGCTAGCCCCGGATGCCGGCACCGGGTGCTCGCCGCGCGCGGGCTCCGAGCAAGGGAGGATCGGGAGGCAGCGGCCCGCAGGGGGACCGGAAGGGTTGGCCGCGGACCGGAAGGGCCCGCCGCGGACCGGGGGGAAACGGCAGCGGCGAGGACCGGGCCGGCCGTTCCGGCCCGCACGCCTCCAGCGCCTCCGCGCTCGCTCACCTCCGCCGTACACGCCGCCGCTCATGGCTGCTGTCGGGCGGCTGCGGGCCGAAGGCTACCCGGAGAAGGACCGCCGCAGCCGCGCTCGGGACCCCGAGAGCACCGGCCCCGCAAGCCCGCAACTTCCACCGCCGCCCCCTCCGGCAACAAAGCGGCGGCCACACGCCCCGCGCAGCCACTCTTGCTGGGTTGTCGTGTCGGCCAATCATGAGGGGCCCGGCTTCCTCTCCAGCCAATCAGAATTCGGTTCTGCCGCACTCTGCGCGGCACAGCCCTCCCAGCCAATGAAGGCGGCCGAGGGGGCGGGAGGGCGAAACGACCGGGGAAGGGAAGGAGCTGAGTCCCTGCCGGAGGGGCGGGGCCTCGAGACTCGGCGGATGGGCGGGGTTAGAAGGGTGGGTGGGGCTTCACGGGAGGATCCGGAGCCGCGCTCTGCGGGTGGGCGGGAATGTGGGCGGAGCTTCTTGGGTAGGCCGGGCCTCCGCTGTGTGGGCGGGGTTTCGTTAGAGGCGCTAGTCTGAGCGTCAGGGCTCGACCTCCGCCCTGGAGCGGTGGGAACTCGGTGGAGGGGAGCCTGAGGTCGTCCCACCCCCTAGCGACTCCTAGCCTGGGCTTGTGATGAGTGCGCGTTGTTTTAATATTTTTCTTTATGTGTACGAGTGTACTCCCTGCATATGTGTAAGTGCACTCGAGTCGTGCAATGCCTGCGGAGGTCAGAAAAGAGGATCAGATCCCCTGGAACTGGAGTTACTGTGGGTTAGCTGCCTTGTGGGTGCTGGGACCCGAACCCAGGTCCTCTGCAAGAGCAGTCAGTGCTCTTAACCACCGAGCCATCTCTCCTGCCCCGAATGCACGTTTTTTTAAACTACAAAGGTTCTCAAAAATAAAAATGCGCTACACAGGGTTTGGAGAAATGGCTCAGAGATTAAGAGCACTGGCTGCTCTTGCAGAGGACTCAAGTTCTGTTCTCCAAAAGGTGGTTCTAATAATGAAATATTGAAACAATATTAATTTGAGTTTATAATATACAGTAATACATTTAAATCAACAGCATTTAAATGCCTACCAATTCACTTACAACAAGTTAAATTGATATCCCGCACCTATACTGTGCGGAATGTCTCCTGTGCAGGTAAGAAACTATACCCGAGAGCTAAAATACCTATTTGGGCTGAAGAAGGAGTCAAATATTTGTCCCACTAGTTAAGAGATGAATAGAAAATGGAACAGCACTGGGCTCGATCCCCAGCACACCACAGAGTCTATGTATAACATATAAAATATCTAAGAGCTGCAAAATAGTTTTGCATTACTCTTTCTCCTCTGTAGCCTTTTTTTTTTTTCCTATAGTCTTGGCTCAGCCTAAATTAGTGTTACTGATAACTAGTCAGATTAAGCACAAGAACAAGTCAAGACTACTGCTATTTCTTCAATCTCAAGAGCACACCGCATCAAAGATGCTTGGGATGGGGCTGTAGCTCAGTGGCAGCACTCAGCTAGCATTTACAAGGCTCTGCAAGAGCAAAACACACCCCAACGGCCCATCCACGCATGCCGATTTCTTCTGGAATCCGCATATTGGGTGTATCCACCCAAAGACAAAATACACCCAGGTACCATAGAAGTAAAATTATCTGGCCCACAGTAGGTGTTCATCTATAGACATTGCACGTTCAAAAGCCTTTGTTATATCCAAGCACGAAGATCTCCGGTCTACCAGGTGCAACCCCTGGCTTCGCCTCACAGGGTCGCTGGTGTTCTGTCCTTGTAACACTGCAGACCCCGGAGACCGAGCCTGTCAGCTCACTTTAAGGCGTTCCAGCAGTCACTACGTTTCAGATCTGGGCCTCTTCAGATTTCTGTAAACTCACTGTTGAAAAAAGCTTCAACTATTAGTTATGAAATCTGGAAAACGTGCTGGACAGATTTACCTGACCTGCGTGTGAAGACCCTGCTTTCCCCAAACTGCCAAAAGCATGCTTGACCACGGACAGTGCACTTTCGGTCAAGACTGTCTCCTTGGCAAAAGCTAATAGACAAAGGAACTCAGCGCCCCACCCCAAATTATACAAGGAAATGACACTCTGATCACTAGTCACAGGCCTTTATGCTTAGCTAGTTTTCATTGGAGTAAAGAGATTCTTTGCTTCAAAATAACATCGCTAGGCCAGCATGGTAGCACATGCCTTTAATCCCAGCACTCAGGACGCAGAGGCAGGCGGATCTCTGTGAGTTCAAGGCCAGCCTGGTCTACATAGTGAGTCCCAGGCCAGCTGGGGCTACAAGGAGACCCTGTCTCAAAAAAAAACAAAAAAAATCCCTAGAAGTCTTGAAATTTCCTTGAGACTGACTACGCTGAGTAAAAGCCACATGGTTTGCCCTGCTTATGTAAATTAAAGCAACACATGCGCAGTGATCCCGAAGGTGGGGCCTCTTCCTCGGCAGGGAGCTTCCTGGGCCCCCACGCCTGAGATTCTGATGAAGTGTGTGTCTGTCCTGCATGCTACACGCCCCTCGTCAAGGATTCTCTGAACTCCTGCCATGCTGGATGTAGCCGGAAACAAATTTGGAAGGTTCTCTTTGTGAAGAAAACATTAAAATGTAGGTATATCTAGAATTATTTTATACTGCAAAACACATGAAATAAGCAAATGTAAAAGATACATTTCAGTGTAGACTTTTAAAAATATTTTGTTTTTATTAAGTGTATGAGTGTATTGCCTACATGTTGAGAGTGTACCGGTGTCATGCAGTGCCCATGAAGGTTAGAAAAGGGCATCGAACCCTGGAACTGGAGACACAGATGGTTGTAGCTGCTATGTGGTGCTGGGAATCGAACCCTGGTCCTCTGCAAGACCAGCCAGTGCTCTTAACCACTGAGCCATCTCTCCAGCCCCTAAATGTAGACTTTTCAGTGGAATACAATTTTTAATTTTTGAGAATTTTCACATATGGGTAGTGTATTTGCATTATTTCCTCCTTTCCCAGTTCAATATAGACATTTTTAATGGCTATATTATGTTTACAGATTCATTGAAAGTACTCTGTTTACTAAAGTTCCAAAAATACACTAATCAAACAAAAAAATGAAGATGACCGTCTGGAACCCAGGCTTTTCAACCACAGTAATAGGGTCAGATTCACACAGGTGTTTGCTGTTAAGGTGAAATGGCATCTGGTAGTCAGTTCAGTAATAGAAATCACAAAGAAGCAAAGGAAAGTGGTCACGGCAGTTCCTTCATAACGCGGCAGTCCGAATGTTACAGTGTTAATAACGCCGCTCTATACATTTTACATGCAGGTGTGGTCCTTCTGTTCCACCTGTAGCTCCGACACTGTGTCCCTCACTGTAGATGTGAAATGGTCTGTTTCAAATGACATTACTCAGCCTATGAACAGGACAGACGATGTTCAGTGCTGGTCGGAACTGGGGCAGGGAGAACACGGGAAGAACCCTGGGGAAGAGGCATCTTCTGCACCAATCAGAAGGCAGGACCAACCCCCAGCAGCTTGGGGGTCACCCAGACAGAAGAAAATATGGGCCACACTTGGCCTCCTTCAGAGCTCTGCCAAAGGCCAGCCACACCTTGACTGAGCCAGAGGCTGCGAGGCTGTAGCAGTGAGCCACACCACTCGTGCGAGATCGTCACCAGGCTTGTGGTTCACCAGCACCAGCAGCACTCTGCTGCAGTGGGCTTTGCCTTTTCCTGCCCACTCCCATCCTTGTGCTCCCCAAGCTGATCCTGTTATTTGGATTCCCATTTCAAATCCCAGCTCCAAGTCCCTCAAATGGGGAGCGTCCTGGGGTCCAATGCAGAAGGCAGACGAGGAGAGGAGGTGCTGTAAGCCACGGCACATGCGTCATATCTTCTTTCATGGTTGGGTTTTGTTGCTGTTGGTGGTGCTTCTGTTTTTGGTTTGGTTTAGTTTGGTTCTTGTTTTTTGAAATAGAGTCTCTTGTAGCTCAGGCTGGCCTCAAACTTGCTATGTAGCCAAGCATGGCCTTGAACTCCTGATCCTCTCATCTCCACCTCCAAGAGCTGGGATTAAGGGTGAATGCCATCATGCCTGGCTTACATAGGGTATCCTGGAAGAGTCACTTCTTTTTCCCTCAAAGATCAGAGGAGAGGGATGTATGGAATAGGCAAGGAAATGAACATAACATTTAATGTTGACACAAAGGCCAATATAACACAGGTTAGGATGCAGACTTGGGGACTAGAGAGCTTGCTCAGTGGTTAGTGCGTCTTGCACTTACAGAGGACTTAAGTTTGGACTCATGTGTGCGCTCACGTGCGTGCACACACACGTGCACGCACAGAACTAAATTAAAAATTAAAAGCTTTAGAAGACAGAATTCAAGTGAAGTTTTGGAAATTGTGATGGCTAATCTGGGTGTCAATTAGACTGGATATGGGATTAACTGAAATGAGAGAGACCTTCTTGATTGGATCATCTGAAGCTGGAAGACACGCCCTAAATGTGGGAGTTACCTTCTGATGGCAGCCCCTATAAAAGGCCACGGCAGAGGAGAACACCAGGCTTCTTGCTGCTTGCCTTCTCTCTCGCTGGTGAGTTCGTCTTGCTGCTGTAGACTGAAGACTAACTGATTGTCTGGAATTCATCAGACCTTCAGCACCAGATTGGGACTACTGAGACATCCAGCCTTGTGGACTGAGCGACTACGGATTCTCAGCCTCTCCAGTGTGGTGCAGCCATTGTTGGACTGCTTGGACTCTATCCTGTGGCTGAGGCAGTGACCCTCAATTCACCCCTGCACTAGATGCATGTTAACAGAAGTCCCTGGTTTGAAGACAAGAGAGGAAAGAGGGCTGGGTGGCTTAGGAGGCAGAGGGAGGCAGATCCCTGAGAGCTTGAGGCCAGCCTGGTACACGTAGTGAGTTCCAAGCCAGCTGGGCCTACAGGGAGACCCTGTCTGAAAGAGAGAGATGAGAGAGAGAGAGAGAGAGAGAGAGAGAGAGAGAGAGAGGAGTTTGGGTGAAAAGATTTGAAAAATGTGGCTAGTTCGATAAACCAAAGAGTAGAGTAAAACGTACCTAGTCTGGTTAAGCATTACCAGACTAAATATTGACTTTTGTGTCAGAGAATTCGGTTTTAAAATCATCTATAGCAGCCAGGTGTGGGGGCACACATCTGTAATTCTGGCATTCAGGAGGTGGAAGTGGATCAGGACTTTAAGGTTATCCATGACTACACTGAGTATTTGAAGCCAGCCTTTGCTACATGAGACCCTATCTCAACAACCAAAAAGGAAAAGAATCAATTATAACAGTAGTTGTATTTTTATAACAGGTTTTTAAACTAATAATGCAAAAGCCAGTTTGTCAGTTAAGCAAAACTGGTGCTAGTTCAGTGACATTCAATGGTGCCACAGTTTTGATAAGGAAGGGTTCAGGAAATTTTATCTTATTTTCTTAGTCACCTGCCCGACAGCAACCTGCCCCCCACAGAAGACCCTTTGCTTCCCCTGCCCTTTCTTGTCTAAAGCCCACTTACTAAATAATTCCAAGTATACCCCAAACTTTATAGTCTTAATGAGCTCTAACAAGTACAATAGATCAATAAAGAAATCAATAAGAAAAAAAATTAAAAAGGAAAAAATAATATTGAAATAAGGTTAAATTAACCATATTGAAACCAACCTTCCTTTCTTTTTCGCGGGGGGGGGGCGTCTTTTTCAGACAGCGTCTCCCTGTAGCCCCAGCTGGCCTGGAACTCACTATGTAGACCAGGCTGGCCTTGAACTCACAGAGATCTGCCTGCCTCTGCCTCCCAGGTGCGGGGATCAAAAGGCCTGAGCCACCACACCCAGCGAAACCTTTCTTTCTGAGAAACATTCTGATAGCTGTTGAATATTAAAAGTACTTTTTATTAGCTAACAGAACGTCCCATTAAACAGCAAACTATTCCAATTCCAATAAACTCCCAGGCGTGCTTGCATTTTGAACTAGATGCCCATGAATCCAAACGAAATGGATCGCCTGTGGAGGTGATAGTGCGTTTCTTTGGTTTCATCGCATCTGAGGCTGTGCTCCTGTGTACATACACAGGCTGTATTTTGCGTGAACACTGCCCCATGCATGTTGGAGGTTCTCACTTATTCACTGTGTGTGCCAGCTCCCTCGCTCCAACTCCACCATCAGCATCAGAGTCCCAAGGCTGCCTGCCACATTAAAGCACCAACTCAGCTGCTTAAAACAACAGAAACTTGACTTTTTGCTGTTCTAGAGTCCCAAGGCTCACAGCCCTGGTGTTGAGAGAAAGGCTTCCGCTGGAGGCCACAAGAGGGGGCTCTGTCCTCGTCTCTGCGGCTCCCTCTAAGCTCCAGGTCCCCTCAGCTTCTGTCAGTTTGACTGGACTCCTGGCTTCTGTGTCTGCAGTGTCTTCCTCTGTGAGAAGTTGTGTCTGTGTCCAAGTTTCCTCTTCTTATTATGGCTCCAGTGAGGAGCTAGAGTCTACTCTTTTGTTTTTTCTTTCTTTTCTTTTTTAAGACAGGGTCTCACTGTGTGTAGATCTAGCTGGCCAGGAACCAGCCTGGCCTCAAATTCACAGCCACCCCTCTGCCTCCCATAGCACCAACTCTTAACTACGTCTGCACAGACCCTGTCTCTCCCATGGGGTCTAATCCACAGGTAGAGGTCTTCAGGATAATGTTTTCAGGGCGCAACGGGGGATGCCCTTCAACCCATTATGCCCTTGAACTCCTCATCCTGCTTTTCAGCTTCAGGTGTGTGTGTCTGTGTGTGTGTGTGTGTGTGTGTGTGTGTGTGTTGTACACCTGTGCACATGTGCATGCAGGTACACTCACCTGTGTAGGCAAGTGTGGAGATCAGAGGTGGATGTTGGGTGTCTTCATCAATCACTTCACATTATTTTTAAAAATATTTTATTAATTTATTTTATGTGTATGAGTGTATTGCCTGCATGAATGTGAGTGTACCCATGTCGTGCAATGCTGCGGAGGTCAGAAGAGGGCTTCCAATTCCCCTGGAACTGGAGTTAAGGACTGTTCATAGCTACCATGTGGGTGCTGGGAATTGAACCTGGGTCCTCTGCAAGAGCAGTCAGGGCCCTTAGCCGCTGAGCCATCTCTCCAGCCCCTATTTTATTATTTTTAAACTTAGATTATTTATTTTGGGGGGGGGAGGGGACACACACCACAGCCCATGTGTGGAGGTCAGAAGACAACTTGCGGGAATCATTTCTGTCCATCTACCACATGAGTCCCAAAGCTCAAACTCAGGTCACCAGCCTTGGCAACAAGGGCCTTTCCCTGCCGAGCATCTCGCCAGCTTCCACCTTATTTTCTGAGATAGTCTCTCTTCGAACCTGGAGATCACTGTTTTGACCTAAAGCACATTTTCCTTAGATCGCTGAGTTAGGTATTTTTACTCCCTCCCCCTACCACCACCTCTGCCCTGATGTTTGGGGTTCACCGTCTGCATCTTGACCAAGGGCAGATAGGACTCTTACAGACTACCACATCCACACCTCCGCCTTGGTATCCGGGTTCATTCTCGATAGCGTGGCTGCATCTTGATTATGGGTAAATAGTATTCTCATTTCCAGTTTTCTGAGAGTATTTCCATATCTGGCTTGATGAGAGGATTGAAAGGTACATTTGGTATTTTGGAAAAGAAAGTTTAATGGCTCAAATATAAAAAACAAATACCTTGGTAAACCATCTCTCCACCCATCTGGAAAACTCCCCTAAATGCAGATGCCAATCCATTTGAGAGATTCACAGTTGGAGTCAAACCTGACCCCAGACCACTTACAGCTCAGGGTAGTTCATCCCAGCCAGTTGGGGCCAGTTCTCCCAGAGCCTGTCTCACTTATGAGTTGAGCAGTTGGGTGCCGTTCCTGCCTGCCCTACCCCCCCGCCATTTTCCTGGGGAGCAACTCTCACCCCAGCACTGGGCAGGTGACCAAACCAGGCTGTCAGTATTCCTCTTCAGAACTGCCAAACTGGAACAAAAGATTCTCTCACTGTCCTCTTGTGGGAAGCTGAGCTTCCCCTGTGAGAAGCTGACTCTGGGGGTCAGGGGGTGGCACTCTGGGCCTCTGACCATTGTGGACTTCCAAGAAAGAGGCCAAGGCAGGAACCCTGACAGTGCTGACTTCCGGCTTCCCAGCATCCCTGGGGGCCAGTTGTGCCCTGCCCCTTCCTCAGCAGATGAGAGCGGAAAGTTTCCCCTTTTCCTTCCTTCCATTCTGGGCTAGATTTCTGTCACCAACAACCAAGAGTCCCGATGACACAACAGTTTCCATCTATGCGCTCAACAATCACCTTGTCCCTTGCTCAGAACTTAAGAAGACTGTCAAAGTCATGATTTCCTGCATCCCGATTTAGTTATTAAGCTGTTGTCTCCCCACACACCTGATCTTCTGAATCTCTTAGTGAGATTTCTCCTTGGTCACCCAGACAAATGTGGGATGAGATAGCTAATTGAATGGAATCCTTACTTTTAGCCCAGGCTGGCCTCAAACTCACTATATCATCAAAGATCTTGAACTTCTGATCCTCCTGCCTCACCCTCCTGAGTGTTGAGATTACAGGCGTGTGCCACCATGCCCGGTGTATGTGGTGATGGGACTGAAGGCCTCATGCATGCTAGGCCAGCACTCTACCAACCAAGCTACACCCTCAGCCCAAGGAATAACTACTTTCACTGTCTCCCAACAAATTCCATGTGGTGCTGAATGAAATTTAAATGTAGATTTCCATTAACATCTATATTACTTCTAACAACTCTGTGGAAGTGGGAGCTGTTTTACCTAAACTGACTTAAGGGAATACGAGTTGAAATCAGTCAAGCACAGCAACAAAGCCTGCCAAGAAAGATCGGCCTTTGAGGGTGCTTACCGTCTGCAGGCTGTCCTTTGAGAACAGCACCAAGACACTAGTGAGGAAGCACTGACCTGCAACGAAGAGCACTGTTGTGAGGGGCACAGGTACTGTGCGTTCACCCAGCGGCTCCAGAGCCCAGTGACCTAAATCCACTGTCTTTGTTTCTGCAGCTCATGTTGCCGTCTTCTCAGTACAATACTGTTAAAAAGAGACACGTTCACACCCAGGCACTACGTACTATTTGAAAGTGTAATCGGCAATGTGTAACAATAGAGCAATTCATGGAGTACGTTATTAGGTCTGGAAAAGGAACTTTATGTACAAAGGCATAGTAGGCCATTTTATTTTTTAATTTTTTAAACTATGTTTTATTTACTGTGTGCACATGTGTGCATGCATGTGCCTGTCGTAGCATTTATGTGGAAGTCAGAGTCTCCTTTCTTCATGTGGGATAGGAGCATCAAACTCAGGTTATCAGGCTTGGCATCAAGTGCTCTACCCACTGATTCATCTTCCTGGCTCACAGTAAGCCTGTTGTTTTTTTTTAAATTTTTATGTGTATGCGTGTATTGCCTGCATGTAGATGAGTGCACCCATGTCGTGCAGTGCCCGCGGAGGACAGAAGAGACTGTCGTATTCCCTGCAGCTGGAGTTACAGACAGTTGTTAGCGGCCATGTAGGTAGTGGGTTTCCAACCTGGGTCTTCTGCAAGAACAACCAGTGTTCTTGACCGATGAGCCATCTCTCCAGCCCCAGTAAGCCAGTTTTTAAAGGCTTTATTCCAGCGCTGGAGAGATGGCTCAGCAGTTAAGAGCACTGACTGCTCTTGCAGAGGACCAGGGCTCAATTCCCAGTACCCACATGGTGGCTACGAACTGTCCTTAACTCCAGTTCCAGGGGAATCCGAAGCCCTCTTCTGACCTCTCCAGCATTGCACGACACGGGTGCCCTCACATACATGCAGGCAATACACTCATACACATAAAATAAAATAAAATAAATTTAAAAAGCACTTATTCCTCAAAAAATGTATCAAGCGGGCATTGTGTAGTGAGGGCGTTGAGTGGTGAATAGGAATCAGCCACATTCTCAATCTCGTGAGTGAGGTGGCTTTAACGTAACACAATCGCGTGTCGGTGTGTATACTCCTTGCGGCTGCTTTCTTCCCTCCTAGCTGATGCGCCGAGGCACAGATGCTGTGAGCTCACGCCAGCACAGGCCCTGGGGACTCTGACACAACATCAGCTGATCTGAGCATGCCAGAAGTCAGGCTGCAAAGTAAGTTCAAGACTCCCGAGAAAGGAAAGGTCAAGAATGATGATCAGGGGTCCCAAGGAAGTGGTGGCTTCTTGGACCATCCTCTCCAACCCACCAACCAGACACCAGACATTCCATGTTCCTGGCTTTATCTCCCTGGTTGACTTCCCCCAGGGGAACCATCCTCCTCTTCCTCCACTTCTTTTTTTCCCTGAGCCCCTAAGTGATTTCATCCAGTCTCATTCAATCAGGAGCAGTTACTGCTGGGAAGGGACCACTGTGTAGGGGCCGCTGCTGTGGTAGGGCTCCTCCAAAGCTCATGTTGAAATCCGACTGTCATTTGCATAGTATACAGAGGTGAGTCCTTTAAGACAGCAATAGATCCTCCTAAGAGTGAGGTGTTGTAAAGTAGTTGGCCCTTACTCTCATGCCCACACGCTTCTCCTCTTTCCGCCTTGAGCTGAAACCATGTGAGACCTTCACTGAAAATGCAGACGCAGCAGCCCAGTTGTGAACCTCCCAACTCTCCAGATTCTGAAATCTTTTCTTTATACATTATTAATGCCCATGCCAGACATTCTGCCAGACCAACAGAAAGGAGATTAAGACATCTGCTCAACAGGAGATAGGACTTTTTCATGTGCCAGGGTGTGTGTGTGTGTGTGTGTGTGTGTGTGTGTGTGTGTTTGTGTGTTGTGTGGTATACATGTCTGTGTATTCTTGTTTCTGTGTGTGGACACACGTGTGTGGGTCTCCGTACCTGTGCATGTCCCGACCTGAGGTTGATGTTGGGATTCATCTCTGATCACTCCTCCGCTTCATTCATTGAGGCAGTACCTCTCAATCAAACCCAGAGCTCACTGATCTGGCTATTCTCCAGCTTGCTCCCCTGTCTCCATCTTCTGAGGCTAGCATTACACGTGGGCCACTGCATAAAGCATCACATGGGTTTCTGAGGATGCTTGCACTGGGCCATCTCCCCGGGAGCTGAGGGAAGACTGCGGGGCAGGAGCCCGGGTAACAAAGCACCACCCCTCCCTCTTCTCCCTGCTACGGACCCTCCCCGAACTGGGTCAATCTGAGTAGAAAGCAAGGGTCCAGTGACTTCATGGCTGGGGAGAGAATGTGCCGTCTATAAGATCCAGCACACACCACCAGGCTTGGTGGCACACAGGTGTATACAGGATTATACAGCTGTGTGTATAATCACGGTACTTGGGAGGTAGAGCCAAGAGGATCAGAAATTCAAAGGCATCCCCAGCTACATAGCAAGTTCAAGGCCAGCTGGGATAAATAAATAAATAAATAAATAAATAAATAAATAAATAAATAAATACGCAAATGAAGAATTCTTTAAAGTCTAATGTTGAGCCCGGCAGGGTGGCGCATGCTTTTAATCCCAGCACTTGGGAGGCAGAGGGAGGCGGATCTCTGTGAGTTCAAGGCCAGCCTGGTCTACATAGTGAGTTCCAGGTCAGCTGGGGCGACAGGGAGACCCTGTCTCAAAAAGACCAAAAAAAAAAAAAGTCTAATGTTAATTTCATACATTTACCTACAATTTCATTTTTCTTTACAACTGAATGAAATTTCATTGCAAATATGTAAAAAAAAAAAAAAAAAGTCTATTGTTAAAAACCGTAGGAAGACTGGCTGGAGGGGCAGGGGGGGAACCCCATAAATTTGGAAGAACTAAGCCGCTAAACTCTGAAACTTACTAGATTCCTGAAAGCTGATTTGTTACCCATCTAGGAGGGTACTATGTGGGGCGGGGGAACAGCTACAGATCTCACAGAAAAGGTCTCCAGTTGGCTTAGCTCAAGTTATAAATACATTTCCCCACTTAGGCATCACCTGCCAAGGTCTGGGTTGATCTGTGGCTGCCGCTGTATCAGAGTCTGAGACACCAACACATCTCTGTGCCACCACAGGCCTGGCTGAAACACTCCCCACCTCTGCCTGCGGCCAGGGTTTTAGGGTTGCAGTAGTCTTGACCCTTTGCTGAGTCCCATGAACTTTCCACTTCAACTGCAAAGTGGGTAATGCCGGCACAGGGAGGCTCCACACCCTGAATTGGCTTCTATTGCTAATGTGTTCTAACCACTGAGCCATCTCTCCAGCCCCGAGCCTTGCATTTTTTATAAAGGGTTCCACAAATTATGTAGCCTGCCCTTGTGCTGGCTGTCAGTCCTTTAGGGATGTGCTGTGTTTACATGGTTAACCAGACAAGGAACCAGAGGAAAAGTAAGCGCAGGGCACATAATGCTATGTCACCGCTACACTGAAGTGCGTGTGTCCTTTTAAATATATTTCGTAAAATAATTTTAAGTCACCAGAAAAGCCTAATTTACCTCAAAAGCAGGTAACGAGTGAAAACCAGATCTGTTCCAAAAAGGGACACAACGGTCCTTGGGTATCTCCATGAGAGGATTGCTCTAGGCCCCAGTGAAGTCACCAAAGTTCGGGGTGGTCAGGATAGATATATGCCATGCATTAACTGTCTTTAGAGATGGGATCATCGTGACATTTTCCTCCATGCACTGTGTTGTGTACATTTCCTCCTGTCCCCTCCCACTTCTGTTGGTCCCTCCTCTTCCCCAGATCCCCTTCCACTTCCTGTCTTTGTGCATGCATGTGCAGCACTGAGTTTAACGGGGGTTGCTTACAGGAGCATGGGTGAAGGGTTATTTACACGAGCACCTTACCAGCCGCTATCTCGATGAAGTTTTAAAATCTCTCTTGGTGGATTGTTCTGATGCACACATGATCACATGGTTGGCTGAATTCATGGTTGCAGATATGGAGAGCAATCTCATGTTCCTTAGAGAGTGATTTAAAAAAATAGAGCCGGCGTGGTGGTGCACACCTTTAATCCCGGCACTCAGGAGGCAGAGGCAAGTAGATCTCTGTGAGTTCAAGTCCAGCCTGATCTACATAGCGAGTTCCAGGCCAGCTGGGGCTACAGGGAGACCCTATCTCAAAAAGACCAAAAAAAAAAAAATTCAGAAATAATACTTGAGGTTTTCAGTCAGTGTAATTAACTGATATTTATACCTAGACAGATCAATTAACATCACACCACATCTAAGTTTCATATCAATAAAAGGGTTTCTAACTTTACACATTTGACAAATTTTATCTGTCATTGTGTATGTTTATGTTGTATGTGGGGGGGTGCACATGTGCCATGGTGCATGTGCACAATGTAAAAGGACAGCATTTCCATTGTAGGTTCTAGGGATTGAACTCAGGTCATCAGACTTGCACGGCAAGCACTTTTCCGCACTGAGCCATCTCACCAGCTCACAGATATATTTTTATGTTCGGGATCAGGAATTAAACCATCGTGGCCTGAGGAGGAATGCTGTCACATTCCAGCTGAGCTTCATCATGTTCTGATATGAGCTCAACTTGGGCCTGAATCCAGGGCCTCATGCCAGGTAGGCATGCTCTCTACCATAGCGTGACACCCCAGCCCCAGATAGCCCATTTCTGCCGGCAGATCTTTAATTTTGAAGCTCTTAATATTTTATACTCTTGAGCACATATATGTTGGCATTGTCAAACTCTTATCAGCTTCTCCAATAACCGAGAGATGTGAACAATGTCCTCTCTGTTTTGCTGAGAAGTGGAAGATCTGGAATGGTGAAGTAACTTGCCCAAGGTTTCCAGGTCTTATTGCTTCCCAGGTTTGATGCTCTGTGAACTCTGTTCAGCATTTTCACACGACTCATCCTTTGCTGAGGAAGCTGAGCCTGGAGGAGGAAGTAAGCCAGGCAGGACCTGAGGCTGAGGCTCCTAGTGGGGGTGCCCTTGATGGAAGCAGTCTGTCAAAATCGAGCTAGCTAGTGGGTGACTGAGGTGGGCACAGAAGTGCAGCTCTGGTGTTGAAGTCAGAGATGGGGTTTGAGCAGGTCACCAGCAGAATCCAGAACACGCGGAGTTCACGTATGTGTGAGAACAGGAGCTTAGAGCAGGTCAATCCTGTCTGCACTGGAGGATCACCCTGGTTTCCATGTGATATCTGCAGACTGACACTTGACTAGTTGTAGGCCTATCTCAGGGAAGTTCGAGATGCCAGTGAAGCATCTCCTGATAACCAATGACTGACTGACTGACCTGAGTGATCAATAAGTAGTGATTCATCAGTATGCACCTCTTACCTTCAAAAGTCAAGCAAGAGAGGTTCAGAAAATTTGAAAAAGCAACCCAATCCAATGATCATTTTAAGTTGTGACTCTCTCCTCCTCTGTCCTTTTCCTATGTCAGCCATTCATAGAAAGATGTCATCTGGGGCTGGAGAGGTGGCTCAGCAGGTAAGAGCACTGGCTGCTCTTCCAGAGGACCCAGGTTCAGAGCCCAGCACCCACATAGTGGCTCACAACCAGACATAACTCCAGTTCCCAGAAATCCAATGCCATCTTCTGGTTTCCTCAGGCATTGCACACACATGGTGCACCTACACACATGTGAAATACTCAGACACAATAAATCGTTTTTTTTTTTTTAATCTCAAGAAATCAAAAAAGGATGTTTAAGACCATTTTCACTCTGAATGCAATGCTAGGTTCCTCTCAAACACATGGAGACGTTTCAAAGTAGTAGAATGTGTTCTTTTCTTGTGTATAGTCTATGTGTATGCATGTTTGTGTGCATGCGCACTCGAGTGTTCAGGTGAGTGTACTTGTATGCGCATCCCTGTGGAGGTCAGAGGTCAGCATCTGGTGTTTCTTCAGACACTGTTCACCTTATCTTTGGAGACAGACTCTCTGAGTGAATCCAGCGCCCACAGATTGGCTGGACTGGCTGGCCAGAGAGCTCCGGGGACTCTACCTGTCCCCTTCCCCACCTGTGCTGGGCTTATAGATGGCAGACCTACACATGGCTTTTATGTGGTGCTGGGGGTCTGAACGCGGGTCCTCAAGCTTGTGTCAGGCACTTTACCTACTGAACTGTCTTCCCACACCCTCAGAGTAGAGATTCTAAAACTGCACTCCAGTGATGTGTTGCTCCAGTTCCGTGTGGTTGTACAAACACTTCATACAAATAGTTCAAGAGTGCCAAGCGTTCTTGTAGCTTGTGTTTCAGGGTTGTAGTCTACTGGAATCAGGGCTCTATTGACTCGGCTCACATGATACAGAGCATCATGGAGGTGGGCACATGTGGCAGAGGCCACTCACCTCATGACAAACAGGAAGCAGAGGGAGGAGGGATCCAGGACCACCCCTAGTGACCAACTTCTCCCAACCTCCTAAAGTCTTCACCACCTCCCAAAACAGTGCCACCAGGCCCAAGTGCTCTGCCTGTGGGAGATAATTTTACACTGAAACCATCCCAAGTGGTTTGGAGTCCAAACCCAGAGACAACTGTCTTGGTGAATGGATAGTGGAATGCATGGATCAGAACATATTGAAATGTTCTCTACAAACCTCCCTCATGGTCACCCACAACACTGCCCCTCAAAATTTCCCACACACGTGGCTCACCTGGCTGTTTTACAAACTGCTCTTCCAAAGCCATAGGGCCACATCCTGAGCACAGTAGTCACTAGTCTTAAGAGACCACCTCAGTCTAATCAGAGCTCCTCTCCTCAGTCTACAAGAGTCACATGTCAAGTGCCAACAGTCACATGTGGCCTGTAGTGTGGGCAGCACATTGTAGAACAAGGCCATACACTGTCTTTGCCTACTCAGTTACCACAACAAAATACCATAGGCTGGGAGGCATATAAACCACAGAAGCTGGTTTCCTCCAGTTCTAGAGACTGGAAGTCCAAGATCACAACACTGGCAGATTCAGCATCTGACCCACTTTATGGCTCATAGAAGACCCTGTCTTACTGTGTCTTCATATAGTATAAAAGAAAGCTCAGCTGGGTGGGCCTTCTTTTAAAGGGGCACTAATCCAATGGAGGTGGTAGTGAACGCCTATAATCCCAGCATGTGGGAGGTGGAGGCAGGAGGATAACAGCTCAAAGCTAGCCCGGCTACATAGTACATTCAAGGCTAGACTAGACTACATGAGACCCTTTCTCATAAAATAAAAAATAAAAAAAAATAGGAAGAATGGCAAATGCACACTAATCCCATTCATGAAGTTCTAGGTTCAGAACCACCGCGTGAAGGCCTCACCCCCTACCTCATCTTGGAAATGAGGTGGCAGCCACGAATTTATAGAACACAAATGCACTGTCTAGTAAGCCTACCTGAGATCACCCATGGACATAATTTTTGTTTGATCTACTACTATTCTACTTACTTTCTATTACTGTGATAAAACACTGACCAAACCAGCTCGGGGAGAAGTGACAGTCCATCCTCCAGGGAGTCAGGCAGGAACTCAGGGCAGGAACCTGGAGGCAGGAGCTGGAGCACAGGCCATGGAGGATCACTGCTTACTGACTTGCTCCCCTGGCCCCTGCTCGGCCTGCTTTCTTATATAACCCAGGCTGGCCTGCCCAGGGGTGGCACCACCCACAATGGGCTGGGCCCTCCCGCATCACTCAACAATCAAGAAAATGCCTCACAGACATGGCCACAGGCCAGTCTAATGGAGGCAATTCCCCAATTGAGGCTCCCTCAACCCAGGTGTGTCAAGTTGACAACTGAAGCCAGCCATGATGATGACTATGTTTTATTGACTGGAGTTGTAAGTTCTAAAAGTGGGATGCGGGGCAGGGGCTACTGAGAGATGGCTCAGCAGTTAAGCACACTGTTCTCATAGAGGACCTGGGTTTGATTCCCCATATGCACATAGCAGCTAACAACCATCCATAACTCCAGCTCCTAGGGGATCTAACACCCTCTTCTGACCTCTGGGGCACAGCACAACACAGGTGCACTTACATACATGTAGGCAATACATTCATACACTTAAATAATAAACATTTTTAAAACTTGGATGTGAACTGCTATAAGACTCATATGTTAAAATTTATTTTTTGTCTTATATTTCTAAATAGAAAGAACGCTAACAGTTTGGGGTCTGTCATTCTACAGAATATTAGGTCTCTGCTCCTCTAGTTCAGTGTGTAATCTTATCTAGAATTCCTTCCTCTCATTGGCAAGAGGTGTGTGTGTGTGTGCGCACGCACACACACACACACACACATCCCTCCTGACTTTGAATTTACTGATTCTCTCATAAATTAGGTAGAGTAAATCTTAAGACATTTATTCACTGTGTTTTTACAAATATTGTATTTTTAACTTTTGAAGTTTGCACTTTGGCATGAGAAAGCTATTGAAATCTACACTTTGGGGAACTGTTTAACCTGCAAAGCCTCATGTGTTTGTACAAAGAGAAACATCTTGTAAAGCTGAGATTTCCTCACACCCTCCTTGAGAATGAAATAGGATGGCGCCTGTAAAACTTGTAGTGCAGCTCTTGTCACCCTTATTACGTTAGCAAGCTTTTCCAACTACTCTTCTAGATGCCAGACATGCTGCTGTGGCTCCCTTAGGGTTGAGCCTCCAGCTGTGTCCTGGGCACAGAGCCTGTGTCTCTGCTTCTCTGTTCCATTCAGCCCATTTCTATCCCTCTGAAGCCATGAGAGAAGCTTTCCAGCTAATATCTGGCTCCCAGTGGTGAGAAAAAAAGACTTCCAGGCAGAGAACAATCCAGGACCTTCCCCCTAGAGTCCCACTTTCCTCCCTGGGACCCCTTCCTGCCAGCCCAAGTCAGGGACTCTCCACACTTCCTGTCTCCAGTGTAAACACTCCCCCTCCAGCTGCAGCCAGCGCCCCAAGTTTAACTGTTTCATCACTAGAGACCCCATTTCCAAAGCAAGAATATACTTACAGCTGTCTTTCCCACTGTAATGGAGAACTGTTTATAGAACATTTTCCCATTTCCTTTAAGCTTTACCCAGCCATGCTATTTAAATACAAAATTAAATTTTGTTTTTAAATTGTTATTATTTTATATGTATGAGTGTATTGACTGTGTGTATGTAAGTGCGCCCATGTCATGCAATGTTGGCAGAGGTCAGAAGAGGGTGTCAGAGCCCCTGGAGTTATGGATGGTTCTTAGCCATTACGTGAGTGCTGGGCTCTGAACCTGGGTCCTCTGCAAGAGCAGCCAGGGCTCTTAACCACTGAGCCATCTCTCCAGCTCCCTTTTTTGTTTTTAATTCTGATAATGCCTCTATTTTTCCCTAAGGTTCAGAACTTTTCACTGGGGATCGTCCAGTGTAGCATTGAAATCAGTTATGACCGAAGCAACTGACAGATGGGGAAAGGAGGGAAGTTTTGCTGCTGTTTTTCAGAGTTTATAGAACCAGATAAAGAAAACTCAGTCCAGAGTGTAACTGCAGTCTTGACACAGGTACACAGCTCTGACTCTGAAATAAAGATAAAGACGGTGCTCAGTTAGTGAAGAGAGCAAAACAAAGATCTCCAAAAGACAGGTGGATGGGGCTGGAGAGCCAGCTCAGCAGCTGAGAGTACCAGCTGTTCTTGCAGAGAACTGGGGTTCAGTCCCAGCACCCACATGGCAGCTGACAACTGTCCATAACTCCAGGCCCAGGGGATCCAATGCCCTCTTCTGGCCTCCGTGGGCATTACACACATGGGTGCACTTGCACACAAAGAGGCAAAACATTCACACACATAAAATAAAAATAAACAAAATTTTAAAAAAACACAGGTAGGCAGAGTGTCAGAGCAGTGCACCATGCCCCCTGCTTCCTGGGTCCAGGAATCGAGTTTGTGTCAGAACTGGGTGAGGGCTACTAGGTCATCTCTACAAGATGGAGGCAGCATACTTTATCTTCAATGACACAGACAGAAAGAGGCAGAGCACACCAGAGTCTGGGGAGAGCTGGAAGAAACACTCCTCACATCACATCCAGCTGGAGTTCCATCATAGAATTCATTTTCACTGAACTCCTGTCAGGTCTCAAAACAAATAGTCCTCTACACATGGTCATATGGCTGTACTTCCCAACAGGATGTTATTGATGAGGTCAAACTTCAGCGAAATTAGGCCCGTTCCTAGTTAAGTTCTACAATTCATTCGACCATTTTAGCTATAAAACCTGGAGCAAGTTGCAGCACCACTCTGCCTGGCCTCCTCCTCCAAGAAAGGGTGATGATAGTTAACTCACAGGGCTGTGTGAGAACCTGATGAATCAAAACACAGAGCTGCTTAGAATCCCTTGTGGTAAAGACACGGTCTTAACAGCGTGATCACTGCTACTATCCTGCCATTCCACCATCTCCCTGAAGTCACTCGGGGTGCTAAGATTGTGACTTGAATATTTGAACAGAAGAGTGCATTCTGCAAATGTGAACACGTATTGGGTTTCAGGCTGACAAATTAAACAATGAAACACAGAAATCAGCCACTCTCACTCAGACAAGCAGAGGGCGCAAGGGAGAACTGGATCATTTTAGACATGACCTTGTTAAAGCCTGTTTTTACTAAGCATAAGGAGATGCTCCAGGGGCTGGAGAGATGGCTCAGCGGTTAAGACTGACTGCTCTTGCAGAGGACCCGGGTTTGATTCACAGCACCCACGTGGCGGCTACGAACCATCCTTAACTCCAGCTCCAGGGGAATCCGAAGCCCTCTTCTGACCTCCACGGCATTGCATGACACGGGTCCACTCACATACATGCAGGCAGTACACTCATACACATAAAATAAAGTTAAAAAAAGAGAGAGATGCTCCAAACCAAATGACCCTGTGTAGTGTCTCCTGGGGGCAACAGTAACAGAATGTGGCAGACCAGGTAGCTAACTCCACAGAACTGTTGTTTTCACAGCTCTGGAGGCCCAGTCTGAGGCGGTTTGACCTGCCTGACCACATATCCTTCATTGGTGCCTCACAGATGCTGCTTCTCACATGCGGCATCTCCACCCTCGGGACCTCGTTTAACCTTATCACTTCCTCTAAAGCCCCAATCTCCAAATAACGGTAGCACTGGAGGTTGGGGCCTCAGGTTTTGAACCCAGATGCACAGTCTAGCTGGTACCACGGCTTCACCATGCGCCCTGGGCTCTTTCCCTGATGATTATTTTAATTATTTTGTTTTACTGGGCCACATCAGGCCATTTTCATGCAGGTTTATGACAGTTGAGCGTAGTCCCCTGTTCACCACCAGCAGCCCCCTTCTACCCATCCCTGCTTAGGCCCCTCTGCTCCTCTAGACAGTTTGTTTTTTTAATTTTATGTGTATGAGTGTATTGCCTGCATTTGTAAAAGCGCACCTGTGTCGTGCAATGCCCAAGGAAGACAGAAGAGTAAGTCAGATCCCCTGGAACTGGAGTTATGGATGGTTATTAGTCATCATGTGGGTCCTGGGATTTGAACCTAGGTCTTCTGCAAGAGTAGCCAGTGCATGTAGCCACTGAGCTATCTCTCCAGCCCCCCAGTTTTGATCCTACATGTGTGGCATCTGTACATATCTGGTTATATGTATCTCCAGAACTCACACGTGAAAGCATGTGACCTTGTCTTTCTGTGACTGACTTCTAACCGCCCTGAGAGAGGCGTCTCCTCAGTAGCAGCACGCGTGCATGCTCAGGGAACTCCACCCTGCAGGCTTTGCCTGAGGCGCGCTCCCCTATGTCCTTCTGCTCTCTGCCTGCGCCTGGCCTGGCCTCAGCGGCTTCCTCCAGACAGCCTGTTCCAGCCTTCCCACAGGGCATCCCCTCTGCTCAGCTGAGCGCCAAGCCTGTGCCTTTCAGTTCATTTTCTTCTCTGCCTCAGCTTCCCGCTGAGTTCCCAGAATGCCCACTTTTCCCCTCCGCCTTCACCAGCACCCTTCCCTAGCACAGACACTCAAAAACTGGGATGGATGAGGGCGCATGAGAGTCTGGCTAGATGCTCAGCGGTCAAGAGCATGCACTGCTCTGGCAGAGGGATGGAGTTGGGATCCCATACCCACTGCAGGCAACTCACAACCGCCTTAGCTCCAGTTCTTGGAGATCTGATGTTGTCTTCTGGCCTCTGTGGCACCTGCACACACGTGTGCACACACACATAAATAAGATTTTAAAAAAAGAATAAAGTTTATGGCCCACCAATGATAACCAAGTACAGTCAGTCTGAGCAACGGGGAAGGCTAAACACCAAATGTGCACTGTGGTGATCCACACAGAAAAATTCAGAGGGCTTTCATTTTAAATATTCTGTATTTCTTCTGAAATACAGAATTATGTTCATTTTCATAGTAACATATAAAAT
This sequence comes from Nannospalax galili, assembly GCF_000622305.1. Classification (NCBI taxonomy): domain Eukaryota; kingdom Metazoa; phylum Chordata; class Mammalia; order Rodentia; family Spalacidae; genus Nannospalax; species Nannospalax galili. Next base: position 1,246,732 of record NW_008342627.1, read on the forward strand.
TTACTTTTTATTTTACTTTTACTTTTTGTGTGCATGTATATAAGTTCACCATGTGTGTACAATGCCCGCAAAGGCCAAGAACGGCATCGCATCCCCTGAAACTAGAGTTACAGATGGTTGTTAGGCTCCATGTGGGTACTGGGAACTGAACCCCAGCTCTCTGGAAAAGCAGCCAGTGCCCTTACCTTAACCATTGATCCAGTCCCCATAACCTTTCCAGTCCCCATAAAATTTATTTTTAAAAGACAGGCTCTCTCTCTCTCTCTCTCTCTCTCTCTCTCTCTCTCTCTCTCTCTCCCAAGCTGGCTGCAAACCCCAGAGCTCAAGCAGTTCTCCTGCCTCAACCTTCCAAACAGCTGGGACTATAGACACAGGCAGCTCTGCCAGATGCATTCATTTTGGAATAAGAAAGGTCATTAGAGACTGGGGATATAGCGCCTTCAGTCAAGTGCTTGTCTGGCATGCGCAGAGCCCTGGCTCCCATCCCCAGCACTGAAAATGAGGTGTGGTAGCCCACACCTGTAATTATATAAAAGTATAAAAGTCCTTTATAGGACATATATATAATTCTGGATGGAGAGGTGAATGAGTGGTTAAGAGCACTGGCTGCTCTTACATCGGACCCAGGTTCAGTTCTCAGAACCCACAGGGCAGCTGACAACTGTCCTCATTTCAGTCCCAGGGAATCTGATGACATTTTCTCATCTCCTGGAGCACTGCACAACACAGGTGCACTTACGTGCAAGCAATAAACTCAAACATATAAAATAAAAAATACACATGTAGTACAGACTCAAATGCCTCCATTTTGAGAAGGTGGATGTTAGGAAAGGTGGTTGCTAACCTCAACAGGAGGGTTGAGGGGTGAGCTGAGGAGGGCTGTGAGGCAGGGACAGGTGCAGAAGTGTTCTCCTAAAAAACGACAGTTTGTAAACTAGCTTGACCATTGTGTGTATGCATACGTTTTCGTGTGTGTGAGCACATGTGTGCACATGAGTGTGGAGGCCAGGTGTCTTCCCTTATCTCTCTCCACTTCACTGTTTGAGGCAGGGTCTCTCACTGAACCGGAGCTTGACTGGTCTGACTGGCCAGCAAGCTCCAGGGCTCCTCCTGTTTTTGCCTCTCCACCTCAGGGTTACAGACAAGCAAGGACATGCTGGGGTTTATGTGGATCCTGGGGTCAAACTCAGGTCTTCATGCTTGAGTAGCAAGCACTTTACTGGATGAGCCATCTCTCCAGCCCCCGAGTTGATTATTTAAGCTACATACACATATAGTGGATAATAAAAACTTCATTTTTCTTTGAGACGGGGTCTCACTATATAGCCCTGGCTGGCCTGGAACCCACTATGCAGACCAGGCTGGCCTCGAACTCACAGAGCTCCATCTGCCTCTGCCTCCCAAGTGTTAGAATTAAAGGCATGCACCATCATATGAGGCCCAGGAAATAAAAACTTGTAAAAATTTTTAAAAAGTTGTACATGCTAAATGCCATACACTTCTTTGGCATTGAAAAAAAAAACAAGCCTGTAGTACAGTCCATTTTGAAACATGACTTTTAGCATGTATCAAGTCTGTGACTTACCGTCTCTTATTTTCCTCTCCTCATCTTCACCAACCATATAGAAAGTCGTCCTAGAATTCCAGGGGATAGGGAGAAAGAATAGGGATTGTTTTCAAAATTAAAAAAGCACAAAATCTCTCAGTTACAATTAAGTGAAGATAAATTTTAGTATAATGCATGGTTATATGATTGAGGAAAGAAGGTAAAATCTACTTTATTTTGAGAGAGAGGGGGGGAATACACGCTCAGTCTCCTTATGCATGCACACAGGATCTACACAAACTGAACAGGCACACAGACACTCAATCACACACATACAAGGACACATATAGTCCCACTAAGAAAAGTCTCCGATATTTATGTTCATTACATTTACTGTACAACTGTGCAACCTAAATCATTACTGGTTTCTTTGACACAGGAATCCAGGCAGATCAGGAGGCTTGCCTCCCCAGACCCCACTACCACAGAACACAGCCAGTGTTGTCCTCTGGGAGAGAAGGAAGCCATTTAAATTCAGGGAACAGACTCTCAAGAATGGAAAGCTATTTTTAGCTCAAACTGTAGCTTAATTTGGAAACCAGGCAGCTGAGCTCCTGCCATTTTCCTGGGTTGACTTTTTTTTAATGGCACTGGGTGTCTGCACACATGAACACGGCTGTCTCCATAAGTGGTATTTGGAACATTTCAAAATCCATCACTCAAAAGCTTGCTGAAAAAAGTTCATGCTGGAGCTTTGAAAGTTTTGTTCTTGGCAGACTGTTGTTCTTAAATTCATGGTGTATGGCTGTCCTGCTTTGTTTCTCCATTGCTGTGACAAAACACTCTGACCACTACCAACTTGGGGAGGAAAGGGTTTATTCAGCTTACATCTTCCAGGTCGCAGTTCATCAGGGAGCCCAAGGTAGGAACTCAGGGCAGGAACCTGGAGGCAGGAGCTGGAGCACAGGCCATGGCGGAATGCTGCTTACTGACTTGCTCCCCTGGCCCCTGCTCA
>NW_008342627.1:1250665-1271187 GCF_000622305.1 Nannospalax galili
CACAGGCCATGGAGGAACGCTGCTTACTGGCTCGCTCCCCTGGCCCCTGCTCAGCCTGCTCTCTTATCCAACACAGGCCCACCTGCCCAGGGGTAGTACCGCCCACAGTGGGCTGGGCCCTCCCACATCATTCATCAAGAAGATGCCCCTCAGACATGGCCACAGGCCAGTCCAACAGAGGCAATTCTCCAATTGAGGCTCCCTCAGCCCAGATATGTCAAGTTGACACCAAAGCTATCTAGCACAATGGCCCACCCAAAATGAAAAGGAAGAAGTTCTTTTCCAATTTCATTTATTTGTTTATTTATTTATTTATTTTGGATGTGTATGAGTGTTTTGCCTGCATGTGTGTAAGTGTACCACCCATGTCGTACAATGCTCCTTGAGGTCAGAAAAAGGTGTCAGATCCCCTGGAACTGGAGTTAAAGACAGTTGTTAGCCACCATATGGGAGCTGGGATTCAAACCCAGGTCCTCTGCAAGAGCAGCCAGTGCCCTTAAACCACTGAGCCATCTCTCCAGCCCCCTTAGAAAGGTGCTCTTAAAGGATTTACTCCGTCACAATTTGGGATGCTACATCAACCTGTGCAACTACCTGATAGGACGGCAAATAGGCCTTGATGTCAGTGGCTGGCTGGGAGGCCAGAATAAAGACAGGGCTGGGCTTTCCGGACTCCCAGTGCTCACATTCACAAGTATTTCCGAGGATTTTAGGGCAAGAAGACACCTACCTACCAGCCTTGAGGATGTGGGTTTGGCGGTGATTTCTGCTTTGGGCCATCCATCAGGGTAGCTTAAATTCAAATTTAATTAAAATAAGATAAACCGGCTGGAGATATGGCTCAGAGGTTAAGAGCACTGACTGCTCCCCAGCAGAGGACCCAGGTTTAGTTCCCAGCATCCACATGGCTGTTCACAACCATCCTAAGTCCAGTTCCAGGGGATCCCACCCTCTGTTCTGACCTCAGCAAGCAGAGCACACAGGTGGTGCACTTGCATACATGCAGGCAAAGCACTCACACACGTGAGAATAAATAGAAAGAAAGAAATAATAGAAGTTTTTGAGAAGCAACTTTGGGAAGGAAGAGTTGATTTGGGCTTGAAGCTTGTAAGGGATATGATACAATCCATCATGGTGGGCAAAGGACAGTGGGTAGGCAGGAAGCGGAGAGCAGATGAGCCCCCCCCAGTCACACACTTCGTCCCGCGAGACCCCAAACAACCCCACCAGCTGGAGACCAGGTATTCAAACTCCTGAGCCTGTGGGGGACATGTGATCCTCAAACCACAACGGAAATGGTAGTTTCTGGATAGAAAACAAAGCAGGCAAGCTTCTTGCCCTTATATGGGTAGGTGGAGCCATGACTCCAGAACAGAAATTCGTGGGAAAGCGGAACAGAGAGCAGAGGGATGCAGGACGGGCCCTGAGAGCGTGCAGTGAGCCTTGGCCCAGTCAGAGCCCAAGGGCTCCCTCCAGCAGGGAGAAAGAAGGCAGAAGAGGTCTCCAGGGCCGCTGCTGGCCCAGGGGCTGCCACCCAGCACGGGTCGGCTATTTGCAGTTGCCGCCATGGCACTAGCCAACATCAGTGTGTGGGAGGCTGCAGGACCACAGGGACACGAAATTTGCCACCCCTCAGGGCCACCGTTCCCTGCTTTGCCCAGATTCATATCTCCTGGGCAACAGTGCTGTGCTGACGTCAGGGTTAAAAATGGAACGAGGCTAACGAACATCTGTAATGGAGATAAAAAATAATTCGGGATTCAGCCTGTATATTGCACATGCAGGTCAAACGGGCCATGCCGGTGCCAGCAGCTCCAGTGTGTTGGGAAGAAAATGCATGCAGACTCAGCTAGGATATCAGGGGAAAGTTTGCATTAGGGTTTGCTTCAGGGTATCTGGTGTACAGGGACCGTGCTCCACAAAGCAGCTGAATCCCAATTCTCTAAAGAGGAAATTACTTTAAAAACTGGGTTTGCTGGATAGCTTTAGTGTCAATTTGACACACCTGGGTTGAGGAAGCCTCAATTGGGGAATCGCCTCCATGGGACTGGCCTGTGGCCATGTCTGTGGGGCATCTTCTTGATTGTTGAGTGATGTGGGAGGGCCCAGCCCACTGTGAGTGGTGCCATCCCTGGGCAGGTGGGCCTGTGTTGCATAAGAAAGCAGGCTGACTAGGGGCCAGGGAGCAAGCCAGTAATCAGCGTTCCTCCATGGCCTGTGTTCCAGCTCCTGTCTCCAGGTTCCTGCCCTGAGTGCCTACCTTGGGCTCCTGGATGAACTGTGACCCTGGAGATGTAAGACAAATAAACCCTTTCCTCCCCAGGTTGGTAGTGGTCAGAGTGTTTTGTCACAGAAATGGAGAAACAAACTAGGACACTGGGCCTGGGGGTGTAGCTCAGTTGGTGGAGCGCTTGCCTACCATACAGGAACTATGGGCTCCATCCCCAGCATGGCATAAACTAGGCATGGTGGCGCACACCTCCAATGCCAGCACTTTGATGGAGGCAGGAGGATCAGAAGTTGAAAGATCATCCTTGACTATATAGTAAGTGCAAGGCTAACCTGAGCCACATGAGACTCCATCCCAAAAATAAATAGAAGGGGTTTGGAGACATGTCTCAGTGGTTAAGAGCACTGACTGCTCTTGCAGAGGGACCTGGGTTCGGTTCCCAGCACCCACATGGTGGCTAACAACTGCCCATAACTCCAGTTCCAGGGGATTCGATGACCTCTGTGGACATTGCAAGACACAGGTACACTTAGGTACATGCAGGCACAACACTCATACACATAAAGATAAATAAATAATAAATATATAAATAAATGGAAGGAGGGAGGGAGGAGGGAAGTAAACGGAAAACGGGCTCTGAAGAGGCTTCTCCTTCTGCCTCTGCGTGGGCCCTTCCCAGACTCAGGTCTCAGATCTCTCTCTTCAGCAAACTCATCCATGAGACCATCACCTGCTCATCAGTAAGCAGAAGAGTGGAGACAGAAGGCCAAGAGGGAGAGACTTTACTCTGGCCTTGAACCTGGACCTGCTACTTCTGAGAGTTAACTGCTGAGCAAGCACAGTGCTTTGGCACAGGGGTCCCTTCAAGCCAGGGCTGCAGACTCAGCACCTGCACAACGGCCGGCAGCTGACAGAAGGGAGCAGGGTGGGCTGGGAAACTTTCCTGGTAAACTGGGCTCTGTGCCTTCCTTCCCTGACCCACAACTGTCCCTTTCTTTTTTTTTTTTTTTTCCTATTTTCACCTATAACTTTTTAAGCGAGCTGTATTTTCACGTGAAATGTGGATAACCAACATCGTGAGCTAACACAGCTGCGAAGAAGATCTGATCTTCGGCCGGCTGAAACGTGCTAGTCTCACAGCTAAAGAAAGAGGCTTGTTGTGAAGATGGGTGGCCAGAAGAAATGCACAGTGAAAAGAGGGACCTGGAGTGAACAGAGGGGGGTGTACTGTTGGGACAGTGAGCGCATCCTCCGCCAGGTGAGCATCCTCTGCTGGTAGTGCAGCTCACTGAGCCCTGGGTACAGAGGTGCCTGCATCACATGAGTGACAGTTGTGACCCACTAACCCCCTCACTTGGGTTTGGTGCTCACCAAGCTGCTTCCGTTTTTACTTTAGCTTTGCAGGACGACCCCAAATGAAGACCACAAATGTTAGCATCCAGTTTGCACTTTTCTTTGGGGTCTTTTTACCCTAACTGCCTAGCCAATTCCTACCTCCTATTCTTATCACACCATCCTCTGAAGGGATTACCAAAATTGCCAATAGGGAATTGGGACGCAGACTGCTCTGGCTTCTTCCATGCTGAACAGGGACGCAGGGTGAGGCAATTGGAGTACCCCTTCAGTGGGTCTATCTAAGAGACTCCCAGATTGCATAACTCTTCTCTAAGGGGAAAAGAAAGTCTTTGAATTATGAATAGGAGATGTGAAGAAGTAAAGGCAAGAGTAGTTAGCATTACAAGTTCACTTTCTAAAATAAGTAGGCATGCTGATTTTACAAATTAATTGCTTCTGATTTACCTACCCCCTAGGTCCTCATCACCTAATACATGATGCTTCATTTGAATGTGGTGGTCTTCCCTACATCTGTGGGGAGGCACAGAGCTGTCTGTTTATAGTCAAAACCTGAAATTACTCATTTCTCCAGGGAACCTTGGCTTTTGAATGGGAAATGGTATTTAAAGGCCACAAGCTGTGTGTGCCCTGGCCTTTTCAGTGGACACAGCTAGGAACAGCAGATTTCTGGAAATGTTTTAAAATCACAGGCTCATACTGATATTTCCAATTCAAATTTAGCATTAAAGGAAAGTGTGTGTGTGTGTGTGTGTGTGTGTGTGTGTGTGTGTGTGTATGGAGAGTTTATCTTTAACATTATCATAGTTATATACTTTCTCTTTCTCTTGTAATATATAAAATATTTTCAAAATAATACTATTACTATTATAGTTAACAATAAGACTAGTTGGGGCTGGAGAGATGTCTCAGCAGTTAAGAGCACCGACCACTCTTGCAGAGGACCTGGGTTCTGTTCCTAGCACCCACATGGCAGCTAACAACCATCCAGAAGTCCAGTTCCCAGTAATTTAACATCCTCTTCTGGCCTCCACAGGCATCGCATGCATGTGCTGCACTTAATAACAACCGTCCTTACTTTGCATATTTGCATTTTTTTTTTTTTTTGCCTTTTTTGAGATAGGGTCTCCCTATAGCCCCAGGCTGGCCTAGAACTCACAGGGATCCGCCTGTCTCTGCCTCCAGAGTGCTGGGATAAAGGCGTGCGCCACCACGCCCAGCAGAGAATTGCATTTTTACGAGAGCATGGTAGGGCTGGGGTTGCAGCTTGGGGATAGAGCACTTGCCAGGATGAAGCCCTTGGAGGCTGGTCCAATGGAACGGATTGAAGAGAAGGACAAAACTAAAAAAAGACCAGTGAGGAGTGGGGAATCTTCTCCAAGAGGCACGAATTGCAGTGCTCAGAATTGTAGTGTGGCCAACCAAGTGGCGTGGGATCCTCAGAACAGGGATGCAGAAGCAGCGGGGGTTAGAACAGAAGCGGCGGCAGCATGGTGCCCAGGTGGGCATCTGAGAAGCACTACAACTGTGGTGCACAAAGCCCCATGTTTTCTACGGGGTGTGCACAAGTGAGGGTGTGCCCACAGGACCCAGAAGGGGAGCAGAGGCTGAGCTCAGTAGGGAGGAGAGTATGGCTTGTGTCTGAGGCGTGAAGGAAGTAGCTACTTCAAGCACTGAAATGGTCCGAAATTACCTTGGTGTGAGGGAAGGCTGCAGCCAAAGGCTTGGTCAGCCTTCTTTACAAAGCTTCCTGCACCCACCCTCCCTTTCTCTTTCTACTGCCATGAGCCCCGCCCCCCCTTTAGTTTGTGTACAATTCTCTTCCCTTATGAAAAAAAAAAAAAGCTATTTTAGGGGCTGGAGAGATGGCTCAGTGGTTAAGAGCCCTGGCTTCTCTTGCAGAGGACCTGGGTTCAATTCCCGGCACCCACATGGAAGCTAACAACCATCCATAACTCCAGTTCCAGGGGATCTGATGCCCTCTTCTGACCTCTGTGGGCACTGCATGACATGGATGCACTTACACACATGCAGGCAATGCATTCATACATAAAAAATAAAAATAACAGATAAAAAAATTTTTAGGTTATGTGTGTATCTCTCTGTGTAACTGTAAGCACATGTGTGTGTGCCTGCACCTGACACTGGAGGAGGGTCCTCCTCTGCCTATTCCTCCGAAACAGCTTGGTCTCAGTTGGGCTTCAAGCTGGGAAGCTCTAATGACCCTTCTGTTTCTACCCCTCAGAGCTGGAATTTGATGCATTCATGGGGACACCTGGTTTGTTACATGTGCTGGGATCCAAATTCCCATCCTCAGTGTTGCAGGGTAAGTGCTCTAAGCCACTGAGCCATCTCTCTAGTCCTACTTCTAGTTTTATATACACATATATATTATGTATGCTTGTGTGTACAGTGTGTATGTGTTCAAGTGTGAAGGCTGGTTCTGGGGCTCAAACTCAGGTCCTCAGGCATGCACTCTCCAGAGCTTCTACCCATGAGCCACCACGCCAGGACAATTCTCTTCCTTTTTATTTGTATTTTCCATTTTTTTTTTCTCATTGCAGCTGGTTTGTTTGTTAGTTTCTTTGTTTGAAGCAGGGTCTCCCTGTAGCCCCAGCTGTCCTGGAACTCACTATGTAGACCAGGCTGGCCTTGAACTCACAGAGATCCGCCTGCCTCTGCCTCCCAAGTGCTGGGACTACAGGCATGCGCCACCACGCCCGACTCTTTTTATTTGTATTTTAAGATATTTTTCCTTCTGGTGATTCAGTGCCCTCTCTGGGATTGTCAGAACTAGAGTTCTGGTCTCTGAAGGCATTGCACACACAGAGGGGGTGGGGGGAGAGGGGGAGAGAGGGGGAGAGAGAGAGAGAGAGAGAGACGGGGTGGAGAAAATGAAGGAAAAGTAAGTGCTATCAGTCCAGCAGTCCCCCCCAGCATTTGAATGGTTGCCATCCATCCTTCATGGAGAGAGGGGAGAGAGAGAGAAAGAGAATGAATTAGTAGACAAGCTCATGTGGCCCAGCCTTGAACTCACTATATAGACAAAAATGACCTTGAACGATGATCTTCTACCTCCCAATTTCTAGTTTTAAAAAGAAGAAACTTTTACTGTCGCTCAATCCCATGACCACGTTATAATTTTTTCCATGTTGTAATTTTTCTTTTTTTTCTAATGAAGAGATACTATGGGAGAATGCTTTTCTAATTTCCAGAACAAATTCTATAGCATATTTCTATTTTTAAATTGTTAAATGTAAACAGTATGGCGTGGGCCGTTGGTCTACTTTGAACCTGGCCACGGCATCATTTTAATGACCTGAGTCCTCCACTGCCTTCTGTTATGTTGCTTCCTTTTTTTTTTCCTCTCTTCTCCCTGTAGCCCCAGCTGGCCTGGAACTCATTATATAGAGCAGGCTGGCCTCTGAGAGATCTGCCTGCCTCTGCTTCCTGAGTGCTGGGTCAAAGGCAAGCACCACTTTCGTACATCATCCAGGTCCTCTCTTTCCCACCAGGTCCTTTATCTCTTTCTCAGCAAAGGTTGTATATGGGTTCATCTCTACATTTTACATGGTGTTTATTTTAAAGCTTATCAGGCATATGATCTTGTCATGTCTACAGGGCACTGGACAAACTTGGCTCTTTATCATTCCCTACTCTGAACTTTGAGCTTGGATGTGTGAGAGAGCTAGATTAACACTAGACTTACAGAATTTGGGGCAGGAGAGTCTCAGGACTGGCAGACTCTGGCTGGGGTCCACTGTCCTCTTAATCTGCAGCTGATTGTGTGCTGGTTCAAGGGACTTTGGAAAATGGACTGTTATTTTGTTTATTTCTTACTACAGCAAAGGCCTGTTTCCTAGTTATGTCTCATCTTGGCTACAGGATAGTGTTGCTTTATCTCAGTGTGCTCTTTACATTGGGACCTATGCTGAACAATCTGCCTTGATCTGGACGACCTCTGCTTAGGCAGAGAGAGATCTGTGGCAGGATCTTATGATGACTCTTACAAAGCTTTCACTTGGAAGTGTTCTCCATCAATCCCTGTTTGACTATTTTTCTTTCTTTCAATTTTTTTTGTCAAAGCAAGTGACCTGCTCATGTCTGATGTCAATGGACCAAGCGTGGTTTGTTTACATGGACCCTGAACCTTCATGAGCAGTAATGGAAATCACTTCATTCCACATTCCTGCAGGTATGTGTGTGTGTGTGTGTGTGTGTGTGTGTGTGTGTGTGTGTGTGTGTGATACATGTGTGATCTTTATGAAGTAGCTGGGATTTTGCAGAGCAAAATTATAAACTTGATTTTTTTCATAGTTTTTTGAGTCTCTCTTGATATCACTTGGATCCAAAGCAGACCTGAAAGCTTTTCTTTACATCTGGAGAAATTATCGCACAGTCTCACCTTTGTGGCTTTAAAAGCTCATTGGCCCAAACCACCTACTTAACCTCTCAGTCAATTTAAAGCTCCTCGTCTCAACTTTGTCTCTCAGGAGGACCTGGGTCTGGGCCTTTCCAGTAGGAGGTTCGATGTTCAGGAGCTGGAGGAAGGAGGACCCAGAGTTCAAGGTCATCTTTGGCTACATAGTAAGTTTGAGGCTAGCCTCAAAAAACAATCAGCATTATAAATAAAAAAGCACAGACCTGTGAAAAAGACACAATGATAGAGAACTCAAAATTATGATTAACAGGAATGAAAAGAATTACAGACACAGGAAAGCAGCCATGAACACTCCATTGCCACCTACCCCTAGGCACCCATGGTGACAGCATGGGAAAAGTGAGCTCAGAAAGATCTCACTGCTCAGAACTCAGAGCCATTTCTGATTTTACTTTGACTCAGCTTTATCTACTATTAATCTTATATGAAAAAGAAAGAAAAAAAGAAATCCAGAACCTCAAGGAGTAGTTTTAGTGAGAGATGGCTCAGCAGTTAAGAGCACTTGCTGCTCCAGAGGACCCAGGTTCCCAAGACCCACATCAGCTCACAAGCACCTCCTACTTCAGCTCCAGGGGATCCAACACCCTCTTCTGACTTTCATGACCATTGCACATGAAAGATGTACCGATACAGACACACATACGTACACATAATTTAAAGACTTTTTTAAAAAGAATAATGCTCTAAATCTTGGCTTGACTTAGAGCACATGGAAAACAGATCCAAGTTTGGCTTCTGACTGAATCCCAACTCAAAATCACCGGCGCATTTAAGTTAGTCATTCGAAGGCAACCCTACAGGCTTGCATCTTTGTGTGGATAATGAGTCATCCCACCAGGAAGTCTGAAGCCTGTGTGTGAGGCTGTTTGCTGGCCCTGGATAACTCTGGCTGCTGCAACATCATGTTCAATAGTGTTAATTATAAGGGTGTAAGAATAGGAATAAACAGAACAACAACCAGCCAAATCTGAGCATGGTAAGAGTCCTTGTTAGAGATAAGCCGCTGAGATCATCAGCCAGCTGATGAAGAACAGGCTATTTTAATTGACTTGATACTTGATAATAAAAATCACTTCCCAGAATTTTATTATGAAATGTTACAAATGTGCCAAGTGCTGGCTCAGTCATGTGTTCATCGCCCACTGGCTATTGATTAACATTCTGCCATGCCTGCTTTATTAGATGACTACATACCTGTTCATCTTTCCACATACCAATCCACATCATTTATTTGTTTTTTTGAGACAGGGTTTCATGTATTCCAGGCTGGCCTTGAACTCCCTATGTCAGAGGCTGACTTGAATGTCTCATCCTTCGCCTTCTGAGTGCTGGGGTTACAGGCATCATCCTAGTTTGTTTCTCCATTGCTGTGACAAATCACTCTGACCAGTACCAACTTGGGGAGGAAAGGGTTTATTTGTCTTACATCTCCTGGGTCACAGCTCATCAGGGAGCCCAAGGTAGGAACTCAGGGCAGGAACCTAGAGGCAGGAGCTGGAGCACAGGCCATGGAGGAATGCTGCTTACAGGCTTGCTCCCCTGGCCCCTGCTCAGCCTGCTTTCTTTTTTTTTTTTCTCTTTCTTTCTTTCTCTCTTTCTTTCTCTTTCTTTCTTTCTCTTTCTTTCCCTTCCTTCCTTCCTTCCTTCCTTCCTTCCTTCCTTCCCTCACTCCCTTCCTTCCTTCCTTCCTTTCTTTCTTTCTTTTTTTCTTTTTTTTTTTCTTTCTTTCTCTTTCTTTCTCTCTCTCTCTCTCTCTCTCTCTCTCTCTCTCTCTCTCTCTCTCTCTCTTTTCCTTGACTTGCCACCACTCCCAGCCCCAATTTCTCATTCTTTTTTTTTAAATTAATTTATTTTTTATTTTATGTGTATGCACGTATTGCCTGCATGTAGGTAAGTGTACCCATGTTGTGCAATGCCCGCAGAGGTCAGAAGAGGCTGTCGGATCCCCTAGGACTGGCGTTACAGACAGTTGTTAGCTGTCATGAGGGTGCTGGGATTCGAACCTGGGTCTTCTGCAAGAACAACCAGTGTTCTTAACCACTGAGCCATCTCTCCAGCCCCAATTTCTCATTCTTAATACTCATCGACTATATAGCTTTTCTTTTTTATAACAGCTTATAAAAGGGGTGCACTATTCCTGGAGGTACTGCAATACCAGGTCAATGCGTGGAGTGGACGGAGCAAGCTCCTATGCCAACTCCTAGTTCCAAAAATCCATTTAATATATTGTCCTTGGATAGAGGATGTATCAGATATTAAACTGCTAAGAACAGATACTACACTTGATCTTAGCCAAAAGGCCGAGAAGCGATTCAGCCTGCTTTCTTATGCAACACAGGCCCACCTGCCCAGGGGTGGCACCACCCACGGTGGGCTGGGCCCTCACTCAACAATCAAAAAGATGCCCCACAGACATGGCCACACGCTGGTCCTGCGGAGGTAATTTCCCAATGTCAAGATGACATTAAAGCTATCCAGCACAGTCGTGTACATCATACCAAATAACTTAGAGCTTATGCACACTAGGCAAATACTTTCTCAACTGAGTCCAGAGGACCAAGTTCCCAACCCCATTTTATCTTTTATACAGTTAAGCTGCAGGGCCCAGCAAAATGGCTCATCAGGTAAAGGCACTTGCTGTCAAACCTGATGACCAGAGTTTGATCCCTGGGACCCATGTGGTAGAAGGAGAGAACTTTCCAAAGTTGACCTCTGACCTCCACAAAATGCTGGGACACACACTTGTACACATAAACTGAAATGCATACATAAATAAATATAAGAACTTTTTTTGGCTTGAGAAAGTTTGCTTTATTATTTCAATCTGACAAAAACTTCCAAACATTATAAATCTATTCTTTTCTGATGAAGAGCTAATTGAGGGATTTTTTAAAATTTCTGCTCAAATTTTTTTGCTACTTACTTTGGATTTAATTTTTTTAATTTATTATTTTTATTTTATGTGTATGAGTGTATTGGCTGCATGTATGTGAGTGCACCCATGTCATGCAATGCCCAGGAGGTCAGAAGAGAGCTTCAGATTCCCCTGGAACTAGAGTGAAGGACCGTTTGTAGCCACCATGTGAGTGCTGGGAATCGAACCCTGGTCCTCTGCAAGAGCAGTCAGTGCTCTTAACCACTGAGCCAACTCTCCAGCCCTGGATTTAATTTTTAACATGATATTTTATCAATTATTTGAGAACTGTATACTATATTTTGATCATATTCACCCCTATTCTTCTTGGCTCCACCTCCAACGTCTCCACCTCCTCACAACTTCATGTCTTCTTTCCTGTTTGTTTTTAAAATAACTCACTGACTCCAGTTTGTGCCTCCTGTATTCTCGTGGCTGTGGAGCTGTTCCTAGAGCATGGTCCACCTATGGGGGCCACGCCCTTAAAGAAGACTGATTCTTTCTCCCCCAAAAGCCATCAACTGCCCACAGCTCTTCAGTTGGGGCTGGGGGCTCACAAGCCCTCCCTGCTCCATGCTGGAACGGTGACTAGCTGGATTGCCTGTGGGCAACCACAGCTGCCGTGGGTTCATGAGTACAGCTGTTGGTTCTGCCAGGTCCAGAAGACTGTTTTGCTCTGGTCCCCCCCAACCTCTGGATCTTACAATTTCTGCTCCCTCTGGAGTGATGGTCCCTGAGCCTTGGGAGGGTGGACTGATATTGATATCCATTTGTGGCTGAGCACTCACTCCACTGACACATTCTGCACTTCGAGCAGTTGTCAGTTTCTGCATTAACCTCTGTGTATTTCACAAAGAAACTTCTCAGATGAGGTTTGAGAGCTGCACTCATCCATGGGTAGAAAGAGGAATTCAGAGAGAAGTCTGATACTGTTTATTTAGCAGAATAATAGTAATGGTTTATCTCTGGGACCTTTGAGCTCCAATCATGGGTTCTTGGCCAGATTTACAGTACCAGCATACGTGTTCCCTCCTGTGGAGGGAGCAGGCCTTAAATCTAGTCGGAAAGCAGTTGGCTACCCTCATAGCGTTCATGTTACTGTTGCATCCATGAGCATATCTTGCTATGCCAGTCATTATTAAAGTGCACAGCATTCACAGCTGGGTATGACTGTTGATACTTTTCCCCCAGCAGCCTACACAGCACCTTCTGGTACTATAGAAGCTGGCCAGCCGGGGGAGGCTTCCTGGTCAGTGTCCCATGACCAAAGTGTGTGGTTGCAATCATCAGTATATCTTGCCTCTAAATACTTTAGCCTGTCACTAACTAGGGTTCAATATTGCTTACAGGTTTTCTGTTTGTTTGTTTGTTTGTTTGTTTTTTGGTGTTTTTGAGACAGGGTCTCCCTGTATCCCCAACTGGACTGGAATTTACTATGCAGACCAGGCTGGCCTCCATCTCACAGAGATTCTCCTGCCTCTGCCTCCAGAGTGCTGAGATTAAAGGCATGAGCCACCACACCTGGCTTTGCTTAAGGTTTAAGGTAAAAGTACAAATCTTAATTACACTGTTTGAAGAGTATCAACAAAAGTGTGCACTGGGAACACTGAGCTTTGATCTCCGGCTAAAGTGAGAGGGACAATGTGCCACCTCAAGAGAGGACTTTATTAAAATTCAGAGTTGTTTCAAAAGCGTAGCTTCAAAGGCCACCTGAAGGATGTAAGGGCTAGTCACTAACCCACTCCATTTCTTCAATAAATATACTAGTAAGTCAGGTATAGTGAAAAGAAAGAGGCAAGAGAGAGAGGGAGGGAGGGAGAGAGGGAATGACAGAGGGAAGGAGAGAGGGAGGAAGGGAAGGAGGGAAGGAGGGAGGGCAGGTAATATATGAGCAATAGAAAATTGTAGAAATAAACTGGGCATGGTGCCACAGGCCTCTAATCCCAGCACTTGGGAGGCAGAGGCAAGCAGATCTCTGTGAGACTGAGACTAGCCTACTCTGCGTAGTAAATGCCAAATCAGTCAGGGCTACACAGTGAGAAAGAGAAAGAGAGACATAAAGAGAGAAAGAGAGAGAGAGAGAAGGAAAGAAAGAGGAAGGAAGGAAAGAAGAAAGAGAGGTGGGGGAGGGTGATATGGCTCACGATGCTGGGAATTTGAATTCTGCTCTTTTCCGTTGATCCCTTGTGGAGGGATGTCCTAGCTCAGGGCATCCTCTCTGGCTGTGAACCCCCATGTTGCACACAAGCAGCGGCAGAACTGCAGTTTGGAGTTCAGAACTGACAGTGGCTGAAGAGGTGGGAATCTGGACCCACCAGCAGGAGAGGCCATCTTGAAGCAGGGGTCTCGGGGCACAGGCAGACTCAGTAACTTGTGGTAACACTGCCTTGGACACCTGTGCCAACCACACCTGTGGCAGGCTTCCAGGTCTCTGAGGAACACCACGGCTTCCTGGGCTCTGAAACATGGGGTACAGGAGCAGTTCAGGTCCCAGGGGATGGGGCACAGTAGAGCAGTGGGTGGCACAGTGCTAACTAAGCTCAGGCCGGTGCAGAGGCTCCTTCTGCAGGAAGAGAGGACCAGCTTCAGGATGCTTTCTCAGCTGGGCTCAGCATCAGTGAAGTCCTGTTACCCTGCTGGTGAGGACAGCGGCTCCCTGCTGGTTTTCTCCACCTGGGGAAACCTCCTGGAGGGCCCCCTCTTGGCACTCTCCAAACGAGGATGTAAAAGTACAAGTGAAATGTCCTCTATACGTTTCCGGCTAGCATCCATTTTTGTGATTTCTGCCTCATTGCATTCCATAGCCATTTTCCTTAGTGTATAATTCTCTACTCGTTATTTCGTTATTTCTGTAAGGGGGTAAGTGTGGTAGTTCCCTGATCCTCAATCTTCCTCATATTTCTCTGGGATCCCCAGGGTTCCGATGGACACCTGATGGCTCTTCACAATCTGCCTCGAGACCAAGTGTGGTGAAGTAGCCAAGTTCTCAGCAGGGTTGTGTCGGTAGCTCTCTCACGGAAGGAGCTGGAGAGATGGCTCAGCAGGAACGCGCGCTTGCAGTTCTTACAGAGGACCCAAGTCCAGTTCCCACCACCCTCGTGGTGGCTAGCAACCACCTGTAACTCCAGTTCCAGGGGAGCCAAGGCCCTCTTCTGGACTCTGTGGGCACTTGCACTCACACGTGCATACACACAAAGACACATACTCATAAATAAAAACAAATCTTTTCTAAAAATCAGCTAAGATAGGCCAGGTGTGGTGACCCAGGCCCTTAATCCCAGCACTTGGGAGGCAGAGGCAGGTGGATCTCTGTGAGTTCAAGTCCAGCCTGGTCTACACAGTGAGTTCAGGTCAGCTGGGACTACAGGGAGACCCTGTCTCAAAAAGACAAAAAAAAATCTTATTCTCATTTTTTATTTTGTTTTGAGACAGGGTCTCGCTGTAGCCTAGACCTCCTCTCCATCTGGCCTAGAACTCACTACATAGACGAGGCTGGCCTCAATCTCACAGAGATCCGCCAGCCTCTGACTCCCAAGTGCTGGGACTAAAGGTGTGCACCACCACGCCCAGCTTTATTCTTATTTTTCATTTTATTTTGTTTTTTGGGCCTTCTTGTGGACCAGGCTGGCTTCAAGCTTGGTCTTTGGGCAAAGATGACCTTGAACTTCTAATCCTCCAGTGCTGGAATTACAGGTGTACCACCATGATGGATTTGTGCCATCCAGGGATAGAATCCAGGGCTTCATGCACACCAGGCAAGGACTCTACTAACTGAGCTACATCTCGGGCCCTCATCTCTTTCTTTACTGAGAATTTCTTAGAGTTTGCTTTTTTAAACAAAATTTGTTTCAAGACAGTTTACCCCTACTACTTAGAGCATTTTTACAACAGCTGACATAAAGATAATGCTAATGTTATGTTCCATTTTGGTGTTGACATTTGCTGAATGTCTTTTTCTACAAGAGTTGAGATTTCACGTGTCCTTCCCATGCTGTTAATTTTGGGCTGTGCTTTGACATTCTAGATGCTAAAAGTTCTGCGCCTTTCTGAAATCCTACGGAGCATTTTCCTCTGAGCAGACTATTGAGCTAGCTGGCTTCAGAATACTTTCTTTTCTTTCCATTTTTTTTTTAATTTTTTGAGACAAGGTCTCACTGTGTATCTCTGGCTGGCCTGTAACCCACTATATAGACCAGTGTGACCTCAAACCCAAGGAAATCCACCTGCCTCTGCCTCCTGAGCACTAAGATTAAAGGGATGCACTGCCTACCCAGCAACAATGCAAATTTTGATCCTGAGGTTTGCAAGTATTGGGGGGAAAATACAATGGTCAGTGTCAGAGCCCACAGCTGTGGCTGCTTCCTCCAGGTAAGCTCTCTAGGCTCATGAAACTCAAAAGAAACTCAGAAGACTGGAGGGGGGGAGCTCAAGAAACTTCCAGGGCCCTTTCTCTAGACTTCCCCTAGGTTATATAAGCAGTAAATAATTGCCAGGGGGAAAGGACACCATCTGCTGCCAAGCTGTGCAGAGAACTCCAGGCCTGCAGCTTTCCAGAGGCCTCACCCAGGTTGGGCTGGGCTTTCTGGTGATGCGGCTGCTTTGAGTCTCCCCTGTTTCTGGAGGTAACCCCAGTCAACTCACTGGTCACTAAGCTGGATTTGGTGGAGTTGTTTATTTGGTCTGGTGTCTCCTCTCTCAAAGGTAAAGAGAAAGACTCCCCAGGAAGTCATGCAACAAGTGATATTTAAATTCAGGACAAAGGGGGCTGGAGAGATGGTCCAACTGTTAAAAGCACTGAATGCTCTTGCAGTTCCCAGCACCCACATGGCAGCTAACAACCATTCATAACTCCAGTTCTAGGTGATCCAATACCCTCTTCTGGCCTCTGCAGGCATTGCATGACAGGGGTGCACTTACATGCAGGCAAAACACTCATATACATAGAATAAAAATAATAAATAGAATTTTAAAAATAAGTAAATAAATTCAGGTCTTCTTCAATCTGCCAGTATTTTTCAGAGTCTTAAACTAACTGATGGGGCTGGAGAGACGGCTCAGTGGTTAAGAGCACTGACTGCTCTTAGAGAGGACCCAGGTTCAAGTCCCAGCACCCATGGGTGGAGGCTAACAACTGTCCATAATTCCAGTTTCAGAGGATCTGACACCCTCCTCTGACCTCCGTGGGCATTGCACGACACGGGTGCACTCACATACATGCAGGCAATACACTCATACACATAAAAATAATAAAAATATTAAAAAAAACCGTTTGATGAATTCTGTCTAGAATTTGTGTTATCTTATTCGGTAAGTGAAGCAGCCTGAACTGTGCTTACTTCAGTAAACTCAAGACACATTTACTAACTCATGTTTTCGATGTATACCTTACTAAGAAAAACAACTATACAGAAAATAGTTCTGAGTTTCCAGTAAGACCTCTATTCCTGATCCGTAATAAAATTCAACTTGCCCAGGTGAAAGTAGTCCGCAAAACAGAAGGTGATTAACCTTGGTGATTGAGCAGTCTTGGATCCGAACTGACATTTCATTAGATGGAAAATTAGTTAAAATGACATGACATGCAATTTTGAAAGAACAAAATTACATCAGGTATGCAAATGCTCTAGCATATATAAGATAGAAAACAATTGTTAATTCTACCTCCGTTTAGAATTCTGTAAAAGGTGACCTGAAGAAATAGCGCACATCTATTGGTCATATGATGAGAGTTATTTAACTTGTAATTTTCCTTTATAGTTTGGTTAATAGGAAGTTCAGATTTAGGTACAAAAGGAAATCAGTATATTAATCTGTTGAATTGGTATATATATATATATTTTTTACTCAACAGTTTTTTAAGGATAAGATATTGCTATGTATCCCAGGCTGGGCTTCAACTTTTAATTCCCCTGCCTTGACCTTCTAAGTGTTGGAAGTGTAGCCATGTAGTACCACATCAAAAATTATTACATTTAGCTAGTTAGTTTTGCTGGGGTGGGGGGTGTGTGCATGAGCGCCATGGTGCTGTGCAGTCAGAGGAGAACTTTGGGAGAGTTGGGCCTCTCCTTCCACCATGTGGGTTTCCGGGGTTGAACTCGGATCATCAGGTTTGGCAGCAAGGCCTTTACGTGCTGAGCCATCTCCCAGCTTCCATTTCCTTTTGGTGTTACTACTAAGGTACGATGCGTTAAACTTTTTGGACATAGAACATAGCCACTAAAAAAACTATTGTGGATTGTGCCTTTTAATTGTTAAGGTTTAATTGTTAATTTTAATTGCTTTATTTGCCTCAGTTCATGTTTTTTCAATTATTTACTGATACATCCTTTCAGATTAAAGTGGAGATGGTTCTTTCAGAATCAACTAGTCACAGTTCATAACTGAAGTTCGTATTTCACAGTCAGAGCTATCATTTCTGATGTCAAACCTGCACTGCTCTTAGACACTGCCCATTCAAAATCAGTGTTTATGTGCTTTGAGGATTTCTCCAACAAAATAAGATGAAATTTACAAACTGTTTGTATCATCCTCCGTCCTTCGAAGGCTTTTAGTGTAGTCATCACAGTTAACAGTGCTTTTCTTTGTTGAGCACCATAGAAACTGGCTTATTAAATATTCTGCACTTTGCTTTCCAAGTCTAAAGACATTCATAGTAGGCACATGTTGCATTAAAGGACTCATTATTTAAAATGGCTTTGGTTAGACTTTAAAATAATGAGGTGTCTCATGCTTGGATGAAAGCTTTCTCTGTCACAATTTTTACTTAGAAAGAGCCATTTTTAAATAGAAGTGTTTTCTAACTACAGGTCCAACTTCTCCAGCTTGATCTGTGCCAAAAAATTTTAAAAGAATTTCATGGTAATTTTATGAGGCCAGATATTTATATCATTTTTTTCCTTAATTTGCAGGCGCAAGTCTGCCTTTCACAGGGCAAGACATCTTTCTAATTACCAGTTGAAAACCATTTTAAACCTTAGCTTTTCCAGAGTAATCCAGCCTAGGGCAGTGCAGCAATTCTTTCAAATACCAGCTCCTTAAATTAGAGGCAAAACTTGATGCTTCAAAATGGGATTTTCCATGTCAGCCTGCTCAGATCTTCTGCTTTGGGTTTCAGTGTGATTACACTTTGTCACACCAAGTGAACTAGGATCAGACCTGTCCTATGTCACCAGAAACTCCTCTAGAAATCCCACTGGAATCTTCTGACCACTCACAGACCGACATCATGAATCTTCTCATTTCCCCTTTATATTTGTTTATTACTGTTTAGCAGAAAGATAGACCAAGAGCCTTTCATGTTAGTGGTTGGGGGTGTGAATCAGTTGGTAGTGTACTTGCATAGCATGCACGAAGTCCTGGATTCAATCCCCAGTACCTTACAAGCTGAATATGATGGTACATGCCTGTAATCCCAGCTCTTGGAAGGTAGAGGCAGGAAGATCAAAAGTCTAAGATCATCCTTGGCTACTTATTGACTTTGAGGTGAGCCTGGGACACAAGATCTTGTATCAAAAAACAAAAATAAAAGAAGAAAAAAAAAGTCTTCAAATGTTAATAATACAATTTTTGACAGCAGCAGTTACTTTTGGTTGCTATGATAAAACACCACGATTAGAAGCACCTTATAGAAGAAAGAGTTAATTTTGGCTCCAGTTCCAAAGGGAGAGTCCACAACACTGGGGAGGCAGGACAGCAGGAGCAGGAAGCTGACTGATCCTGTTTCCTCAGCACACAGGAAGCAGAGAGGATGAACTAGGAGCAGGGCAAGGCTATAAACCCTCAGAGCCTGTCCTCAGTGACGTACTTCCTCCAGCAAACCTCCACATCTTTAAAGTCCCATAACCTCCCCAAACAGCACCACCAGCTGGAAACCAAGTGTTCAAATACTTGAGCCTACAGGGGACATTCTCATTCAAACGTTCTCATTCTCCATTGTTGAGAGAGTGGTGTGTGAGCAGCCTGATGTAGGTGGGAGTCCTGGGTTGCTAACAGGTGGCTAGCTGCATTGTTCAGAGAGGGGTGTGTGTGTGTGCAAGGTATGTCTGGGCAACACTCTCAGGTGCCTACCAAGGGCACTGTGAGAAGAGGAGTGTGTGCACAGCCCAAGCCAAGTGCCCAGGTTGCTGATTAACCCCTATGCTTCCCTGCCTTAGCCTGCAAACTGAGCAGAGACTGGCTGACTCAGATACTGATGCCACAGGCAAGAAAAAGACCAGTGTTAAATGTGTGGCGTTTAAGCAGTTGCTTCATTAATGAATATTTTCCTGTAACAATAAATTTTGTTTCCTTTTAAATTTTTCTTTTTTGCTTTGGTTCTTTGAGAGTCTCATGGAACCCAGGTTGACCTTGAACCCCTGATCCTCCACCTTCCAAAGACTGGGATAACAGGTATGGATCACCTTGTTCAGCTTACATTGTTTCTTTACATAGTGTCTTCTTGGTGTGTACTGGCATGCAAAGTAGATGCATCTCTGTGAGTGGGTGTGGATGTGCCTGCTCTAAGATAAGGACTCTTCAAGGAAGTCAGGATCCTGGAAATGGAGTAAGCAGGTTTAAGCTGGACAGTAAGATTATAACCCTGATAATGAGAGCATGGGACTAGAGCAATGGCTCAATGGCTAAGATGGCAGCTACTCTTGAAGAAGACCTGAGTTCCAGTCCCAGCAACCACATGGCAGTTAACAAGCATCCATAACTCCAGGCCAAAGGGAATCCAACACCCTCTTCTGACCTCCTCAAGTATTGCACAACATGGGCACACTCACACACATGTAGGCAATACACTTTTACACATAAAGTAAAAAAATTTTTTTACAAAAGAATAATGAGAAGACCCGGGTTCGAATCCCAGCACCCACATGGCAGCTAACAACTGTCTGTAACTCTACTTCCAAGGGAGCAAATCAATACCTTCTTCTGTCTTCCACGGGCATTGTAAAACACGGGTGCACTTACATGCATTGTAAGTGGCAATACACACACATACGCATAAAATAAAAATAAAAGAATAATGAGGTGGAAGAGACACAACAAATGGAGATGTGCTGGGAGTTCTCCACCTACAAAGTGCTGTTGCTGCTGTTACAGGGGAACAAAACAAAACATCCAGACTTAAGGGCGTGCGGGGATCTCGGGGCACCAGCTGCTGGGCGTGGCGCCGGTCTCCCACACGTCGCTGGAGTGCAGCGTCCCGCGGGCTGCGTCTTTGGGTTTCTGGCTCCCCGCCGCTGGGGTGGACGTGGCACAGGTCGCGCACCACGTTGTTGTGGGTCTGTGCTACCGGGGCTGGCCCAGTCGGGTTCCGTCCCAATCCACTGTGCACTCTCTCTCTAAGTTCCGGACCCGTCAGCTTCCGGGTCACGAGGGGAGGTGCAGGACGGCGAAAGCTGGATTTCCGTGAGTCGGCTTACAAAGAGACAGCTCTCTCCGGAGAGGCAGGATCACACACAGAACTCAGCTCAGTGAGTGGTACAGCCCCTTTATTCAGTGACTTAGCTTGGCTCCAAGTCTTAGTGATCCAGCTCCGATTATTGAGGGAAAACCAAGATACTTTATACTGTGGGGGTAGTGGTAAAAGCCTTAGC
>NW_008342627.1:1271452-1273502 GCF_000622305.1 Nannospalax galili
TGAGCCCCCAACATCTCCCCCTGTTTAATTTAAATATGGAGAAGTGCCATCACCAGCCCTAAGGGCCAATTTATTTGTCTCGGGAGAATTCAAAGTTTGATAATTGACCATGGCCTGTTTTGTAGTGATTTTAGCAAATGGCAGTAATTTGTCAGCAAGGAAATCCTAAAAACAGTGAGCAAGTATCAAAACAATGCACAGTATTATCAGGGGGCAACAAGGGATAGGAGCCATGCAAAACAAGGGATTGCTAAGCCAACCTAATTGTCTGGTGGGTTGAAATCTTGAAAATGGGTTACAAAGTTTTTTGAGAGTGTTAACCTTGGTTTCAACAACATTTGATTCATTCACAAAGAAACAGCATCTTTTCCCCAATATCATACACCCTTCCCATGTTTAGCAGTTATCAAGTCCAATGTTCTTCTGTTGTGGAGCACAACCCTGGCGAGAGAGCTCATTTTTTGTTGGAGAGAGTCCAGGCTTCAGTCGCAGATGTTATTGCTTAGTTCAGCTTGTCTCAGCCAGAGCAGGATCACGCGTGGCTTGGAGCAGTTGTCGCCATAGCAACACCTCCAGCATCCAGTTGTCGCCATAGCAACGCCTCCAGCATCCAGGGAGAGTGTAAGTTCATCTCTACCAGCAGGGGGAAGAAGATCTTTCTCTGCTGGCAGCTCCTGAGATGTAAACATTACTGGTAACAAAAGGTGGACAAAGTAATCAACACAGTTTTGGGCTTCTTTCTTGTACCATGTGAAGAGAGGAGGGGCGATTCATGCTGTGCTGGAGAGAGTAGTTAGTGAGGCGTTTGTAGGCTTACTTGCTGAAAATGAAAATTAAATAATTAGCCAGTTTGTTTGAATAAGGGAATATCCATCAGATGAGAGTCAGTGAAATCTTTTCTGTTAAAAAAAGCAGTTAAATATAAAGGGAAGAAAGTTAGACTTGTTCCAGGACATAGCTGATTTTATCTGGTCCTCTGTTTGTCTTTCTTGTAGAATAATATTATGATGAGTTAGCACAGACTTGGCTGCAGGTGCAAGCTGTTGAGAAACATGAAAGTTAGCTGTGGGGTACCTAGAGAATGCACCTGAGTAGAATTTTGTGTTTACTCCAAAACTCCAGCGATTGTCCCATGGATCTGATCTTCTCCTTGAAAAATAAAATCTCTAGCACATGGTATTAGGGAGAGTGGGGGTTGGCTGAAGCGTTGGTGTTAAGCAGGGTAAAGACAGCCATGAGGATGACAGAGAAGGAGGCTCTAGGGGGGCTTTGGGGTGTCGTCTCCGCCTCTTTTTTTTTCTTTGGTTGATCCTGTGGGAAAACACAAGCAAATCCTCTCCCTGTGGTTAGCAATGGATCTGGTCCTTTCCAGAGTCCATCAAAGGGGTCCCTCCATCTGACCATGATGGGTGGAACTGGGTGTGTCTGGGCCCAGTGTCAGGTGATGGGAGGAGCATCTGTCCCTCTATATACATTATGTACATTAAGGGTAAACAAGGCTAATGTTAATTGAATATTGGGAGAATATGTTGTTTTAGCCTGTCTTTTTAATTGGTCCTTTAAGGTTTTGTGGGACCTTTCCACAATGGCTTGTCCCTGTGGGTTGTAAGGGATGCCAGTGTGATGGATGATTTTCCACGCTTCAAAAAAATTTTTAAATGAGGAGCTAGTAAATGCTGGGCCATTGTCTGTCTTTAGTTGTGTAGGGAGGCCCATAATGGCAAAGGATGAAAGCATATGATTTATTAGCTTTTTTGAACCTTCACCAGTCTGAGCAGTAGCCCAGAGGAAGTGAGAGTAGGTGTCTATAGTTACAAATACATATTTCTGTCTGCCGAATTGGGGGACATGAGTTACATCAATTTGCCAAAGGGCATTAGATCTTAGTCCTCTAGGGTTGACGCCCATTTGTTGTAAGGCAGGAGTATGTATGATTAATGCACAAGAAGAGCAGGTTCTAACAATGTGCTTAAGTTGCTTGAGAGGAATGTGGGGAAACCTGAGATGGAGCCCTTGAAAATTAATATGAGTGGCATGGTGGAGGTCTTGG
>NW_008342627.1:1274125-1275708 GCF_000622305.1 Nannospalax galili
ATGGTCGGGGAGGAATTAAATATTAAGAGTTGGACAGGTAGCTTGGGGTTATATCTGGCTAGTGATGCCTCTTGGAAGTGGCTATTAATTATTTGGAGGGCCCTTTTTGCATCTGGGTTTAGATACCATCTGGAGGCTGGGTTTTTGTCTCCCTTTAAGAGATCAAAGAGTGGCTGTAATTGACTTGTGGGGATGGAAAGCCAGGGTCTTAGCCAATAATACTGCCTAGAAAGCTCTGAAGTGAATTAAGGGTGAGTGGGTGGGGGGCATCCAGGACAGCTATTTGGAGAACGCTTTTTGCATCTGGGTTTAGGTACCGTCTGGAGGCTGGGTTTCTGTCTTGCTTTAAGAGATCAAAGAGTGGCTGTAATTGACTTGTGGGGATGGAAAGCCAGGGTCTTAGCCAATAATACTGCCTAGAAAGCTCTGAAGTGAATTAAGGGTGAGTGGATGGGGGACATCCAGGACAAATTTGAGGGGCCTAACAGTAGTGGGTGTTATTTCAGTCCCCAGGAAGGTAGTGGGGGGGACTGATTGTATTTTATTTGTTGCTATTACAAACCTTTTGTCTCTAGGGTGTTTATTATAGCATCTTTTAGGTCTTCTAGAGAGGAATCCTCATCTTGCCAGACCAAGAGGTCATCCATGTAATGATAAACATGTAGCCCCCTTTTTAAAAGGGGTGCTAGTGCATTTGCAACAGCCTCCTGGCATATTGTAGGACTATTTGCCATACCCTGTGGCAGAACTTGCCATTCATATCGATCAGCTGGACCAGAATTGGCTCTGAGGTCCTGTAAGTCTCCATGCCCCTGTCTTTTTCTTTATTACAAAGACTGGGGTGTTCCATGGGCTCCTGGAGGGCCTAATGTGACCCAGCTGTAGCTGTTCTTTTACAAGTTGTTGTAAAATGAGTAATTTCTCCCTGGGTAATGGCCACTGTTCCACCCAGTCTGGTTCTTCATTGGTCCAGTCGAGACAGGGAGTTTGATAATCAACAGTGGCCCTTAGAATTGGGGGTTCTTTTGTTTTTGGGACCTTATCTGATCATCTATTTTAAGGCATTTCTCTTCAGACCCACTAGTAAGAACTACATTGAGGTCTTTCAAGATATCTCGTCCTATGAGGTTTGTAGCTATATCTGCAATCAGGGGTCTTATTGTGCCAACCTCTCCATCAGGGTCCTCTCATTTATAGAGGTTTGTAGTGATGAATGTTTGGGAGGCCCCCCCCTACTCCCATTAGTTGAGGGTCCTGGTATTAATTCCCAGTGTGGGGGAACCTCAGATCGCCTTAAGATGGTTTTATCAGCCCCAGTGTCAAGGAGGCATTTGAAAGGTTTATTGTCTATTTTTATGGTTAATTTTGGATGGGCATTTTCTGTAATACTGGTTACCCATAATGTTTGTGGCTTCCCTCTTGTTAGCGGGGCTGAGAGCTGCCCCGGAAGGAGTTTAAAGGTGGCAGAGGCTTGCCATCTCTGTCATTTTTAGATTTACAATATTTTTTCCAGTGAAAGCCCTTTTTACAGCGAGGACGGAGGGTTTTAGGGGGTCGAGTGGCAGCTGAGTCATTTTGGGGGC
>NW_008342627.1:1276132-1302542 GCF_000622305.1 Nannospalax galili
CTTTTAGCTTGCATTAGGCACTCATCTCTAAATAAGGCTTTCCATTGTACAAATAATGGGCTGGGGAGGGTAGATCTACAGATGTCCCTCCAGTCCTGGGGGGTAAGCAGATTAGTATTAAATGTTTGTAGTATAGATTTTGTCCATGGAGCATGAATTCCATCTTCAGGGACAGCCTGGCATAATTCTTTAAGTTCTGCTGCTGGGAGCAGTTACCAGGCTAGTGGGCATTGCCTTGTTATTTGTAAGTTAACAGGAAAAGCCTCTACCGGTGGGATTTGGGGGTCCTGAGGCCATTGAGGCTGGCAACTTCCACTATCTCTAAGATTACACAGTTGCTCTGTGGCTGTAGGGTGTGGCTGGCGGTGGCGAAGCCGCAGGGTGTGGCGGCAGCCGAGGTGAAGGGGGAGGGGGATTTATCTGAGGATCTTTGGGAACTTTTGAGGTCTGGGCGTTAACATCTGGGTTTGTTGAATCTACTATTGGGCAGTCTGCAGGGTTTTTTTTTTTATCATTTAAAACCTCTCCTTCATTATTTTCTGGTGTTTGTAAGCTTTCTTTCATCTTAGGTGGGTTTCCTAAGCATTGTTGGATGGCTGCCGTTATGGGGAAAAAGGAAAGGGGGAAATTATGCCTTTCCTGGATTTCTTTTTTACGAGCCAGATATGCAATGTTAGTCCAGACCTCTGGATCAGAAATGTCTGCTGACAGGATCCAGGGTGCAAATTGATATACTTCATTCCAAAATTTCAAGCTTTCTTTTTGGGAAATCTTAAGTCCTCTTGATTTAAGTAAGGCTCTAAGGGAGCGAATTTGGAGTTTTTTCTGGCATGATGTTGAATTACCCATTATAAAAGGAAAATAGTGTTGTCTAGCGCTTAATGTTCCTGCAGCAGTCTGACACCAGGGGATTGGAATGCTCTGACAGGCACAAGCATAGCTGCAGACTACAGAAAAAAAAATGGCCTCTTTCGAGTTTTTTCTGGCATGATGTCGAATTACCCATTATAAAGGGAAGATTTTTTTGTAGCAGTCTGACACTAGGGGGTTGGAACGCTCTTACAAGTTACAAGCCTTAGACTGCAGAAAACATGTCACTTTAAAATCTTTTGTTCTGGCCGCGAGTCACCTTGAACTCCCAGGTGCTCCGCAGGGGCTAGTTAATTTAAATTCTCACTTAACTGGTTTTAGCTGTGGTTTGAATGCCCTGGGCGGGGGCAGGATAACGAAACTGACTAGGGAAGTCTGCCTTAGAAGCTGACTACAAAGCTTACGTGGAGATTTCTTAGAACTTTTGGGATTTTTCTAGCAGTGTTAAGATAGAAAAAGTGGGGTGAAGTGATAGTTTCCAAGAAAACGTGCCTGAAATCGAGATCTCAGGGGATTTTGCTTGGCTCCCAGCACAGGCCTTCCCACAGATTTGAGAGACTGGCGACCATCCTAATGACTCTTACATGGCCGCTGCGTCACCAGATTTTTATATTAGAAAGATATATAGATAGAGGTCTTTTGTCTACACCTGTACAGGCGGTCGGAGGTCGTTAGGGGGCAGAGAGGGCTTCAGCTAACGTCAGGGAGTAGCCCTGACCAGGAAGCTTCAGTTGTCTTTCTGTCTTTAACGTCCTCTCGCGAAGACTCTAGACCGGAAACAAAAGGAGGAAATTAGAAGAGATTTGTGTTGCCCTCCTGGTGGGGAGAGATACTCATGAATCCTGCATTTCAGAGGGCACCAGCTGCTAGCTGGCATGAGGTTCAGAGGCCCCACGTTGGGTGCCAGACAAGGGCATGCGGGGATCTCGGGGCACCAGCTGCTGGGCATGGCGCCGGTCTCCCACACGTCGCTGGAGTGCGGCGGGTCCCGTGGGCCGCATCTTTGGGTCCCTGGCTCCCCGCCGCTGGGGTGGACATGGTGCAGGTCACGCACCACGTTGTTGTGGGTCTGTGCTACCGGGGCTGGCCCGGTCGGGTTCTGTCCCAATCCACTGTGAACTCTCTCTCTAAGTTCGGGACCCGTCAGCTGCCGGGTCATGAGGAGAGGTGCAGGACAGTGAAAGCTGGATTTCTGTGAGTCGGCTTATGAAGAGACAGCTCTCTCCAGAGAGGCAGGATCACACACAGAACTCAGCTCAGTCTGTGGTACAGCCCCTTTATTCAGTGACTCAGCTCGGCTCCAAGTCTTAGTGATCCGGCTCCGATTATTGAGGGAAAACCAGGATACTTTATACTGTGGGGGCAGTGGTAAAAGCCTTAGCTGATAGGTACTTTGTGGGATGCCCTATTTACATGTAGAGGTGGGCTCCTGCCAGGCTGTCAGACTGCCTGAAAATCACACAGGAAAACCTGGCAGTTTCAGAGCCGGAGGCCATGTTTCTGGTTCAAAAGATGAGTCAGGAAGATGCTGGGAAGGCACCCTGCTGATAAAAGGAGTCTCTGCATATGAAGCCGAGCCCATGGGCTATCTGGACATAGAGAGACTGCTACTTTACACAACAGGGGTCCCCAACACGGACTCAGCTTCAGACCAACATCAGTACCCAGCTGAGCAAGTCCCCTACCCTGCAGCTGCTGTCCTCTGTGAGAGGCTGACCACACCATCCTTAGGGCCCCACAGGGTTTGGAAATTCTGTGATTTGTGATGATTCTTCTAAGGGGTGGAGAGCATTTAAGAGCCTTTGAAACTCTGATGACCCTGGTATCTGCTATCTAAAAAGAGCATTTTAACCGAGTGGGGGTTTTTTGTACTCATTTTATAAAATGGACATAATCTGAACTAAGGACTTTTAATTAACCCCAGCAAAACCATGGGCTCTTGTGTCCTGAGACTTGGAACCTGATCTTGTTCCCTAAGAACCTCAATTTGGTGCTCAACTCCACTGAGTGAATGTGGGAATGCTTGAGAATTAATGCATCAAAGCACTGAAAGGTGGTGCCCCATCTCCATTGTATGGGACCTTGAGTGAGTGAGATATTCTAGAACTAGAGATAAAAAGGCAGGATGGAGCCAGGTGTGGTAACATACACCTTTAATCCCAGCACTCGGGAGGCAGAGGCAGGCGGATCTGTGAATTCAAGGCTAGCCTGGTCTACATAGGGAGTTCCAGGACAGCGGGGCTACAGGGAGAACCTATCTCAAAAAGACCAAAAAAAAAAAAAAAAAAAGAAAAAAAAGAAAAAGGAAAGGCAGGATGGTCTGTTAAGATCAAAGTGGAATGAAGTTTGTACTTCCCCAATAGAAGCTGAAGAAACCATTTTGAAGAAAATTATGGGTGGGGCCTGACTCAAAGACACAGCTCCAGAGAAAAAGTTTCCAGGGAGCATTCCACCAGTGCAGTTCTAGGAGAGATCTGGGGGAACCAGGTCCACTCTTAAAACTAAAAAGCTGGAGTTGGTCGTGGTGGTGCATACCTTTAATCCCAGCACTCAGGAGGCAGAGGCAGAGGCAGGCGGATCTCTGTAAGTTCAAGGCTAGCCTGGTCTACATAGTGAGTTCCAGGCCAGCTGGGGCTACAGGAGACCCTGTCTCAAAAAGACCAAAACACACAAACAAACACTAAGGAGCTGGGCTTTTGCTCCAGTCACTGCAGTGTTGGCAAGGTGACTTTGCCCCATGGTGCTGACTCCAGAGTCGCCCTTCACCGTGCACATATCCAGGGTTCTGCAGCATTTTTACCCGAAGCACCGCAGCAAGAGAAGTGTTTGGGTTTTGTCCTTTCAGATCAAATTTTTAAAATCTCCTCAAGTGAGTGTCACTTAAATGGTTACTGCATGTCCATCCTCAACCTTTTTTTTTTTTTTTTGTCTTTTTGAGACAGGGTCTTCCTGTAGCCCCAGCTGTCCTGGAACTCACTATGTAGACCAGGCTGGCCTTGAGCTCACAGAGATCCACTTGCCTCTGCCTCCTGAGTGCTGGGATTAAAGGCATGTGCCACCATGCCCGGCCATCCTCAACCTTTTAAACTGATGAATGCTCAGCACATCAGAGGTGACAGAAGTCTTAGTTTATATACATTAACATTGTTTTTCCACCTTCTTTCTCCTAACCATCATAAGACAGAATTGGAGGACCTGACTCTCCCCAAGTAGATGTGACTGGGGGCCAGGCATTGTCAGATAAAGTTCATTGAAAAAGAAAGGTACTTTCGTGTTAGATTTTATTTAACATGGGGTCTCACTCTATAGTTGAGGCTGGCCCAGAACTCACTCGGTACTCAGACTAGTCTTGAACTCCTAGCAATCCTCCTGCCTCAGCCTCCTAAGTCCTGAGATTACAGGTGTGAGCCATCATGCCCTGTTCTCTTGCTAAGTCTTCAGAGCTATCTCCTTAGAGGTTTGGATTCCCTTGTTTGTTTGTTTCTTTCTTTTAATTGATGGACGCTGCCCTAGGATGGCTTCTATCCCACGGCTTCGTGGTTGATAGCTGTTAGACTCTCCAAGGGACCGGAATGAACCACCCCAGGCCTGGCAGGAAAGGCGTGGGGATGAACTTTACTGTTCAAGAGTCCCAGGAGAGCTGTGAAAGGCAATGCTCTGAGAGGGGCAGAG
Source organism: Nannospalax galili (assembly GCF_000622305.1). Taxonomy (NCBI): domain Eukaryota; kingdom Metazoa; phylum Chordata; class Mammalia; order Rodentia; family Spalacidae; genus Nannospalax; species Nannospalax galili. Next base: position 1,280,675 of record NW_008342627.1, read on the forward strand.
CCTGCCTGGGCTTCAACCAGGCCATTTTCCTAGAGACCAGGGAAGCTGTCAATCAAGTAGCCATTTCTCTGGCAACCAGGACTGTTATCGTATCTTGACTTTTAAAACTTCTCACAGCAGCTCAGGGAGACTCCAGTGCAGCTGCTGAGACCAAGGAGGCCTACCAAGCCATGGACACACCAGAGAGACTTTGTCCCAGTGCAGGAAACCCCACAACTGTCATGAGGTGCTTCAGACAGCTGGTAAGGGCTCCAAGAGAGGACTTCAATGGTCCTCCCGACTTGCAGTCACCCCGACCTGCTCTCAGCAGTCCTCAGCCTGGTCCAGTAGGGACCCCATGACTGTTAGCACTGGGCACAATGGCTATTTGGGACCTGGGAGTCTTGAGCAAGGGTCTGAGGAACCAGCTGTCAGCACAGAGGGCAGTCAACTCCCAGGGCCGCCATCCCCATGCACACCAAGCAGCAGCTGCAAGGTGGGGGAAGAACTCCCCGAAAAGCAGGTGGGCACAGAGGCTTCAGGGCCAGGGATGTGCCGAGGGGGCAAGAGATGGCAAAGAGCCAGCAGAAGAGGCCAAGCCCTGGGCTCTGGAACATTCCAGAAAGCTACGGAGAGTTCCTCACTCTGGCCACCAGGAGCCAAGGGTCCTACCACATTGGTTTTTCTGCTGGGCCACAGCACTTTAAGGTGTCACCCAAGTGCAGAGTGTCAAACATCCTAAGCCTGGCACTTCCTAATAGAGTGTGATGGCTAATCCTGGGTGTCAGCTTGACTGGATCTGGGATTAACTGTAATGAGAGAGACCTTCTTGATTGGATCATCTGAAGCTGGAAGACACGCCCTAAATGTGGGTGTTACCTTCTGATGGCAGCCCCTATAAAAGGCCAAGGCAGAGAACTCCTGGCTTCTTGCTGCTTGCCTTCTCTTTCGCTGGTGAGTTTGTCTTGCTGCTGTAGACTGAAGACCAGCTGATCTTTTGGAATTCGTCAGACCTTCAGCACCAGATTGGGACTACTGAGACATCCAGCCTCGTGGACTGAGCAACTACCGATTCTCAGCCTCTCCAGTGTGGTGCAGCCATTGTTGGACTACTCGGACTCTATCCTGTGAGCTAAACTGATAAATCTCTCTCTATATATATTCATTCTACCGGTTCTGTTTCTTTGGAGAACCCTGACTAATACAGGGAGTGATACCTCGATGATCTAAATTCTGAACTAGGAGCATCAACAAGGTACCTGATGATTCCTCAACCTGTCTTGAACTGAAACTGCAGCTGTGATTATAAATAGCTGTGGACTACACCTCAGGGCCAGCTGAGATTCCTTTACAAACATCTGTGACTCAGGGTAAACTACAGGAAGTTGGAAAAAAAGTTATTTCCATGTTTTCAAAATAAGGAAACCACAAAGGGGTTGTGGAATTGCTGTCAGAACTGACTGCTTCCCGTTGCTAACCTCATATTGTATGAATGAATGAAGGAATTAACCACAACAGAACTAGTGTTTAAAAGTCGATTCCAGGGCCAGGCGTGGTAGCACACGCCTTTAATCCCAGCACTGGGGAGGCAGTGAGTTCAAAGCCAGCCTGGTCTACAGAGTGAGTTCCAGGACAGCTGGGGCTACAGGGAGACCCTGTCTCAAAAAGACAAAAAAAAAAAAAAAGCCTCTTCCAGAGGAAGCTGGACAAAGGGCACAAAAGACTTTTCTGAATGATCTTTGCAACTTCCCATGACTCTAAAATTATTCCGAAATAGAAAGTTGGGTTTTTTTTTTTTAATTCCTTCAATGAGGGAAATGGACTTTTGACCTTGGGAAGAATTACTGGTGTGTTCTGGAATTTAGCAGAACGGTAGGAAAGTGATGCCTCAGTCAGGCTTCAGTCATTTTCAGAGTCCCTTCCTTCCACATTAGCAGCTGTGGGAACAAAAGGATTGTACATTCCATCAAAAGTATGCTCCTGGGGCTGGTATGATGGCTTGGTACGTAAAGGATCTTGTCACCGAGCTTGACAATCTGAGTTCGATCCCTGGGACCCACATGGTGGAAAGAGAAAACTAATTCCTGCAAATCATCCTGTGACCTCTACACGTGTGCAATGGCCCCCATACACATACATACACAAAATAAGGAAATGCAATAAAAATTAAACATTCAAAAAACATGCTCCCAGTGCCAGGGATATGACTTAGTGCGGAGCTCACCTGGCATTCCTGAGGGCCTGGGTTTGATCTCTAGCACTATAAAAAACAAAGAAAGGAAAAAAAAAGGAAAGAAGGCCCCAGTGGAGTGCAGGACACAGTAGCACATGCCCATAATTCCAGCTGCATGGGAGGCTGAGTTGGAAAGATCTTGAGTTCAGGGCTAGCCTAAGCTACAGAGTGAGTTTAAGGCTAGCCTCAGCTATACAGGGAGACCCTGTTATGTTTGGGAGGGGTATCTTTTTAAAGGGTATGTTCCTTTTCCTGTCCAAGATTTGAAATCGGGCCACATGGTACCTGATTAATCCCAGCGCTTGGGAGGCAGAGGCAGGCAGATCTCTGTGGGTTTGAAGCTAGCCTGGTCTGTACAGTGAGTTGTAAGCCAGCCAGGGCTACATAGTGAGAGTGTGTCTCAACAAGAAAAACACTTGAACTCAGATGCAGTGATCAGAAATACCACTTATATAACATGCTTTCATGGCTGCTGGTGTGGAAGGCAGAAGTCTTTGAAAATGACTGAAGCCTGACTGAGCATCACTTCCCTACCCTTCTGCTAAATTCCAGAACACACCAGTAATTCTTCCCAAGGTCAAAAGTCCATTCCCCTCATTGAAGGAATTTTTTAAAAGCCCAACTTTTTGTTTTGGAATAATTCCTGATTGAAATAACACAAGTCGTTCTAAAAATTTGGTGAATACTGAAAATCATGAATAAATAAACTTCTCCACGATTTAAAACTAAATAACGGCTACTTTTGGTCTCTTGGAAGATCTTTTCAGTTGCTTCCATGAATAAATATTTCTGTGTGTAATTAGGGTCATAGTTCACTTTAATTTGATAACTTTATATTTATCATATTGTGCCCTTTTCCCAAATCAAAAAAACAAGGTTTAAATAACTGCATTTGAGCATTGGGAACTTTCCTGTTTGGGAGGACAGTCCCTCAGTACATGCTGGGTGGCACTGGTCCAGCCAGTGTCTTCTTTCTGAAGGGCAGAGTCAGAGAGAGATGTATGCAGAGAGAAGTGAGCTGAATCCTTGTGGGTTCCCAGGGCCTTTGATATGCTGAGCGTACAGCATTGCTTCTGACATTTAACATACATGCACAGACAAAACTTCAAGAACTTGAAAACAAGCAAGACATGGTGACTCACACCAGTAAAGTACTCCCAGCACTCGGTAGGCTGAGGCAGGAGGATTGATGAAAGTTCAAGGCCAGCCTGGGCTATCTAGTGAGTTACAGGTCAGTGCAGGCTACAAGAGAAAGAGAGAGAGAGAGAGAGAGAGAGAAAAGGAGAGAGAGAAAGGAAGGAGGGAGGGAGGGAGGGAGGAAAGAAGGAAGGAAGGAAGGAGGGAGGGAGGGAGGGAGGAAGGAAGGAAGGGAAGGATCTGAAAACAAGCTCTTTCTGCTTCTTTTCCTAATCAGACATCTACCACGTGTTCTTCCTCAGACCTTCCTAGACTTTCAGTTCACGTGCTCTGTCCTTTTTTCATTCATGGGCTGTTTGCTCTGACTTCACCACTCTCAGAATTTGTGAATGGGCTTAGGTGGGGCAGACGAACTCTTTTTACTTACAGTGATTTTTGTGATAGCTCAAAGCATGATAGAAGTGAATCCATAATTTTCTTTTTATTTATTGATTTTTGAGCATGTATATGTATGTGGTATGTGGGTGTGTATGCCTGTTCCTATGTGTGGGGGAGTGTGTGTGTGTGTGTGTGTGTGTGTGTGTGTGCCAAAGATGATGTGAGGTGTCTTCCTCAACCACCCCATTTTATATACTGAGGCAGGGCCTGAACCCAGAGCTTCTCAGGTCACCTAATCTAGTTGGCCAACTTGCTCTGGGGATCTCTTTATCTCGAGTGTGGCGATTACAGGCGGCCTGCCAAGGTGGCATTTGCATAAGTGCTGGGGATCTTAACTCTGCATAGCAAATGTTTTACCCATTTATTTTCTATAGAATTAGAAGACCTCCTGAAAGCCAGGTGACTGGTCCAAACCCACAATTCCAAAGCAGCAGAAGCAAGATTTGAACTTATGTTTTCCAGCGTCGTTGCTCAAACACACTTATCCTCAAATCTGGAACATAAAACGAGCTCAGAGATCGTTCTGATTTCAGCTAAAGTAGTGATGTCAACATTCTGTCAGGAAAGATGCTCTCAACACCCTTGTACCTTCCCTTCAGCTATCAAGACTATTGAAGCAAAGGACTCCCATGAATTAAAATTGTCCTAGGAAGCCAGGCTACAGGAAGGGAGGGGTGGAAGCCTGCTGCTCGCCACAGGAGGAACCGCCTCCCTAAAGAGACTTCAGGTGGTGAGACTACTGATGGGAACCACTTTGCCTTTGCAGAACAGACACAAGCTGAGACACAGATGAGTCAATGATGGGTGGATGACGACGTCGTGACCCGGCTCTGCAGACCTCCTGACCTCTGTTTAAACCTAAAGTTCATGTCAGTGCCCCTTGGGAGAGGGGTCCCTGCGCCTTTTTTTATTTGTTCCTTTTCCCAACGTGGTCACACCTGAATAAATCTCTCCTGTTTCCCTCTATTTCTTGACCGGCTAATTGACAACTGGGAAGGAGAGAACAAGCCTTTCTTAGGGTGGCCAGGCCCAGACTTCTCCAGTGACTGTGACATCGGCATGGAAGAGTACACAGATCAGAGACAAGATGTGTTCGGCAGGCAGCTTGGGCTTTGTGAACTAGATTTGAGAAAGGCCTCCGAAGGAGACACCATAGTTTGTGGGAACAAGAAAAAGGATGGGTTCTCAGAAGTGGAGAGACAAGTTTCAGTGGAACACGCCATTGAGCTAAAGCCTGAAAAGGCAGATTGAGGCCAGACTATGGAGGTTCTGTGTGCCAAGAGGTACAGGAACATAGAAATCAGGAAACAGCTTCAAACTTGCAGGTTCTTAGCCCAGAAGTGACTTAATCCAAACTGAATTGTAGGAAAATAATTTTGACAGTAGCGTATTGTATGGAGAGAGGCGGAGAACATTAGAAAGTTCACTGAAGGAGGGGAGAGATGCAAAGACGCACAGAATGGGCCTGTGTCTTCCCACCTCGTACGACACAGTTGATTCTTACACACATGCAAACAGATTCGCTGACAGGCAGGATATAATAAATGTTACTGAAATGTATAAAACAGCAAAGTGATCCAAGGCTCCAATTTTTTTAAAAAAGATCTCGTTTCAGGCTGGGTGTGGTGGCACACACCTTTAGTCCCGGTACTTGGGAGGCAGAGGCAGGCATATCTTTGTGAATTCAAGGCCAGCCTGGTCTACATAGTGAGTTCCAGGACAACTGGGGCTACAAGGAGACCCATGTCTCAAAAAGACAAAAAGACAAAAAAAAAAAAAATCTACGTTTCAATTGGCAGGGAATAGATTAATTAGGGATTATTTTCAGTGTGGAAAAAAAATTAAAGCTAAGTCTGATTTCCTGGAAAAGAATTAAATCCAAGGCATTTAAATTTCCTTGAATTTGTATTTTAACACATGTATGAACCCAAAGAATCACTTCCCTAATCCTCCATCCAAGCAATTCCTTATAAATACTAATGCCTAAAGTCATTTTGAAAAATTATACATTATGGGGCTGGGGAGATAGCTCAGCAGTTAAGAACACTGTCTGCTCTTGCAGGGGGGCCAGGCTCTGTTTTCAGCACCCACCTGACAGCTCACAACCATCCATAACTCCAGTCCCAGGGGATCTGACATCCTCTTCTGACCTCTGTAGGCATGGAATGACACAAGTGTGCTTACATCCAGGAAGGCAGAATATTCATACACATAAAAATAAATTCATTAATTAAAGTGAAAGAGAGAGGAACAATCTGTAGCAAATCTTACTTTTAGAGTTGTTGCTTTATCAGCCGAACAAAAAAGAAAGTTATTCCTTGGATGAGGGTGATTAGGGGGCAGGGGCATTTCCTCCTTCAATTATTTCCTGGGTTTGTAAGTCCATGACTTAAGTCCATGACTCACTATCACTTAAACAAGAACCAGCTTGCAGGGACTCCAGGGCTGATCTCTGTGAAAAAGATTCTTATCTTTATGTGCAAGGCTAGCAACATCAATTAAATGGAATTGATTAAATTCTGGTTTTGATTATAAACAAATCAGATTTTTATTAAGATTTTGTCAATCTAGAATTTTGTCAACTAGAATTCTATTAGTAAAAATATAAATCAAAGAATTGGGCTGGAGATGGCTCAGTGGTTAAGAACACTGTTCTTGCAGAGGACCCAGGTTCAAATCCCAGCACCCACATGGCAGCTAACAACTGTCCATAACTCCAGTCCCAGGGACAGCCTGGGACAGTACCAGGACAGCCTCTTCTGTCTTCCGTGGACATTGCACAACATGACACGGGTGCACCTACCTACATGCAAGCAATACATGCATACACACAAAATAAAAATAATAAATAAAATATTAAAAAAAAGAATCGGGCGATCTGCTTGCCATTTGAAAAACTGTCAATTCCTGAAACGTGGGTTCATTTGTGATGAAAAAGTCCACGTGATTCTCAGAGAAGATGCAACAGGACAGAGAGCTGTGATGAGACCGTTTTGCTGAGAGACTACCGCTAATGTGCTCACTCAAATCTTCTCTGCTAGGAAGTCCATCCACAGAATGGACAAGAGCTCAAGTTCAATTAAAGCTAATCAGGAAGAAAAGTAAGTAGATAATAGTCAGGGGAGAGAGGGAACCCTAGTGAAAACAGTTGTGTGGCTGTTGGGAGGGGGTAGGTTCCTAAGATCAGGGATGGAACACCTCTAAAACATGGGCTGGAAAGTTCTGAGTCACACATCAGCTCCCCCTTTAATCAGATGTCTGCTACTCCTAGGAAAGTCCCCAGGACTGCGGTGTAGCTGAAGGGCTGTGGCATATCACGAGCTCTTCTTAGGCTGTGTAGTTAACTTGGAGGATTGAATATGTGGGGTTAGGAATGAGTAAGGGGTGAAGACCTCCTGGCACTGCTTCAGGACCTTGAGCAAGATGCTCAGTGTTTGAGCCTGATCCTCCTTCTCTGTAGACTAGAGATAATTAAATCCCCTCATGAATCTACTGAAGGCAGTCATTGAGGTAAATAACACCAGGCTCTAGTTCATATATGCTCCATAAACATTAAATGTAGACTGGATTGAAGGAGGAATTCAAAATAAGAACTCTGCTTAATAGACCTTATCTGAGATGTTTCATTGTGCAGAATCTCACAACTGGTCAGAGTGCACAGATAACTGTAGAGTGCTTGGCCACCAATAGGACAGCTGTATCATAGCTCCTTCCCCAAGGCTCAGGGAGCATCAGGGAGGAGTGCCAGAAGGATTGTACGAGCCAGAGGTCTGGGCGGACCAGGCTGAAACAGCATCTTCTGGACTTGACAGGACGGCTGTGTTCACAAACTTCCCACAGCTGTGGTTGCCTGAACAGGATCTGCACATGATAAGCCAGTCACCGTTCCAACGTGGCAGGGGAGGGCACACAAGCCCCCTACCCCGAGTTGAGAAGCTGTTGACAGTTGATGGCAGCTGAGGGAGGGAGAGTCAGTCTTCTTTAAGGGTATGAACCCTGGTAGGTAGACCACACTCTAGTGGATAGCCCCACACCCAGGAGTATATAGGCAGTACAAATTGGACTCAGTAGGTTATTAAAAAAGGGGGGGCAGGGGGGCTGGAGAGGTGGCTCAGTGATTAAGAGCACTGATTGTTCTTGTAGAGGACCCAGGTTTGGTTCCCAGCACCCACAGGGTAACTAACAACCATCTGTAACTCCAGTTCTATGGGATCTGACATCCTCTTCTGACCTCCATGGGCATTGCAAGACATGGATGCACTTGCACACATGCAGGTAATATGCTCATATGCATAAAATAAAAAATAATAATAAACCTAAAAAAAACAGAGAAGATGAAGTTGTGGAGAGGCCTGGCGGGGGGTAGATCTGGGAGAAGTTGGGGGCAAATATGGTCAAACTACATTGTATGCATACATGAAATTCTCAAAGAATTAATAAAAATTTATAGCCAATAATAGTAATACTTTTTTTTCTTTTTGTCTTTTTGATTCAGAGTTTCTCTGTAGCCCCAGCTGGCCTGGAACTCGTCATGTAGACCAAGCTGGCCTTGAACTCACAGAGATCCACCTGCCTCTGCCTCCTGAGTGTTGGGACTAAAGGCATGCACCACCACATCCGGCAATAATACATTTTAAAAAATGAACTCTGCTTAAAAGAAACTCTTTCTGTAAGGAAACAGTCTGTCTACAGAGCACACACACACAGTCTGTTCACACACACACACACACACACACACACACACACACAGAGAGCTGCCGTTTTAAGGCAGTTCCTGTTTAATCCTTCATTACTGTGGTCAGATTCACAGGGCTGGGCTTCCCAACGAGTACTTAAAAACAGTGACACCGCCACCCGTTAGAGCACTCAGGGCGCTGTGAGGAGAGACCCTGGCTTCTCCCACCGCTGGACACCGAGGCAACTGAACTCTAGGCCTCTTTAGCTGCCGTCATTGCTAGAGCAACCTTCCTGCCCCTCCTCACATCCCATGAAAAGCTTATGACCTCAGAGTGATGTTGAAGAGTAAAAACCACACCAAGTCTTTAAACTTGTACCCCACTTCCACCCCTGCCTCACTGACCAGGAGAGCATTCTGTTCTAGAGGTATTCAGACAAAATCAAGTGTTTTGTTCATTTGGCTCCACTGTACCTAAATAGCTAGAGGTTACTTCACTCTCCAAGAGCACATTAAATACTTATAAATGGATGCATAAACATGCTCCTAAGATACCCTTAGAGCACTCACTCATTCCCAAATACACTCAGTGAGCAAACCTTGACAGCCGCCCGTGATGCGCAGATGCTGCGGTAAGATTGGTAAAGTGCGTTAAAGGCTTGAGTCTCCAACATGAGATTCTAACCTCAAAGAATCTGGCAATTATAAACCTCTGGGTCGTACAGGAATATTGTACCTGGGAATGGGGTGGGGGCTGGAGAGTGTGCCTTTAATACAACATGCACTCGTCCTGCATGGAATTCACAAGCATTAATCATCTCACGTGGCTTTTTTATAGTTCAACTGGGCTTTTGGAAACACGATTTGAATGTTGTATTAGTTACTTTTCTTTTGCAGTGATAGAATGCCCTAGCAGAGAGCAATGGTGGAGACAAGGGTTTATTTTGGCTCACAGGGGTGATATGGTCCACCATGGGGGGATACAGCTCCAAGGGTGCCATAGTCCACCATGGGGGATACAGCTCCAGGGGTGATATAGTCCACCATGGGGGGATACAGCTCCAGGGGTGATATGGTCCACCATGGGGGGGCTGGGATACAGCTCCAGGGGGATATGGTCTACCATGGGGGGGATACAGACCCAGGGGTGATATGGTCCACCATGGAGGGATACAGCTCCAGGGGTGATATGTTCCACCAAGGGGGGGGTGGGATACAGCTCCAGGGGTATATGGTCCACCATGGGGGGGATACAGCTCCAGGGGTGATATAGTCCACCATGGGGGGATACAGCTCCAGGGGTGATATGCTCCACCAAGGAGGGGGGGATACAGCCCCAGGGGTGATATGGTCCACCATGGAGGGATACAGCTCCAGGGGTGATATGTTCCACCAAGGGGGGGTGGGATACAGCTCCATGGGGATATGGTCCACCATGGGGGGGATACAGCTCCAGGGGTGATATGGTCCACCAAGGAGGGGGGGATACAGCCCCAGGGGTGATATGGTCCACCATGGAGGGATACAGCTCCAGGGGTGATATGTTCCACCAAGGGGGGGTGGGATACAGCTCCATGGGGATATGGTCCACCATGGGGGGGATACAGCTCCAAGGGTGCTATAGTCCACCATGGGGGGATACAGCTCCAGGGGTGATATAGTCCACCATGGGGGCGATACAGTTCCAGGGGTACTATAGTCCACCATGGGGGGGATACAGTTCCAGGGGTGCTATAGTCCACCATGGGGGGATACAGCTCCAGGGATGATATGGTCCACCATGGGGGGGATACAGTTCCAGAGATGATATGGTCCACCAAGGCGGGGGTGGGATACAGCTCCAGTGATATAGTCCACCATGGCGGGGGGTGGATACAGCTCCAGGGGTGACATAGTCCACCATGGGAGGGGATACAGCCCCGGGGTGATATAATCCACCATGGCAGGGGATACAGCCCCAGGGGTGATATGGTCCACCATGGGGGGACTTAGCAGTGGGAGGAGAAAGCTCACTGCTCACCTTGCCTCCACATTCAAGATGCAGAAAGAGTACAGGAAGTAGGGTCAGGCTACAAACCCTCACATCCTGCCCTCTCCCCAGTAGCTTAATTTTCTAGCAAGGCTGCATGTCCCAATGGTTCCATAACCTCCCAAACAGTGCCAGCAGTTCATCATCCAGTGTTCAAACACATGAGTCTATGGAGGGCATTTCACACTCCAATTATAACCAATGTCCTGGCCCATTTACAAGATCTTGTCTTTGAACTCTTGAAGCCTTTTTCTGTTAAATATTCCTTGGAAGCAAAGATGGGGGGATTCAAAATCACTCTTTTAATCATAGAGTTTTGTTCTAAAGAGCAAGTTCAGTAATGTTTGTCTAATACTGAGAATGGTATTGTTACCATGAAATATAGGTGTGCAGAGGAATATCGGGTCCAAGCAGCTTCTGTTCATCTGTTCTTGCCTGAGCAGTGCAGTCTGATATCCAGGCTAAATGGCCTGGTTCCAGACCAAAGAAGTAGTTTCCACTAGGAAACTATTCATGTTATTAAATTATTCCTTCTCAGCTTCCTTGCTCAAGGGAACTGACTGACACGTTGCTGACAGCTAGCAGAGCTCTTCAGGTTTTATTGGAAAGTCAGTTGCAAAATTACCATATCATTAAGTCCAATTCTTAAAAAGTTTCAAAACCCTCTCAGAGAACTGATAAGACAGGCATCAAAGAGTGTTTCTGCTGTATCTTCACTCTGTCAGCAGTGTTCAGTAACTGACTGAGTGGGTAGGTTTGGATACGAAATGCTGAGCGGAGCCCCTCCTTGGCTCTTCTCTGGGCCCCAGAGGAGGCCCTTAGAAAGCTGTGGTCTGCTAGCAAAGGAAAGCACTTCCAGAACTGCCTATGAGGGTCTGTTCACAGCTAGGGGACAAATGTCTGAGATGAAACTGTGGTGTTGAATGGTAGCTATCTGGATACAGGGGCAAGGACAGTCTTTTTAAGTTCTTCATTCTTGAGAGGGAGAGAAGAAAGGACACAGGAGCCAGTGTGGGGAATGGTACTGTGAGGGATGGAAAGGCCTCAGGAGAACAACAGGACTCCATAGGGTGAAAAGTAGAGTCAAGTGTTGAGAGGCGCTGGAGCCAGATGCCACGCAGCCCCACGTCAGAGCAAGGACACACATTCAGCTTAGGAAGTATTTGGAAACATTTGTGTGTGTGTGTGGTTGGAATGTGAAGTATCCCCCATAGACTCATGTGTTCGAACCCTTGGCCCCAGCTGGGGTGCTGTTTCAGAAGCTCGTGGAAGCTTTAGGAGGTGGGGCCTCACTGGAGCCCAGCCTTGAGGTTTGATAGCCTGGCCACACTTCCTGTCCACTCTCTGCTTTCTGACTGCGTAGGCAGCACTGTACCAGGACTCTCGCCCTCCGTCGCCATGTCTTCCCCACCATGATGAACTGTGTGTTCTCAAACTTGAACGAACCCTTCCTCCCTTAAGTTGCTTCTTGTTGATATTTTGTCACAGCAGAGAAAAAAGTAATTAATACAGCATTGTGGGTTCTTTGAGCCAAACAAAGCCATAATCAGTGCTGAGATTTAGGAAAATTAATCAGAAAGAAGGGCACGGGCAACGGTGAAGATGCCAAAGAGAGCACACCACAAGGCACCGCTACATAAAGATTTGAATGGCTAAAATCACACACACACAATACCTAGTGTTGGCAAGGATGTGGAGCAGCTGGAACTGTGTGCACTGCTGGTGAAATGCCAACTGGGCCAGCTGTTCTGCAAAGCAGTTTAGTATTTTCTTATAAAATATATCTGTACTAACCACACCATCCAAACATGCCCATATTTGTTACTTTTCTCATTGCTGTGACAAAATACCCTGACCAACGCAACTCAAGGAGAACTTAGTTCGGATCATAGTTCGAGAATACAGCCCATCATGGTGGGGAGTCATGTCGGCAGGAGCCTGGGGCAGCTGGTCACATCACCTCTGCAGTCAAAAAACAGAGAGCCATGAATGCTGGTGCCCAGCTCACTTTCTCCTTATCCTGTCCAGAAGCCCAAGTCTATGGAACAGTGCTGCTCATAGTTAAGGTGGCTCTTCCCACCTCAACTAACCTAATCTAGAAACCCCCTCCCAGGCATTCCACAGACTTGGCTCCTAGCCGATTCTAGGTCCTGTTGAGTTGACAGAATTAGCCATCACAATCTCTCCTAGTCTTCTGTTCTAGGGAAATGAAAACACCCAATAGTCACCCCTCCGCATCCAGAAGCCATTGTTTCCCAGACACAGGCACTGAGGCACCAAAATCTACTCCTCCCTAATACAGAATGCTGTCACTCTGATCTCCAATGCTGCAAAATAAATAAGCAAATAAGGGGCTGGAGAGACGGCTCAACAGATAAGCCCACTGGCTGCTCTTGTAGAGGACCCAGGTTTGATTCCCACCATCCATGTGGCAGCTAACACTGTAACTCCAGTTCCGGGGGAATTCAATGTTCTCTTCTGACCTCTGTGGGCATTGCATGACATGGGTGCACTTACATACATGCAGGCAATACACTTATACACATAATAAAAATACTAAATAAAATATTTTAAAATAATAAACAAATAAGACGCATCATTTGCCCACAACCTGCACACAGTCTCTTGGATTCTTTTTTTAATGTGTGGTGTGTGTGTGTGTGTGTGTGTGTGTGTATTTTGGTCTTTTTGAGACAGGGTCTCCCTGTAGCCGCAGCTGGCCTGGATTTGCTATGGAGACCAGACTGGCCTCAAACTCACAGAGATCCAGATCCACCTGCCTCTGCCTCCCGAGTGCTAGGATTAAAGGCGTGTGCCACCACGCCCGGCTTGATTTCATACATTTTAAACATATTTAGATCCCTTCCTCTATCCGAATCCCACCACAACCCACTCTTCTTGTATTCTTTAAATCATCTCTAGATTACTTATAATTTCTAATATAATTTAAGTACCATGTATGTAGTCATTAAATGTCATAGTTTATGGACTAATGAGAAGAAAAAGTCTATATATGTTCAGCACAGACACAGCCATAAATTGGTTGTATTAGTTACTTTTCTGTTGCTGTGATAAAATACCATGACCAAGGCAACTTATAGAAGGAAGAGTTTATTTGGCTTACACTTCCAGAGGGATTAGAGTCCATCATGGCAGGTAGGCATGGCCAGAGCAGAAAGCCAAACACTCACTTCTTCAAGCAGGCACAGGAAGCAGAGAGCGCCCGGAAAGGCTTAAGGCCTCTCAAAGGCCACCTCTAGTGGTATGCTCCCTCCAGCAAGGCCACACCTCCTAAAGGTTCCTCAACCCTCTCTAAACAGCACCACAAACTGCAGACCAAGTTTTCAAATACTTGGAGCCTATGGGGGACACCACACAGGCTTCAAAGATCACTGTGGCTGAACCCACCCATGCAGAGGCCAGGCATAAAGGGCTACCTGGGTATAAATGCCCAACAATTCTGTTCACAATCAGCCTAAACTAGAACACACTCCAAATGTCTTTCCATTCACTTGTAACCAAATGAACCCATGTAGAGTACCGTAGCTCACTGCTCAGCGCTAAGAACAAACCAACGTATAAGACCCTAAGACTCACTCTGGATGCAGGACATAGAGAAGTCCACCTCAAACCAACCAGGAAACGCTCCCTGCTAGCTAGCTTACTTAGTGCCAGAAGTGGTGTGCAGGCTGCTGGGGGAGAAGAGACATCAAAGCTCTGACCCAGCACTGGACTCTGAAAGATACAATACAACTTGCCTGGCAAGGTGTGGCCCCTGGTGCAGTAGTGGAGGGCATTTATGGGGGTAACTAGCCACTTTCTGATTAGATATGAGGTCTGCTTCTCAGGAAGGATTTCAGGCCTGGTACTTTAAACTTGCTCTAAAGCTTATGACTCAGGAGAACATAAGCCATACGAGGGAACTTACTGGTGTTGTTTTGCTAAATGGCCATGCTGTCTGTCAAACTGCCTTCTGAATACTTATGTTTATACCCATAGATTTGGGTTTCTCTCAACTTTGAACAGAGAAACTTCTCTTTGCTGTGGGTAGAGATTTGACCAGATAACTGGTCAAAGTGCTAAGAATAAGTGATTGAGTGCTCAGCACAGATGAATCATCTCTATCAACCACTTACCACGCAAGGCTCAAGGAACATTGAGGAAGAGAGGCCAGAAAGAAGGTAAGTCTGTGGATGGAGAGAGAGAGCTGTGAAATGATGACTTCTGGACAGGACATGGCTGATGGACATAGCAACTCCCAGCAGCTGTGGTTATCTGAATAAGACCTGCACAAGATCAAGCCAGGCAAATTCCAGCAGGGCAGGGGCGGGTCAAGGCTCCAGCCGTATAAGAGGAGCTATTGGCTGTTGATGGCTGATGACTCAGGGAAGAGACACTCTCCTCTGAAGACATGACCACTGGTAGGTAGTTCATGCCTCAGTGGATGACCAGATACCCATGTACATATGGGCAGCAGTAATTGGACTCAGGAGGTTTATTAATGACCATTTTAAAAAAAGGACATGAACTTGAGAAGGCAGGGGAGGGGATGCTGGGGGAAACCGGAAGGAGGTAGTATTGGATGGACATGGTCAATATACACTGTAAAATGTAGTACATTTCCAAAGAATAAAAAATATTCTCTAAAAAAAAGAATGCTCCAGGGTTGGAGAGATGGCTCAATGGTTAACAGCACTGGCTGCTCTTGCAGAGGATGCAGATTTGGTTCCCAGCACCCACATGGCAGCTAACAACCATCTGTAACTCCAGTTCTAGGGGATATGATGCCCTCTTCTGACCTCCACAGGCATTGTGCGACACGGGTGCACTTAGACACATGCAGGTAATACACTCATACACATAACAAAATAATTTTTTTTAATGTTCCAGCCAGGCGTGGTGGCACATGCCTTTAATACCAGCACTCGGGAGGCAGAGGCAGGCAGATCTCTGTGAGTTCAAGGCCAGCCTGGTCTACATAGTGAGTTCCAGGACAGCTGGGGCCACAGGGAGACCCTGTCTCAAAAAGACCAAAAAAAAAAGTTCCAATATGTTACGCTTAATGAATGAATCCAGTCTCAAAGATTACATGCCACAAGGTTCCATTTAAGACAAAGCTTCACTGGGCATGGTGGTGCACGCTTGTAATCCCATCACTCAAGAGCCTGAGGCGGGAGCCATCAGCTCCTGGGAGCCTTCCTTATGCAGCAAGATACTCGTTATAGGATGGAGTTGGCAAAAAAATCACCAGCACCATTTTAAGAAAAGTATCGAGGTAAATTTTAATTTTCGACCGGCCAGGGCTGTCTATCTCGGGAGTAGAAGCAGCCCTGATGATTGAAACAGGGCACTTGTGAACCAATCAAGTTTGTACAACATAGCAGAATTTTGAATCTATTAATCAACAACCAGTCATTATACAGACAAGTGATACAGTCATATAACTTGGCAATCACCTTTGTAATTTTAAAATTAGTCAACTCCCTAGCCATAACAAGCACAGTAAGAAAGCTGGAATCAGCAGCTACCGGTGGTCAGACAACAACAGGGTGGTCTTATGTTCTGTGTCAAGGTGACCTAAAATAGCAAGTGAGTTACAGAAGTGAAAACAAGCAGTTAGCCAGATGTAGAATGTCTGGAATTAGCACATTCCATGGTTCACGGCTAGGACAATTTCCCAAGACCCAAGGTTGCCCCACTTCTCCTTTTGGTGTAGAGCAAAGCTGCTGCTAAAATGGCTCTGAAAATGGAGTAACTTAGGGAGGTTTGCTGAGCCAGTTCACTCATGTCTGGGAAAAAGCAAAACAAGACAACTGACAAGACCGTAGGATAGAGGGCGGTCTGATGACCGTGGATGGAGGGAGGTCTGATGACCTTGGATGGAGGGAGGTCTGATGACCGTGGGTGGAGGGAGGTCTGATGACCGTAGGATGGAGGGAGGTCTGATGACCGTGGATGGAGGGAGGTCTGATCACTGTGGATGGAGGGAGGTCTGATGACCGTGGATGGAGGGAGGTCTGATCACTGTGGATGGAGGGAGGTCTGATGACCGTGGATGGAGGGAGGTCTGATCACTGTGGATGGAGGGAGGACTGATGACCGTGGATGGAGGGAGGTCTGATCACTGTGGATGGAGGGAGGACTGATGACCGTGGATGGAGGGAGGTCTGATCACTGTGGATGGAGGGAGGACTGATGACCGTGGATGGAGGGAGGTCTGATCACTGTGGATGGAGGGAGGACTGATGACCGTGGATGGAGGGAGGTCTGATCACTGTGGATGGAGGGAGGACTGATGACCGTGGATGGAGGGAGGTCTGATCACTGTGGATGGAGGGAGGACTGATGACCGTGGATGGAGGGAGGTCTGATCACTGTGGATGGAGGGAGGACTGATGACCGTGGATGGAGGGAGGTCTGATCACTGTGGATGGAGGGAGGACTGATGACCGTGGATGGAGGGAGGTCTGATCACTGTGGATGGAGGGAGGACTGATGACCGTGGATGGAGGGAGGTCTGATCACTGTGGATGGAGGGAGGACTGATGACCGTGGATGGAGGGAGGTCTGATCACTGTGGATGGAGGGAGGACTGATGACCGTGGATGGAGGGAGGTCTGATCACTGTGGATGGAGGGAGGTCTGATGACCGTGGATGGAGGGAGGTCTGATCACTGTGGATGGAGGGAGGTCTGATGACCATGGATGGAGGGAGGTCTGACAACTAGAAGCTTGGGGAAGGAGGAGTAACAGAGGTGAGTTTACTGGGGTTGAAACCACATCATCACAGTTGCCGTGCCAGTCCCCTGAACCTATGCATGATTTAAAATCACAGTGCTATACACCAAAAGAAACAGCCACTGTTACAGTATAATTTTAAAACCACAAATTAAAGAAGCAAGCTGAGCCTGGTGGTATACACCTTTAATCCCAGCACTTGGGAAGCAGAAGCAGGTGGATGCTTGTGAGATTGAGGCCAGCCTGGTCTACACCACGAGCTCCAGGCGAGCCAGGGATACAGGGAGACCCTGTCTCAAAAAAAATGTATATATGAGAAGCAATCAAAAAGTCACATGAGCCAGGGATAGTGGCGTACATCTTTAATTCAGCACTTGGGAGGCAGAAGTGAGTGGATCTCTGTGTTCAAGGTTAGACTGGTCTACAAAGTAAGTTCCAGGCCAGCCAGGGTTACATAGTGAGACCCTATCAAAAAAAAAATTTCACATTCATAGCTGAAAATGCATGGTGGTTCATGGCTGTAATCCCAGCACTCAGAACACCAAATAAGGAAGGAAAAGGAGATGTGTCCTATTGTTTGAAATATCTGACAGAACACTCTCTAGATAAAGTGTACCCCCTGTGAATGGAAGGAGACTGTTCGATTAATCGAGTTGGTGAGTGGCTTCCGGCAGCTTGCACTTTTGTTGCTGATGGGGGGCTTTGGTAGTTCTTTGAAACAGGGTTTCACTAGGTAGCCCAGCCTGACCTCAACTTATAGTCCTTCTGCCTCAGCCTCCAGAGCACTGAGAGCATTTCTGAAGATAGCTGTAATGATACATGCCGGCTTCCCTGCTCTCCCAAGACCTGTCGCTCGGTAAGAAGTCTGTGTAGCTGTCACTGCGTGTGGGGAATCACAGCTGCACAGGGTGAGTCTGTCATAAAGATGCTGTCGCTTCCTCCTTGCTCTGAATACGTGCTCTTAGAACTTAGCCACAGTGGTGTGAGGAATTCACAGGAGTTAGTGGAAAGGCCTGTGAGGGGAGGAAGTGGGTTCTCTGCCCCTGTACCTAGCTGATCGCCCTGCCAACAGGTAGTCCTGATTTGCAAGACCCATGAGAGACTCACAGTGGACACAGTCAGTGTAGCTGACAGTGCAAAAGCAAAGGACACCAAGCCCTGAACGAATATGCTCACAGTAAAACAGATAACTGTTGCTGCGCCTAGTACACCATGTGCAAGCCCCCCCCCTACACACACACCTTGTTCTAACACACTGTTTTAAGTGGCTTAAATGGAGCAAGAGAGAACTGACTAGATGTTTTTACTTACTTACCGGTACAAACAGGTCAGAGTGCCTTTCCAAAATGTGCTATTTAGAAGTCTTCTTAGACTAGGAAGAGGTAATTAGTATTTTCCTGACCAACAGCACCAGTGCTGTTTGCCAACTGTGTTTGAATTTGGCCACCTTTCCTTATTGGATAGGGTAGACAGCAGCTCATGATCTGTACGGGGGTCAACAGATGTTCAGCACCACAACCTGAGCCCCACGCCAGGTCTTTGACATGACACGCAGTTTGGGGTCTTTCCTCTGTGCCATGTTCCTTCCCAATAAGATTCCAAGAACTAGAAGGTGCCAGAGGTGGGGTTGGGGGGCGAGAGGTGCCTGTGACACATCATCAGTCAAGTGTAGCATTCTCTTAAGTTCTCTGAGATGCCTGGGAGAGATAGATTCCAAACTGTCAGGAGAGCCTGGTTGAAAAGATCCAGGAGTTATAACTGATTTATAGCACAGTCCTGGGTGGAGAGTTGTACTGCAAAAGTGAGCCCAAGCTACACGCTGTAAAGAGGTTTGGTACAGAAATGCAATCTGGGTGAGCGACAGGGACAGTTCCGGTATGACTTCTCTGTATCAGATATGCCTGGTTAAAATGCCACAAAAGCACACTTCTTTTTTAAAATGTTTAAAATTCATTTTTATTTTATGTGTGTGAGTGTTTTGCCTACATGCATATAAGTGCGCCCATATTATGCAATGCCCACAGAGGCCAGAAGAGGGTATCAAATCCCCTGGAACTGGAGTTATGGACAGTTGTAAGCTGCCATGTGGGTGCCGGGAACCAAGCCTGGTCCTCTGGAAAAGCAGTCAGTGGAAAGGAAAGACAGTCATCTCTCCAGCCCTATTAAACAATTTCTATTTCACTTTTCTGAACTTAATTTGTTGCAGTTGAAAGAAAATATGTTCCTTTAGTAACAATGTCTCTATACATCATTTGGTCTCAAAATTCAAATGCAATACAACCCTGAGAGGGCAGTACTGAAATCACCCACTTGGATGGTTCTGTACTTCATAGCTCACTTAGCAAGGTAGAAAAAAGCTGAGCATTTATAGAGTATGATTTTTAAGACAGAGGTTACAAGCCCACAGCACCGTGGGTGTGAGGGTCACTCACTGAGAACAAGATTCAGAGTCACCCACTGAAAGCACCAAGCACAGAGTCTCTGAGCTTGGCCAGTGGGGACCAGACACCCTGCTTAAGTAACTCTCACTCAGTTCCTAGAAAAGCAGCTCCTTTTCTCCAAGCAGAAGTCTGGGGGTTCTGAAGAGCAGAACTGTCATGATTCATTGATTTCTTTCTCACTGAGCTCCTAGTAAATGCGGCTCTCCTAATAAGGAGAAGGATGAAAACCACACATTTTTGTCCCCAATTCTCCCAACAGTGCCCTGTGTTCTGTTAGTACAACGTGCTGAGAACATGGGCCTGGTGCACTGAGTCCATAATCTAAATCTGTCATGGTACCCCCAAAAGAGCACTGGGCTCAGTCCTGAGAAAAAGCTGACTTATTACAATTGTCTCCACAGTCAGTAGCAACAACAGTGCTCCCCCAGCCCCCAGACCCCGTGGGTTACATTATCATTGCAAACACTGAGTTGCATACGTGCTTGCACACAAGCTGTGTCCTTAGGAGGCTGTTCCTGGTAAGAGTCTCATCAGCTACTCTTCTGATGTACAGGCGAGGCCTTAACAGCTAAGTGTTCTTTTCAGAAAAATTAAGCAAAAGGCATGGCAAAGTAGAAACATTCTAAGAAATGGATTTGCTTGGGTGGTATACATTTTTAACGATTCTGCATGTTTTTCTGTTCACATCAAATTTTCAGGAAAGTTGATGTCATCGTTTATTCACAGACCATCAAAGAGCAGGGACATTTCTCTGGTCCCCGCTTTGCACTTGTGTTTTGGACCTCTTCGTTTCTGTAGTCCCCTGATCTTTTCTAGAATAGAACATCTCAGTGCTTTCCACTACGGCCCCCCCAATACCTATCTTTCAACATACAGTTGAAAACTACACACTTCTCAACGTCCTATAATATCTGAGAGGAGCCGGCACAAAAGAAAAAGAAAAAAAAATCACAATAAAGAAAACAGGTTTTGGACTGGGGTTAGTCATGTCCTGTGTGACTCCAGGTGAGCTAGTGAACCTTAGCCGGCCTCAGTTTGCTTACCTGTGGAACAGGGATAAATAATAGAGGCCGGCTGGAGTACCCAGGGCGGGAACATACAGGCACTCAGTAAACATCAAGTTCCTTTAGCTTCCTCCTCAAGACAACCATCAAACCAGACTCATCATTGGACAAGCACATTATCAGCGATGGCATTATAGGAAGCCTGCCATGTCTCCATTTTCTTAATGGAGAACAGCGCTCAACATTAGAGAATACAAAAATCTGGGGGGAAACCGCCCGTTTAGTCATCCCGGCACCCCCCCCCCCCCCCTCCCCGTTGTTCTCACATGGGTGATGGAGCGGCCTCTATACTAGCGGTGGCATTTTCTCCACAGCTGCAATGAGGGTGTCCAGGCCTCCTCTCCTGTAAGGGAGGAATAGATTTATTCCTGCTCCATTAGGGGAATGGAAGGCTGCAGGGGTGGCACGGGCTCTGCTCCTCTCCAAACCTTTCTCCACCACAGGCGCGCCACAAACTCCTCTGCAATCCTGTTTCTTTAAATTGTTTGACGTCAGAGAGGGAATGCTATAGCAACAGTCTGTCAAAGTGAGTTAACACCAAAGAAAGCAGGGGGGTGGGGAGCAGAGAAAGGCTCCCGGCCTAGACTTTGGAGGAAGCGAGTTGGAGAGAGACATTTATATTTTGACATTTTCAACATAAAATGCCCAGAGAAATGTGAACAGAGTCGTCTGAGATGCACGTGGTGCTTAAGGCACAAAGACCTGGCAGAGTGCTGGGGAGGGTCAGAGACCAGCGTGACAGTCACTCCCCTGACTGGCAGCTCCGTGCAGGCCTCAACCTGTCCCTCAACGGGGCGAGGTCCTGGGCGTCCGACGGTGGCTTCGGACCTAAAACCCCACGGCTGTAACCCTAAGCATTGTGGGGTCTCCTGGCCCCACCTGTCCGCCTGCCCACCTTACCCCCAGCAGAAGCGCCTGGGCGGGGCGAGGACGCAGCCCGCACCTCTTAGAAGGCGCTCCGGGCGCGGGAACGCGAAATCCAAAGTGCTTGGAGCAAGCCTGTCTCCCGAGGGAGACCAAAGGGAAAAGGCAGCCCCGCGCGCCCGTGCGCCCACCTGCAGGCCACGCGCGCCCTCGCCAGCCCCCATCCAGGTCCCCGTCAGCCCCCACTCCAACCCATGCGCGCCCCCGCCA
>NW_008342627.1:1302939-1311621 GCF_000622305.1 Nannospalax galili
TGAGCACCTCGGCTACCGCGGGCTCAGGTAGGAGGCAGCTCGTCGGACGGGGACCCAGGGCTGCAGGGCGCGGGAAGCCCTGGATGTTCGCCCGCCCAGCCTGAGCCGGGTTCATTTCTGGATGGTGAGATCCCCGCTTTGTTTTTCCTTGGGGTGGGGTAACGGGTTTTGGGTATTTGTAAGTTGGCAACTGGAGACGGTGTGTTTCCCTCCTCTCCACCTTTCAGGTAGGAGGCAGCTCGTCGGACGGGGACCCAGGGCTGCAGGGCGCGGGAAGCCCTGGATGTTCGCCCGCCCAGCCTGAGCCGGGTTCATTTCTGGATGGTGAGATCCCCGCTTTGTTTTTCCTTGGGGTGGGGTAACGGGTTTTGGGTATTTGTAAGTTGGCAACTGGAGACGGTGTGTTTCCCTCCTCTCCACCTTTCTGCTTCCGAACACCGTACGTAGATGGCCAGGGAAGATGCTTTCCAAAGTTCAGAGCCAGTTTGCAGCCCTGCATTGTGATTCTGGCGTCTCCCCGCGCCTCTCCCCTCTTCCCACACCCCTTTCTCTTTCGTTAAAGGATGACAGTATAGCCTGGTGTGGACCAGCACCCGACCAGGACGTTTAAGACGTTTGAGATTTAATTATTAGCCCCGTGCTTAGTACAAATGGAGGCGGTGATCGTGTTTAGTGCATCTAGACGCTGGCACATGCAGGCGCTTCTAGGGCATGGACCGCGCGCACAGCTGTGTGCTTGGCCTCGCCCGGAGTTCCTCCCAGGTTCTGGAAGTTTACTGCATATTTCAGTATTTGCATATAGAGCTTCTAAGGATCTTTCATTTTTGCATGTGGATTTGTAGATGAATTTGAAACCGAAATAGAAGTTTTAAAAATATCATTTTAATGAATATTGCTCGCCCTCTGTGTCTACAAGTTGTGAGGCCAGGAAGCTGATGTGTGGTTCCCTTAACTGAGTGACGTTAGACAGGAAGGGATTTTGAGTTGTTGGCCTTTGAAAGCATTGATGATTAGAAATATGAGCACACTTTTTTATACTTTAAAAATAGACTCCTGAGCACTTTCAAAATTAAGAATTGGGACTAAGTGTTGGATATTTCCCTGCCCTTGCCAAATACTGCCAGAGGTGTGTGACTACCCTGATTTCTCTCATAAATAACTGAGGGGTGGCTGCCTTTAGTTTCTTTACCTCGCTGGCTAGTTTAATCTGCATTGATTTACGAAATATTGACCAAACCTCTGGGCCACATGCAATGCTGTGTTATTCCATCATATCTCAACTTGGAAAAGGATACATTATTTATCAACCTCTCAGGCCTGTGAGATGGGAGGTGTGTTGTGGACGGTCATGTAGCTGCTGAATATCTCAAGTGGAGTTCAGGGCAGGGTCCCTCAGTCATTTATTCGGAACACATGCTCTCTTTTCTCTGGGCCACGTTCACTTAGTCCCAGGGCTTGAATCTCAGCTACTCATCCACATATGCATAACATTTTCAAGACTTGTCAGAGCCTGTGCAGGTTTCGCCTGTGTGATGGGTACCATCGATGACACCATTCACCTGTGCTTCTGTGTGCACCAAAATGTCAGCTGGTCTCTCACCAGCATCTCTGGATCAACATCCCCTTTGCTAGAACAGTTACTCTGTTGGCTTTAAATAGGTAGTGATGACTTAACTGGCCTTTCCCACTAATAACTCCATTGTAGCATGGGCTTTCTAGAAACCTAGCTGTAACCACTTTGGAAGGGTCCAGACAGGGTCCAACGTGTAGTGGGGTTCCCCTGGAATCCCAACACTCCAGTGGCTAGGGCAGGGGAATAGTGAGTTGGAATCCAGTCTGGGCTACATAGCAAGACCTTGTCTCACAAGAAGACAGGTTGGCAGTCTGTTTTGTAGTCTAGGACTCTGATGACCCCTAAAGAGGTGTTCTGATCGATGTTTCCCTTACTATCATCCCCTCTCCCGAATATCTTCGATTTGCCTGTTTCTAACTACCTTCTTATATAAACATTCTGTTCTGTCTCCTACTCTATCATACATTTCCTCTCTCGATACAGTGTTCTACCTCAGTGGCTTCCTTATTTATGAGCTTTACTTTGAGAAAGCCTGTGTGAAGGCAGATCCTAGTTTTCAACTTGATATATTTGAGAAGAGGGACCCTCAGCTGAAGAATCGCCTCCAGCGGACTGGCCTTGGCCATGGCCAGGTCTGTGGGGCATTTTCTTAATTGCTGATTGAGAGGCAGGGTCATCCCTACGCAGGTGGGCCTGGGCTGTAAAACAAAGCTAGCTGAGCCAGGTGTGGTGGCACACGCCTTTAGTCCCAGTACTCCGGAGGCAAGGGTAGACTAATCTCTGTGAGTTCCAGACCAGCTGGGGCTACAGGGAGACCCTGTCTCAAAAAGACCAAAAAAAGAAAGAAAGCTAGCTGAATGGGAGCCTGAGACCAAGTCAGTAAGTCACGTTCCTTCATGATCCCTGCTTGGGTTCTGGCTCTGACTTCTCAGTGACAGATTGTGACCTGGAGGTATAAGCCAAACAAACCCTTACCTCTAGGTTGCTTTGGTCAGTGCTGTATCATGGTAACATGAAAGCAAACTAGGAAAGCCTACTTTATATTTATTACGGGGACTGGAGGGATGGCTCAGTGGCTGAGAGCACTGCCTGCTCTTGCAGAAGACCCAGGTTCAAATCCCATCACCCACATGGAGGCAAAAAACTGTAACTCCAGTTCCTGGTGATACAGTGCCCTCTTCTGACCTTTGAGGGCACTGCATGATACGGGTATACTTACATACATGCAGGTATAACAGTCATATACATAAAACAAAAATAAATAAAAAAATTATTGCATTTCTATTTATTTGTGTGTGTGTCTGTGTGTGTGTGTGTGTGTCTGTGTGTCTGCACATATGTCAGTTGGGCATGCCTGTGGAGGTCACAGCACAGCTTGCAGAAGGAGTCCTTTTCTCCTCCTATCATGAGGGTCCTGGGGATCAAACTTAGAGGTCAAGCTTGGTGACAGTGCTTTTACCCAATGAGCCATCTCACTGGCTGGAAATACAACTTTTTTCAGTGAACAATCCAGCAATCCTGTTTCTTCTGCCTGGACTGAACCCAAGGCCTCACGCATGCTTGACAAGTGCTGTGCTGCTGAGCTACATCCCTGCATTTTGGTTGTTTTTTAATTTAGAGTCCTACTCTGTAGTCCAGGCTACCATTGAACTCACTATGTAGCCCAGGTTGGCCTCTTGTGGCAATCCGCCTAACTAGTGATGGGATAACAGGCACATGCCACGAGTAGCTTGCCTCATTCTTAGCACATGGCTTATTCCCTCCATTCTGTTTCACTTAGATTAATTTATTTTAAAAATAGTCTTCCTGATCCCCTGTGATCTAACTTATTACAGATTTTTTCCCTGTGTAATTCTTGTCTATAATTAAACATGTAGAATGAAAGACCTGTCTTAATTACTTTTCCTGTTGCTGTGATGATAAAATACTCTGACAAAAACAACCTAAGGGGGAAGGTTTTCTTTCCGTTCATAGTTCCAGGTATGGGCCATCACTGCAGGGGACGTCACAGTGGCAGGAACGTGAGGCAGCTGGTCACACTGCATCCTCAGAGAAGCAGAGAGCTGTAGATGAAGGTGTGGTAGTGCTCAGCTCCCGTTCTTCACTATATAGTCCAGGATGCCGGGGAGGAAGTGGCACCATCCACAGGGAGTGGGTCTTCCTGCTCACAATAGTCCCCTGGAGGTTCATCTCTCAGATGACTCTGGATTCTTTCACCTTGACAACACTTAACCACCGCAATGGGACCTTGTTTAGATTTTGACTTCTGGACCTCCAGAGCCTAGAGTATGCCCGGCACCTGGTTGGATACAGATACTGGATGAATGGTTGGATGGATGGATGGAT
The DNA here is from genome assembly GCF_000622305.1 of Nannospalax galili. NCBI lineage: Eukaryota > Metazoa > Chordata > Mammalia > Rodentia > Spalacidae > Nannospalax > Nannospalax galili. The sequence goes on from NW_008342627.1 coordinate 1,306,859, forward strand.
GGATGGATGGATGGATGGATGGGGTGAGTGGGTAGAGGGAAGGATGCATGCATGCATGCATAGATGATGGGTGGGTAGATGGGTGGATGGATGGGTGGGTGAGTGGGTAGATGGGTAGATGGATGGGTGGATAAGTAGATGTTGGATGGGTGGATGGATGGGTAGGTGAGTGAGGAGATGAATGGATGGATGGGTGGGTAGATGGGTGGATGGATGGGTGGATGAGTAGATGTTGGATGGGCAGGTGGATGGGTGGGTGAGGGATAGATGCATGCATGCATTGATGGATAAATGGATGACTGGATGGGTGATTGGGTGGATGGATGGATGGATAGATAGATGGATGAATGGGTAGACTGACAGATTTATGGAGAGATGTTTGGTTGGTTGGATGAATGGATGGTTGGTTGGATGGATGGTTGTATAGGTGGATGGGTGGTGGTTGGTTGGATGAATGGATAGTAGGATGGGAGGATCGGTGGTTGGATGGATGGATGGTAGGATGGGGGTGGATGGATGAGTATAAGAATTCCTGTTTTTGGATCACTGCCTACCTGAGAGAGAAGAAACATAGCCCTTGTGCCTGGGAGGTGGTTAGATTAGAATCATGAAATCTTTCTCTTAAGCAGCCAACTTGCTGGGAAGTCTGAAAGGAAGGGAACTTTGTTTCCATGACTCAGATTTGAACCCAGGGCTTGGTACACGCTAGGGCCACATCCAGCTATAGCAAAATCCACAGAATTCTGTTTTGTACATGACAAAAGTGGTCCTAATGATCAAAGAACAAGTGATTTCTGGGTCTTAGATAGGATTTTTATATTGAAAAAATCATTACATTTGTTTATTTGAGTTTGTTCAGACATACACATGCCTTGACACGTGTGGAGGTCAGAGGACAACGTGCAGAAATTGCTTCTATCCTACCATGCGGTTCACAGGGATTGAACTCAGGTTGTAAAGCTTCACGGCAAGTGCCTTTGCCCACTGACCCATCTCTCCAGGGACCCGATTTTTTATGTTTTTAAGTGGCAATTTATCAATAGCTTGGTTTAGGATTTTCTCTTTCATTACATTTATTTACTTATTTACTTATGTGATAGGTGTACAGAAAGTGCCCTTAACTGCTGAGCCATCTCTGGAGCCCTTCCCCTAATTTTTATATTATGAATTCCTTGTCAAAAGACTTTACCCAGGAATTGGTTAACATGTAAAGATTGGGCTTTAACTGTTTGGTAATGTGAAATTAGAACCAAGTTCCACACCTCAAGCCAGATAAGAATTTTTTCTCTAACTGGTATGCAGCACAGAATCAGTGGTCAGTTTTTGTTCTAAAATTCTGTAAATTAAGCAGAACATGGTAAAGCCAAGCACGTTAGCACATGCCTGTAAGCCCAACACTTGGAGAGGAGGAGACTGAGACAGGAGGATCAGAAGTTCGAGGCTAGCTTGGGCTACATAGCAAGACCTTGTCATAAATAAATAATGGAACATGCCAGGCAATTTCAGGAAACCTAAATCTGTTATGGTGTCTCTAGCGCATTCCCCAGCATGGGGTTTCTCCCACACTGCCCAGTATGAATTGCTTGCAATTCTACTGCAGAGCTGCCAATCCCTGACTGTGAGGGCTGCAGCCCCAGAGTCCAATTTGGGTATTTTGAGGTGATGTGGTCACTTGTAATGTCAGTCTGGGGAAGGGACAGGAGGATCCCTGGGGCTCACCAGCCAGCTAGCCTGACTGGTTGAGCTCCAGGTTGAGTGAGAGACTTTGTTTCAAAAAATAGAGTATAGGGGGCTGGAGAGATGGCTCAGCACTTAAGAGCACTGGCTGCTCTTACAGAGGACCTGGGTTCGATTCCCAGCACCCACATGGTGGCTAGCAACTGTCTGTAATTCTAATTCTGGGATTTAATGCCCTCTTCTGGGCCCAGACTTTGCATGCATGGTGTGCACTTACAGACATGCAGGTGAAACACTCATACATAAATGTATTTTTTTTAGAAATGTAAAATTTTTAAAAGTAGAGCATTCTTTTTTTTAAGTTAATAACCACATGATTAGAAGAAGCATTTCATTACAGCTTTAACATATTCAGTAACACACTCCAGAGCAAGGATACATCTCTTTCAAAAGTGGCTGTAAATTTTTAGGTTCACAGTTGAATTGATACCATTATACAATATTGAATTCAGTATAAACCACAGGAGAGAGGCTGGTGGGTTGTCATAAATGTATTTTTTAATAGAGAGGAGAGTGACTGAGGGAGATACCTGATGTTGACTTCAGCTCACACCTGCACCTGCACACACCTGCACACATGCAAACACCCACACACCACACCACACATAAATAAATTCATTTGTATTCTTTCAGAGGCTAAGAAATGCTTACAGTTCCTTGTCTCCTATAGACACAAAACTGTTCTCTCACTCAGCAGAACGTTGTGCAGACTGTAGAATACTTGCTTTGGCAAAGTTCTGTGGACATTTTAAGACAGGCAGCAAGAAGCCCATTTGAATTGCACTGAATTTTCCCCATTTAATTTAATCAATTGGCGTGGATAGAGTAGTTCATTGGCATCTTCTGATATTTGTTACTGGCACGGCCCATCTTTTAAACCATACCTGGTAGGAGGCTTTCTGCCCTGTCTAACAATGTTCTTGCTATGTGACAGTCATTTAAAATGTGTTCGAATCAGATATTTATGCTGAAGAACTTAGCAAATGTGGTCATTGAGAGAGCATTGTGTTTATTGAATTCATTCTGTAAAAAAATGTTAGTTTAAAGTCACTTTCAGTTACACTTCTACAATTAGCTGTGATAATCAACTCCAATTTGATCCAGGGCAGAAATCACCACTGGGGAGAGTCCATGGCAATGACATTGTACCCTTCTAGTAGTGCTGTGGAGATGGCTCCGTAGTTAAAGGGCTTGCTGTGAAAACACAAGAGGCCACATAAATCCTGAGTGACAGGACATCCCGCCCATCATTCCAGCCTGAGAAGGCAGAGATGGAGCCCCAAACAAGCTGGCAGTGAGATTAGCCGTGTGGCTGAGCACTGGCCTTGAGAGACCTTGCCTCAGTGAGCGGGGGAGAATGCAGGTGAGGATGATTCCTGACATCACCCTCAGGTCTCCGTGTGGACAGGCACCCACATGTGCCCAGATGCTTGTGAACACACACCACAAAAATGGAAGAAGAAAAAAATTGAGGTGTGAGTGGTTCATATAGGTTGTGTGTGTTTGTGCATGTATGTGAAGGTGCAAGTGCGTGTGTGTGTGTGTGTGTTTGTGTGTGTGTGTGATAGCCTTCAGGCGTTATTCCTCAGGTGCTGCCCCCCTTGCTTCTGAAACAGGGTCTCTCACTGGTCTGGTGCTCACTGATTATTCTAGGCTGGCTGGCCAGTGAGCCCCAGGGATCCACCTGCCCCCACCTCCCCAGCACTGTGATTACCAGTGTGCACCACCACACCTGGCATTTTTACAAGAGTTCTGGGTATTGAACTCAAATCTTCATACTTGCTTGGCAAGCACTTCACCGACTGAGCCATCTCCCCAGTGCCCAAGTGACACACATGTAGTCTCACCTGAATCATGTGCCCAGTGCTAACAGTGTGTTCTCCCCGTGATCAGGCCCAGTACTAACAGTGTGTTCTCCGCTGTCATCATGCCCAGTGCTAACAGTGCGATCTCACCTGAATCATGTGCCCAACTGAAGAATTGGAAATTGAACAACTATCACAGCAATTTGTATGAATGTGCTGCTTTTTCTTTGAACGTCAACTGTCCATAATTTTTTTAAATTTTTTAGAAGAAGCCTTTCATTACAGTTTGACATACTCAGTGACAGTTTCCAGAGCAAAGATACATCTCTTCCAGGCTACAAAATTTTTAGGTTTGCTGTTGAATTAATACAGTGATACAATATTGAACTCAGTATAAGCCCTGTAAGACATAAAATTGAATGAGTTTTTAACCTTTAAAAAAGATCTCCATTTCATTTTAAAATAAACTGTTTCTTACAGAAAGACTCGTTTTTGTTACTAACACTGAGATGTTGGTGCATGTCTCTCATCTGTATGTATCTGATTATTACTAGTCATAATCAGCCTTGCACTCGGATCCTTGGCACCTGTGTATGTCTATAAAGTCATCGGTAGATTTCAATGGTAATGTTTATCATCTCTACTAATTAACATGAAGTAAGTTTTTATGCTTCCTCCTCAAATATAATACGTGTTTTTAATTTGTTGATTTTTTTTGTTTATATATCACACAGAACATCCCAAACCATCTTATTCAACTATACACCCACTTCCCAGATGGCACCCTCCCATAGCCTCCCTCCCCCCACTAGAGCCCTTATATTCTGATATCCCTCTTACTTACTGTCTGCTGTGTTGTCGGCACCCCAGCCAATCCCCACTACTTGTCCATCTGGTGAATCTAGTCAGCCTATCTAGAGGTCTTTGTTTTAGGAGGGTCAGCTGTTCCTCATCTAGCAGCAATCAGTTGTCAATATTCCTTTACATAAGATTGGGGTCTGCTGTTCATTTTCCCAGTTCTATGCCTTACTATCTGGGAGTCCCTTGAGCCACCCTGGCCAACAACTCAAAAGAAGGTATCTCCTATCTGGCATTGTTACTTGTTATGTAGCCTTTAGCTATGCATATGGACACTTAAGAAATTATATTAGCCCCTTTAATCTTTGGTTATACTTTCCTTTTGGGTGTTTAAGGCCATACAGTTGGTCCAGATAAACCAAT
>NW_008342627.1:1312002-1312838 GCF_000622305.1 Nannospalax galili
GTGGGATGCTCATAGTCTCCTGGAACTAGTCAACCTAGGAGGGCAAGGAGAAAAAACTGTCCTTTATGTCCCTCTGACTAAACTATTATAGGCCTCAAAGTATATCTGTTAAACGTACAAGAAGGTTAGTTCCACCAGTCTGGTACTTTTCATTACCATGTGTCATGTAGATAAATCTTGGGCAAAGACCAAAGGTTCTCAGATAGACCTTACCTAGACATTCATTTCTTGATCTGCTGTGTATACTTTGTCAGTAGGTTGTTGGACTAATATGGTTCTCTCTGGTTTTCAAAACTAGCTAGGCATTATTTCTCTCTCTCATTGTCTCACCCCTCCATCATGGTTTCCCCTATTAAGGTGACCCCATTTCGCCCCTTTCTCCCTTAATAATACCTTTCTCCTATGGTCCTACCTCTCTTGAGCTCCTTCTTTCCCTTTATCCCCTGGGTTCCTTGTATACCCTTCCCTCCCCGCTCCCTTAAACTAACCCACTTTTTATCCGTATCTCCCTTATTAAGGCCTGTTTCCTACTGTTCTTCTCTTTCAGGTTCTTTCTTTTCCTTTACCTCCCTGGTTCCTTTCCATTATCCTGGGTCCTGTAGTTATGTCTGGATACATACTCACTTAACAGGATTTGGTGCTAGGATCCACATATGAAGGAGAACATATGTTGATTTTTTTTCTGTATATTTTTTTTAGTATAATAGTTTCTAGTTCCATACATTTACCTGCAAATTTCATGATTTAGTTTTTCTTTACTGCTATGTAGAACTCCACTGTATAAATGTATCATATTTGCATTATCCTTGCATCAGTTGAAGGATTTAGAAGGTACT
>NW_008342627.1:1312897-1313670 GCF_000622305.1 Nannospalax galili
GCAATAGGATGAGTTCTTTGGGTATATGCCAAGGAGTGGTATAACTGGGTCAAATGGTAGGTTCATTTGTAGTTTTTTAAGCATTCTCCACACTGCTTTCCATAGGGGTTGAACCAGTTTGCAGCCCCACCAGCAGTGGATGAGTGTTCCCCTTCCCCACATCCTCCCCAACATTTGGTATCATTTGTTCTCTTGATCTTAGCCAGTCTGAGTGGGGTAAGATGAACTCTTAAAGTGGTTTTAATTTGCATTCCCCCAATTACTAGTGACGTTGAACACCTTTTAAGATACTTCTTAGCCATCTTTACTTCTTCTTTTGAGAACTCTCTGTTCAGCTCCTTAGCCCATCTTTGAATTGGGTTACTTCTTGTCTTGATTCTCTGTTTTTTGAGATCGTTATATAGTCCGGATGTTAAACCTCTGTCAGGTGTGTTGCTGATGAAGATTTTCTCCCATTCTGTGGGTTTTATCTTCACTTCCCTGGTTGCTTCTTTTGCTGTACAGAAGCTTTTTAGTTTAATGAGGTCCCATTTGTTGATTCTTGCCCTTGTTTCCTGAGCAATTGATGTCGGGTTTAGAAAATCCTTTCTTACACCTATATCTTGTAGGTTTTCCCCAATGTTTTCTTCTAACAGTTTCAGAGTATCAGGCTTTACATTGAGGTCTTTGATCCATTTGGAACTGACTTTTGTGCAGGGTGAAAGACAGGGGTTTAGTTTCATTCTTCTACAGGTGGAGATCCAGTTTTGCCAGCACCATTTGCTGAACATGCT
>NW_008342627.1:1315254-1316510 GCF_000622305.1 Nannospalax galili
ATTTCTGCTCTGATTTTTGTTATTTTTTCTTGTCTGCTGGGTTTGGGTTTCATTTGTTGTTGCTTTTCAGGTGTCTTAAGTTGCAATGTTAAGTCATTTATTTGTGTTCTTTCCAAATTTTTAATGTAGGCACTTAGAGCTATAAACTTCCCTCTAAGGACTGCTTTCAGTGTGTCCCAGTGGTTTTGTTGTGTTGTAGTGTCCTTTCCATTTAGTTCCGGAAATACTTTGCTGTTGCTTTTAAGTTGCAATGTTAAGTCATTTATTTGTGTTCTTTCCAAATTTTTAATGTAGGCACTTAGAGCTATAAACTTCCCTCTAAGGACTGCTTTCAGTGTGTCCCAGTGGTTTTGTTGTGTTGTAGTGTCCTTTCCATTTAGTTCCGGAAATACTTTTATTTCTTTCTTAATTTCTCATTTGACCCATTCATCATTCAGAAGTGTATTGTTTAATCTCCATGTGTTCATGTGGTTACTAGGGCTTCTTCCGGTGCTGATTTTAAGCTTTATTGCATTGTGGTCTGATAGACTGCATGGAATTATTTCAATCTTTTTGTATTTTTTGAGGTTTGTTTTGTGCCCCAGTATATGGTTGATTTTGGACAAGGTTCCATAGGGCGCTGAATAGAAAGTATATCCTTTGGTGCTTAGGTGGAATACTTGGTAGAGATGTCTGTTAGGTCCATTTGATATATAGTATTGTTTAATTCAGATGTCTCTCTGTTAACTTTCTGTCCTGTTGGACTATCTCATAGAGACAGTGGGGTATTGGCGTCCCCTACTATTAATGAGTTGGGATTAATCTATGTTTTAAAGTCCTGTAGTATTGTTTTTATGAAGTTGGGTGCACCAGAGTTTGGTGAATATATGTTCATGATTGTAATATCTTCTTGGTTTATTGTTCCTTTGATCAGAATGAAGTGGCCCTCTTTATCTCTTCTGATTAGTTTTAGTTTAAAGTCTATTTTGTCAGATATTAGAACTGCAACATCTGCTCTTTTCTTAATACCATTTGCTTGGTATATTTTTTTCCATCCTTTCACCTTAAGGTAGCACCTGTCCTTGAAAGTGAAATGAGTTTCTTGCAGACACCAAAAAGATGGATTTTGTTTCTTAATCCATTCACCTAGTCCGTGTCTTTTGACTGGGGAGTTCAGTCTGTTGATATTTCAAGTTATTAATGAAAGATGAGTATTGAATCCTGTCATTTTTATTTCTGCTCACATTCTTGATATAGCTGTGATTTTCAACAATTAT
>NW_008342627.1:1316604-1340471 GCF_000622305.1 Nannospalax galili
TGAATTCTTTCAGCCTACTTATGTCATGGAAGATGTTTCTTTCCCCTTAGACTATAATAGACATTTTGGCTGGGTATAGTAATCTGTGTTGGCATCTGTGGTCATTTAAAACTGGGAATACTTTGGTCCAGGCTCTTCTGGCTTTCATAGTTTGTGCTGAAAGGTCACCTGTAATCCTGATGGGTTTTCCTTTATATGTGACTTGCTGTTTTTCTTTTGCAGCTTTCAATAGTGTCTCCTTGTTTTGTATATTTAATGTTTTTACTATGATGTGCCGTGGAGAGTTTCTTTTCTTGTCTTGTCTATTTGGTGTTCTATATGCTTTTTGTATTTGTATGGGCGTCTGTCTTTAATTTTGGGAAATTTTCTTCTACAATTCTGTTGAAGATCTGGTCCATACCATTATCTTGGGATTCTTCTTCCTGCTGTATGCCTATGATTCATAAGTTTGGTCTTTTTATGGTGTCACACAATTCCTGCATATTCCATTCTTTTGTTTTTTTTATATTTTTTTTTTTTTTTTTTTTTTTTGGACTTTTTTGAGACAGGGTCTCCCTGTAGCTGCAGCTGGCCTGGATTCACTATGGAGACCAGAATGGCCTTGAACTCACAGAGATCTGCCTGCCTCTGCCTCCTGAGTGCTGGAACTAAAGGCATGCACCACCACATCTGGTTTGATTTTGAGCTAATTTTTAAAAAATATTTTATTATTTTTATTTTATGTATATGACTATTTTGCCTGCATGTATGTAAGTGCACTGTGTGCATACAATGCCCAAAGGTGCCAGGTGAGGGTATCTCATCAGGAACTGGAGTTGGCGAACAGTTGTTTGCCAACATGTGGGTGCTAGGAATCAAACCCAGGTCTGTGGAAGAACAGCCAGTACTCTTAACCACTGAGCCATCTCTCCAGCCCCCATTGAGCTAATTTTTTAGTAATGAACTCTAACGTGATTCATCATTTTTTTAATTAGGTTAGATAAAAGTGTATCAGTCAGCCAGGCATCATAGTGTACACCTGTAATCCCAGTACCCAGGAGGCTGAGACAGGAGGATTTCTGTGAGTTCAAGGCCAGCTCCAGCTATATAGTGAGTTCCAGGCCAGCCCCTAGGCTGTATAGATAGATCCTATCTCAAACAAACAAACAAAAAAAGTGTGTCATTTCCCTTATAGGAATCCTCAGAATATTTTAGTTATTAAGCCCTGTGGTTTTCTCCTGATATATTGGAGGGGCTAATTGTTTTTGTCTTCAGGAGTTCCCATAGAGGCCCAAGTGAGATGAGTCTCAGATGCTCTCAAGATTTCTCTTAAGGTCTGGCTTCCTCCAGGAAAGATGATCCTCAAGAATTTGGAGGCTGGGCTGGCCTGGGAGCAGGGCCCAGGAAAGATGCTGGTCTCAGGCAGCTAGTGGCTGTGCCACCCAGGGAAGCAGAGGGAGGTGAGGGCAGGCCCAGGCCCAGAGGGCTCTTGGGGACCATGAGAAGGAACTGGGTTTGTCTGGATGCAAAGGATCAGGAAGCAGTGGTGATTCCGGGCCGAGGGGTCAGCCCCCATGTCTGGGGTGCCAAGACAAGAAATGGGCTAGTACCCAGGCTAGGAGGAGAGATGGGGCCAGGGAGCTGGGAGGGTGAATGAGACTGAGGGAGTCAAGGCGCAGTGGGTGCCGCTGGATTTACCTAGGAAAGAGGCTGGCAGGTTGTGTAGCCCAGGGAAGCAGTGCTTGTGCTGCTTTTATCATTCCCTGCCTTTAAAGAAATTTGCAAGGCCAGGCATGGTGGCGCACACCTTTAATCCCAGTACTCAGGAGGCAGAGGCAGGCAAATCTGTGAGTTTAAAGCCAGCCTTGTCTACATAGTGAGTTCCAGGCCAACTGGAGCTACAGGAAGACCCTGTCTCAAAAAGACCAAAAAAAAAAGAAAGAAAAGGAAAATAAATTTGCACCAGGGGCTGAAGAGATGGCTCAGCAGTTAAGAGCACTGGCTACTCCTGCAGAGGACCCAGGTTCGATCCCAGCACTCACATGGTGGCTAACAATTGTTCATAACTCCAGTCCCAGAGGATCCGACAGCCTCTTCTGACCTCCACGGGCACTATATGACACAGGTGCACTTATACACATATAGGCAATACACTCATACCCATAAAATAAAATTAAAAAATAATTTTTTTTGTCTTTTTGAGACAGGGTCTCCCTGTAGCCCCAACTGACCTGGAACTCACTATGTAGACCAAGCTGGCCTTGAATTCACAGAGATTCCCTTGCTAGGATTAAAGGCCTGTGCCACCATGCTTTGTCCTAAAATTACATAGTAAATAAATAAAATTAAATAAAATAAAAAGAAAAGAAATTTGTAACTAGACTTCTATTTTGGTTTTTTGAGACAGGGTCTCATACTGGCATCAAAATCTCTGTGTATCCAAGGCTGACCTTGAACTCTTGATCCTCATGCCTTCATTTCCCAAGTGCTTGGGTCACAGGTGTAAGCCACCTCGCCTAGCAGTATTCATACATCTTAAACAATATGTTGTTGGATTTTAGTTGTTGTGAATTTTGTAAAGGATATTCCACCGGGCTTTGCCTTCCATGGTATTTTAAGGATTCATCTATTTTCTACTTACCATAGTTCATCTGTTTTCATTACTGTGTATTAACATGCTGTGTAATGCTGACACCCACTCTGTCGGGGTCAGGAGTCTCCTGGTTGATTGTTTTGATTCCTGCTTTATGAGCAGTTCCACCCTGATTTGGAAGGCAGGCACAGGCTATCCCAATTTAGGTTTCTGTATTCAGAAATGGAGAGTGTCAGGTTGAAGGTCCATACGCCATCAATTTGTTAGATACTGCCGAAGTGCTTCTCAGTGTTGGCCCACCATATTGTGTTACCCTTGTGTAAATTTTCCAGCTCCTACCTGAGATTAAAGGATGAAACTTTATCTAACTTCAGTTTGCATTTCCCTAATGTGTCATTTGGCTGCTGAACTTTGCCAATTCCTCTCCACACATTTTGTTATTGATTTGTGCTTGGCTGTATCATTGGTTTTAAGGAATTGCCTTTAAAATTCTAGATGTTATTTTTTTCCTTTCCCTCCTCTCTCCCCCGTCTCTTCTTTTTTAAAGATTTTTTTAAATTTTATTTATTATTATTTTTTATTTTATGCGTATGCATGTATTGCTTGCTTGTAGGTAAGTGCACCCATGTCGTGCAGTGCCCGCGGAGGTCAGAAGAGGCTGTCGGATCCCCTGGGACTGGAGTTATGGACAGTTGGTAGCTGCCATGTTGGTGCTGGGATTCAAACCCAGGTCTTCTGCAAGAGCAACCAGTGTTCTTGACCACTGAACCATCATCTCTCCAGCCCCATATATATATATTTTTTTTTAATTGTATGTGTCTGTGTGTCTGTGTAAGTGATTGAAGTTTCCCAAGGAGGACAGAAGAAGGTGTGTGTGCAGGTGAGTGCAGGTCCCGATGGGGGACCAAAGAGGGTGTTAGATCCCCTGGAGCTGGAGTTATAGTCAGCTATGAGTCACCCAGTGTGGGTGCTGGGAGCTGAACCTGGGTCCTCTGCAAGAGTAGTCTGTGCTATTAACCACTGAGCCATCTCTCCAGCCCCTTTTTTGATTTGTCGACAGGGTCTCCCTATGTAGCTCAGGCTGGCTTACAATTCTCCTCAGATTGGGTTAAGGTATGTGTCACCAGCCTGGCTTGGAAGGTGCTGATCCTTTATTTGAAGTACCTGGATTTGGACTTTTTCCAGGCAGAGGCTCAGGTTTCTGTGCTGGTTTGGGTTATTTGTGTGTCTTCTGCAATGAAGGATCAGCTCCTTCTTGTTAGTCTCTGCTTGGACCTTAAGGACATCTGGGAACGTCCAAAGCAGCAGCAGTTGGGGTCAGCTGGGGACACTGGTCAGTCAGCTGTTGGTGAAGCTTTAGGGGATGCTCTGCCCTCAAACGGTGGAAACCAGTTCTCTTCTCCCCTTCCCCTCCTCTTCTCCTCTTCCTCCTCCTCCTCCTCTTCCTCCTCCTCTTCTCCCCTTCCCCCTCCCCTTCCTCTTCCTCCTCTTCCACCTCCTCCTCTCCTTCCCTCTCTTCTCTTCTCCCCCCTCCCTTCCCCTCCCTTCTTTTCTTCCTCTTCCTCAAAATCTAGCATGCCTCCCCGTCTTCAATCCTGGGTCTGTGCACCAGTGCTCAAATGGCATCCCACCCAACTTTTTGTTACACATATAACCAGTGTCGATGGGAAAGTTGAATGTCTGACTCTCACTGTCTACATTATCATTAATTTAGAGAAATTCTGGGGAGTGAGAGATTGCTTTTGGTTCACTACCATCTCCGATGCGCATCCTGATTATTTTAAGTTTGAGGTAAGGGGCTTGAACCAGTCTATGCTGCCTGGTACCCCTTGGAGGAGGCCTTCAGCAGCGACAGGTATCTCTTTCTCAGCCCGACCCCCAGCATGTTCTTTTCTGTTTTTTCCTTTTCTCCTGAGTTGAACTGACAAAGTTTTAGAAGCTATTCTGCCACCGCCTGATCTCTGTCCCATGCAGCTGAGGGGCCTACAGGAGGGCAAGCAGGCTGTGACTAGGTTTCCTGTTAATCCAAATAAGTGCCTTGAGGACTTCACCTCTCAGCTGAGTGTGTTTTGAGTGTACAGTGGAGGTGCTCCTTGCTAAACTATGCTTGGTACAAAAGTTTCATCCAGGGGCTGGAGAGATGGCTCAGTTGTTAAGAGTGCGCACTGCTCTTGCAGAGGACCTGAGACAACCATCAGTAACTCTAGCTCCAGAGAATCCAACACCCTCTTCTGCACTTTGAAGACACGCCCCCCCACACACATAAATTCAAAAAATTCTTTAAAAAATACCAATAAACTACTGAGCATTATGGCACATGCCTTTAATCCCACCACTCAGAAGGCAGAGGCAGGTGGATCTCTGTGAGGCCAGCCAGGTCTATATAGCAAGTTCCAGGCCAGCTGGGGCTATAGGGAGACCTTGTCTCAAAAAACCAAAAGCAAAAAACAAACCTATAAACTTAGGGGGAAAAGTATCATTCCCAAGAACATGGAACTTCTGAGCCACATGCATACGCGTTAGTGAAGTTTGCCCACCACTTTGTATTTTTTTCCTTCAAAACATAATTTTGTTTGAGACTGGGTCTCATGTAGCCCAGGCTGGTTCGATCTCACTGTATAGCTAAGGAAAACCTGATCTCATTATCTTCCTACCCCTCCTCCCTAGTGGTGGAATTGAAGGTATGAACCACCATGTTGGGCTCAAAGCATAATTTGCTAGGACTTATCAGATCAGCATTCACCTAGGGTGTCCATGGCCCTAATTTATCCTGATGAGCCTCCAGGACTGACTGGGAATCACTGCAGCCTAGGATTCATGCTAGTGATTAACACAAGAAATGCATATAATTGATACGTTCTTTCTTCTTAGTGGAAAATGAATAGAAGGCTTAGGATGTGGCTCTGTGGCAGAGTGCCTGCCTAGCATGCACAAGGTTCAGGGTTTGATCCCAGGGAGGAGCAGGAAAAAAAAAGAGGTGGGTGTAGTGGCCCACACCTTTAATCCCAACACTCAGGAGGCAGAGGCAGGCAGATCTGTGTGAGTTCAAGGCCAGCCTGGTCTACATAGTGAGTTCCAGGACAGCTGGGGCTACAGGAAGACCCTGTCTCAAAAAGACCAAAAAAAGGAGTAAAAAAATTAGTTCCTCTTTTTTAACAGCAGAAAAAAAAGACAGCACAGCTTTGATGTTATCCAAAGGAAGTCTGCAGTCCTGGCTGTCTGGGTTTGCAGCCCAGAAGCCTTTTTCAGGGGATTGGAGAGATGGTTCAATGGTTAAGAGTGTGTACTGCTCTTGCAGAGGACCCAAGTTTGGCTTCTAGTACCCACAGTGGGCAGCTCACAACCACCTGTAACTCTAGCTCCAGTGGATCTGACCCCTCTTCTGGCTTCCACCGGCACATGCAGGCAAATTTCTGGGAGTTTTCAAGGCTTTGAACTGGAACTCAAGGTCTACACATCGAGTTCCAGTTCCAGTTGTGGCTACAGGGAGACCCTGTCTCAAAAAGACCTAAATAGAATAGAAAAAATAAATAAAAAGAGAAAAGAAAGAAAGAAAGAGAGAGAGAGAGAAAGACAGAAAGAAAGAAAGAAAGAAAGAAAGAAAGAAAGAAAGAAAGAAAGAAAGAAAGAAAGAAAGAAAGAAAAAAAGAAAGAAAGAAAGAAAGAAAGAAAAAGAAAGAGAAAGAAAGGCTTTATTTTGCTTCATGGATTTTAGAGGCAGCAGTCTACTAGAACCTTCCTCATTTCTTTGGACCCATGGTGAGGTTATCCTTGATAATGACTGTGTGGCAGGGAAAACCACTCAGCTGTTATCAGGCAGGAGGCAGAGGACACACAGCTGTCTTCCAGGACACGCCCCAAGGACAACAGACCGCCTGTAAGGCTACTCTCCTAAACATGTCCCTGCTCAGTCGCAGTGCCTGGTGCCTTTAGCACATGGACCTTTACCCAAATCAGAGCATTCTACCCTGGCCCCCAAAGATTTACATCAGTCACATGGTGTAAAATGTATTCAGTGCATCCTCAAGAGGTCCAGAGCCTTAACTGTTCCAGCATTGCTCCAAAGTCTCTTCCAGGTCTCACCGCAAAGTCAGCTGTTAGCTGCGGGTGAGGCCCAGGGTCCCATTCTTATTCTGAAAGGAAGGAGGGGAGGGTAGTAAGGAGCCACTCGCCGAAAGCAAGGCCAAATCCCAGCAGGGCCAACACTAAATCCTAAAGCCCCCTGTCTGTCACCATGGCTGCCTAGGGCCTTCTACAGTCTCGCTGAGAGCAGCCCACCAGGCTCGCCTCTGGCTGGCTTCGCCCACTGCCTCTAGCTTTCCTCGACAAGGGAACACTGGCAACATCTTTACCGTCTGTGCTTCCACTGCAACCTGCACCTCACTCCCACACCTCTACCACAGAGCACCCAGCCGGGAGCTCTTTACAGGCCCCTGACCCCACAGCATGATGCGTGACCACCCGCGGTTTCCTTTACAGAAGCTGCCAGGACCCTGTAATTCTTGGGTTCTGCGTCCTCTCCTCCCTCCCTCCTTTAAAGGCTAACATAGTTAACCACCAGTAGTAAGGATCCAGTTCATAAAAATCAACACCTTCCTATAGATTAGTTGCTGGACGGAAGCCAGGTACTAACTTGATTGGCAGACTACACTGCTAGCATCTGAACACACCAACCAAGCTCAGCTTCACACACTGCAGCACAAGCATTTTGACTTACCTCAGCGTCACCTGGAAGGATTCTTGCTGGATATGGATCTCAAAGCTGAATATAGTCTAGCCTGAGGGTCTTATTTCCAGCATACGGGAGTGTAAAGAAACAAGGCGAACAGCGCCATAAGGAAGTGAACAGGACACGGGATGTGTGACAAGTGACCCTCAAGCAAATCAGTATCAGAAAGATGCGGCGCCTTCCAGATGGAGAGTCTCTCTCTAGAGGCACAACCTCAATTCACCCTTAACCAGTCCCTATTTGAACAATCAGATGTCCACAGGCACTGGTGGGAGGGACTCTGGTGTCGTCCTGACACAGTAATATTCTTGCCTTTGGGCACTGTGGAATTCCTTAGATTTTCATTTACTAAGCTATTTCCGGTTAGACTAGAGACTAAAGTGTCTTAGGTGCTGGGACTGTAACAAAGAATAAAGGGAAAGCAGTGTGGAGATGCCGAAGTTGCAGCCTGCTCGGTGTGTTCAAGAAGCAACTAGAGCACTTTGGAAGGGGAGGGATCAGAGGTATGTGCTGGAGAGAGAGAGGAGAGAGAGAGAGCGCACTGGAGAGGCTTTGAGTGGGGCTCCTCAGGTTCAGCTTTAGGGCTGGGGAGACAGATCATTGGTGAAGTGCATGTACGGCAAGCGTGAAGACCTGTGTTCGATTCCCAGAACACGCATTTAAAAAGCTGGTCGTGGTACTGCACTTGTAACGCCAGCACCTGGGAGGCAGAGACAGGCAGATCCCTGGGGTGCAGAGGCCGGTCGGTGTGGACGTGAGGTCAAGGGCAGTAGAAAAGAAACCAGGTGAGAGCTGATGGTGGCTTAACCAAAGTAGTAGCCAGAGGGGCAGTGAGACCCCCTCGGGTGCTGGACAGCGGACAGCAGACAGGGTTGCTGATGGACTCCGTGGGAGGGGCTTGAGAGAAGCAGGAATTAATGAGTCTCAGGTTCAGGGCTCAAACAAAACAACGGAAGAGGCATTTTCTAAAGAGCAGGAGACATGGAGGTGGACTGGGGCTCAATTCTGAAATGTTAAGTTTGAGGCGCGTGTAAAGTCATTCAGGCTGGATGTGGTGACCTGCCTCTGTGATCCCAGCACTTGGGAGGTGGGAGCAAGCAGAAGGATCAATTCAAAACTGACTTCAGCCTCATAGTGAGTTCGAGGCCAGCCTTCGTTGATGAGACTCTGTCAAAAACAAAACTAAAGACATCCAAACGGGGGTGTTTATTGCTATACTTGGAGCAACTGTAAAATATTTCTCCCTCAACCTGTCTACTCTTGATCACCTATGATTTAGTATTAAATGCTCCAGCTTAACATTTCTTTTTTATATATTTTTTAATTTATTATTTTTATTTTATGTGTATTTGTGTATTGCCTGCATTGTAGGTAAGTGCACCCGTGCCGTGCAATGCCTGTGGAGGACAGAAGAGGCTGCCGGATCCCCTGGGATTGGAGTTACGGAAAGTTGTTAGCTGCCATGTGGGTGCTAGGATTCGAACCTGGGTCTTCTGCAAGAGCAGCCAGTGTTCTTAACCGCTGAACCATCTCTCCAGCCCCCCAGCTTAACATTTCTTTTCCATCTTCTGATTATTGACCCAAAATGAGTGACAGAAAGACCAACTCTCCACAACAAGGAGTTTTTCTAGAATAGCCAGGGGTTGCCATTTGGGAAATACGTGCTTAGGGGGCATGTCTCAGATACTTGCATCTGAGGAGGTTGGAGCAAGATGGCAGAGTGGTTAAAAGCACTGCAGGGGACTGGGGTTCCGTTCCCAGCACCCACATGGCAGCTAATAACTGCCTCTAACTCCAGTTCCAGGGGGTCCGATGCCCTGTCTGGCCTCCACGGGCACGGCACACACATTGTGCAATTACATGCAGGCAAAACAGTCCTACACATAAAATTTAAATAAATAAATCAGTTTTTAAAAAGAAAAGGAACGGGGAAGAAAAAGAGGAAGGGGGGAGAGGAGCTGTTGGAAACACAGACCATTGCTTCCCTGAACTGGAGCTGGTGTGAGATTCAGATAAAATTCAAGTGAAACAGCCAACTATCACTCCTGGGTGGGTCTGTCTGTTGTTACAGTGCCCTGTACAAGTGGCTTATCTGGGATATGTGTTTTGAGGAATTCCTGAATATTCCCTTCGTGAGCATACATGAGTGGAGGCTCCTCCTTCATGGAGAACTTGTTCCAGAATACTCCTTCATGAGTATATGTGTATGCGGGCTCTTCCTTCATGATGGGTTTGGCTGAAGTGACTCCATGTTGGTATTGATAACTTTCATGTCACATGAATTTTAAGTTCTAGTGATAGTTGGCTGCTTCACTTGAATTTCAGAAGAGACTAAATGTTATTTGTTGGTGCTTTAATTATAGGTGAATATTAACTCTCTCTCTGTCTCTCTCTTTCTCTCAGTTTTCTCACTTGGGAACTGAGGGAAATAGTTTCAAAGGATGAGTGAATTAGAACAGCTGAGGCGAGAGGCAGAGCAGCTGCGGACTCAGATCCAGGTAGGAGATTGGTTTGGTGTTTTTTGTTTGAGACAGGATCTCCCTGTAGCCCCAGCTGGCCTGGAACTCACTATGTAAACCAGGCTGGCCTTGAGCTCACAGAGATCCGCCTGCCTCTGCCTCCCAAGTGCTGGGATTAAAGGCGTGCACCACCACGCCCGGCTGGAAATTGTTTATTTTTAAATTGATTTAGTATCATCAGGATGTAAAATCTGTTCAACCTGAGTTCAATCCCAGTGGAAGGAGAGAACCAACTCCAAAAGTTGTCCTCTGACCTCCACATGTAGGCTATGGTACATGCCCACCCCCACTCAAACACACACACACACACACACACACAAATAAATAATAAATAAAAGTAATTAAAAGTATGTCTAATCCTGGCTGAAAGACAAAAGCAGTGACTAGTTCTCTTCTAGGAAGGGGCTCACTGGGCGTGTAAGGGCACGAGAGAGGGGGATGGGCTATGATCAAAGTGCATTATACACATATAAGAGTGTCATAATGATGTCTGCTGTTACGCGTAATTCATATATTCTAATGAAACACTTAAATGCTCTTTTTATTCACACTGAGAATCATGATAGATTTCGGGTACAATTCAGTGAAAGAGGTTATTATGCTGTAACACACTAGGAAAATATCTCTAAAGCATTAGATTGCGGAAACGGTCATTCCAAAAGGCACATCAGAGCACGCACGGTGTCCTTTAGTCTCAGAGGTCAGCTCAATTCACAGAAACAAATACAAACTCTAGTTTAACAAACTGAAAAACCCTTAGAATGGCAGTTATGGTGGCACAGCCCTGTGATCTCGGGGCTCTGGAGCCCTGAGCAGGGGAATCATGAGTTCCAGGCCAGCCTGGGCTACATAGTGAGACCCTGTCTCAAAAACTGAAACAAGGACAGAACAGACACTTAGCACTTTTAAGGGTTCTGGGGCGGGGGGAGCAAGAAAAAAGAAAACGACGGTAAGAGCTTCCGGGGTTTCTGGGATGGGGATCAACGGAGAAAAGAACAGCTGGGACATCTGTGGGGGAGTCTGTGCTCCCTCACTCACACTGTCCGAAAAAATGAACTCAAAATAAGACTTAAATGTACTGTTTAGAGGTGTGATGTTCTTAGAAGTAAAGCTTGTGACTCTTCATGACCTGGATTAGGTAACAACTCCAAATGATGCCAGAATTACAACAGCAAAGGAAAAACCAGAAAATTCGACGTCATCAAATAAAAATGTGTCAAAAACACTGTTGAAAAAAAGACAGCTGTGGCACAGTAGGAGAAAATTTTTATCATCACGCAACGGTCCAGCATCCAGAATATATAGAGAACACATATTTCTGCACAATAAAAAGAAAGCCCAATTTAAAAGTTGGCAAAAGCTTTGAATAGACGTCCCTTCAAACACCTGTACACACACTTAGACCAGCACACAGATGCACAGACACATGCACAAACATACAAACTCAGATAGACACATATTTGCATATACAGACACACACGGATACACACACTCATAGACATACACAGATGTACCCACAGAGATGTACACACACAGATGTGCACTCATAAAATTTCTCTCTCTCTCTGTCACACACACACACTCATGTACACTCAGCATACACACACGCACACTCAGCATACACACACACACACACACACACACACACACACACACACGGGGCCAGTAAGTGTATAGAAGGGTGCTCAGCACAAACCCAGGCCTCACTTAGATGCTACTTTGCAGCTGAGATGCTGGAATCACAGTGGTCTGAGCCAGCCATGGCACTGGGACCTGAAGAAGCAGGAGCCTCAGGTGTTGCTGGAAGGAATGTAAAATGGGATAGCTGTCCTGAACAGCGACAGAGTTACCATATCACCACCCCACGCTGAGGGAATACCCAAAAGAATCTAAAACACAGACACACAGATATGTGCGTAGGAGTGATCACAGCATCACGACTGTAGTGACAGAAAAGGAAACAATCCAGGTTGAACGGTTTTCATTAACAGAGACACAGGTTGGTCCAGAGGGAGGCAGCCCGAGACAGGAAACACACACTGCTCAATGCTGCGAGGTGGTGAGGCCACACAGAAGACCCTAAGGGATGCAGAGAAAGGGGGTCAGGGCAGATGGGGCTTCTCTGGGGGAGATGGGCATGTCCTAGAATTGGATGGTGGTGTTGATTGCTACCATGAAAGTCACTGCGTTGTATGCCTTAAAATGCTTCCTTTCATTAGAGAGGAAAATGCTTCAGAACTTTTTAAAAATAAAGATTATGGGGGCTGAGCTGGGCATTGTGGCAGGAAAATCTCTGTGAGTTCAAGGTCAGCTCGGTCTACATAGCAAGTTCCAGGCCAGCTGGGGCTACAGGGAGACCCTGTCTCCGAAAAAAGTCAAAAAGAAAAAGATTTAGGGGCTGGAGAGATGACTCAGTGGTTAAGAGTACTGGCCACTCTTATAGAGGATCCAGGTTCAGTTCCCAGCACCCACATTGTGGCTGAAAAACATCCCTAACTCCAGTTCCAGAGGATCCAGCGCCGCCTTCTGGCCTCCAAGGACACTGCATGCACATGCTGTACTTACATGCATGTAGGCAAACACTCAGACTCTTACAATAAAAATAAATCTTTAAGAAAATTTTTTAAATTTATTTTTATGTGTGTTTTGCCTGTAAGCACACCCATGCGTGCAATGCAGATAGAGGCCAGAAGAAGGTCCTGGATCCCCTGGAGTTACAGATGGTTGTTAGCTGCCATATGGATGCTGGGAACCGAACCTGGGTCCTTTGCAAGAGTGTCCAGTGCTCTTAACCACTGAGCCATTTCTCCAGCCCCTAAATCTTTTCCTTTTTTAAAAATATTTTATTATTTTTTTATGTGTATGAGTATATTGCACGCATGTATGTGAATGTACCCATGTTGTGCAATGCTGCAGAGGTCAGAAGAGGGCTTCGGATTCCCCTGGAACTGGAGTTAAGGATGGTTCGTAGCTGCCATGTAGGTGCTGGGAATTGAACCCAGGTCCTCTGCAAAAGCAATCAGTGCTCTTAACCGCTGAGCCGTCTCTCCAGCCCCACTCTTTTCTTTTTAGATTAAGATTATGTGGTGGAGTAAAGGCTTATTTTCAAACTGTATTTTCAGTAAAAGTGCCCAGAGGGTTCCACGTCTAAACATTTACTGTCCCTTTTCTTTGCTCTAGGATGCTAGGAAGGCCTGCAACGATGCCACACTTGTCCAGGTAAAGTTCCCTCAGCTCACTCTACCCATTGAAAGTAGGTCACATTCGACCCGCATGGAAAAGTAGGTGTTACATGCTGAATGCTGTTAGGACAGTGCAAGTACTCGATAGATCACAGAGGCCTGCCAGGGAGACCCACCCTGCAGAGGCTTAGGGTCATTTAGTTTATGCATTGTTTATTAAAATATATATATATATTTTTTGCCAGGTGTGGTGGCGCACGCCTTTAATCCCAGCACTGAGGAGGCAGAGGCAGGCGGATCTCTGTGAGTTCCAGGCCAGCCTGGTCTACATAGTGAATTCCAGGACAGCTGGGGCTACAGGGAGACCCTGTCTCAAAAAGACCGAAAAGAGAGAGATCCACCTGCCTCTGCCTCCCAAGTGCTGGACTACCGGCATGCACCATTACACCTGGCTATTATTTTTCTTTTATGTGTATGAATGTATTGCCTGCATGTTGTGGAAGTGTACCCATGTCATGCAATCCCCTTGGAAGTCAGAAGAGGGCACCAGATCCCTGGAACTGGAGTTATGGCTGACCATTAGCCACCATGTGGGTGCTGAGAACTGAACCAGGGTCCTCCACAAGAGCAGTCAGTGCTCTTAACAACTGAGCCATCTCTCCATTTCTGATTCTTTTTGATATACTCTGATTAAGCTTTTTTTCTTATGAAAATTCTTAGGAAGTTTTCATTAATTTAATACTGATAACTTTTATTAAGGAAATATGTTTTATACTATGCATACAGAAAACTGCCTTATTTTTTTTTTTTTAGAAATTCAGAACTTTATGATTCCAGAAGACACCCATCCCCTGATCCCATTGTGCCCCATGTCAGATGTTTTCCGATCTGATCTGAGCCCCCGTATCATCCTTTGTTCCCCCCGCACGGAGCAGTGTCTGAAGCCATGGGCTGAGTCTCCAGGGTAGATAGCTGGGCCTTGACTTTCATCTCTCAGTGCCCGGAAGTCACCTTTCCACGCAGACAGGGTCACAGACTGGTCTCCAGGTTATAGATGGAGCACTCATAATGTTTAAGGCAGGCAGCAGCAGTAGAGCAGACCGGCTATGGTTGCCTCACAGCCCCCGTCTATCCAGGAGCTGACGCTGGCTTTCTTACAGTTAAAGATGTTTTTTTCTTCAGTCTACTTCTGTGTTTCTCTTTGTGGCTAGTATAACCTTTTTCCTTAGCAACACATCCTAACTGTACATATCTGTGGGCAGAGGGTGACAGCTGGCTATACTATAGCCTATCAAATCAGGGTAATGACTCATTGTTTGCAGGGTTTATCATTGCTCTGTGTTGGGAGCTGCAAGCCACCTTTCCTCTAGTTCTTTATAGAAAATGTTTGATAGGGGCCTGAGGTCCTAAGTTTGAGCCCCAGAATCACAGTAAAAGCGGGGGGGTTGTCCACGTGTGTGTGTCCATACACATATCACACGCACAATAATAATAATAATTTTAAAAACATTTGCTAGGCTGGGGTAAATTCCAGCGGCCTCATGCTGCAGAGTTTAAAGCTGGTCTTGCATTGTGCTGTGCCCTGTCTCCCTTCACCCCTCCTAACTTTCCTGGTTTGTACTGTGGCTGGGTTTTGTTAAAATATGGAAGTTGGGGCTGGAGAGATATCTCAGCAGTTAAGAGCACTCACTGACTGCTCTTGCAGAGGACCCAGGTTCAGTTTCCAGCACCCACACGGTGGGTAACAACCATCTATTGTCTCCAGTTCCAGGGTATCCAACGCCCTCATCTGACCTCCATGGGCATTACATGACATGGGTGCCCTTCCATACATGCAGGCAATGCACTCATGCACATAAAATTAAAATAATAAAATATTTTTAAAATATGGAAGTCTATCTGTCTTGGTTCATCATCTGAAAAGATGTTCTTACATGTTAACAGCACAAGGATTACATTATTGTGGTTCTTATGAGCAGCACTTTGACCTCCTGCCAATTCTGTAGAATTCTTCGTACTTACCACCTTTACCCACTATTTAAACTATGTCTATTCTTTTTTTTTTGTCTACTAATTGGCTACTTTATCTCCTGAAGTGTGGCTAAGGTGCAGAATAATCTTTTTGTCCCTTTCTAAAGATCACAGCTAATATGGACTCCGTGGGTCGAATACAGATGCGGACAAGACGCACCCTGCGGGGCCACCTGGCTAAGATCTACGCCATGCACTGGGGGTGTGACTCTAGGTCAGTGCCTATCGGTTCCAAACTGCCCACCTAAGGTTTTCTTTCAGAGTCATCACTTGAATATTCTTTGTTCAAAAACAAACCTTGTGCCAGGCGTGGTGGCACACACCTTTAATCCCAGCACTCAGGAGGCAGAGGCAGTCAGATCTCTGTGAGTTTGAGGCCAGCCTGCTCTACATAGCACCAGCTGGGGCTACAGGGAGACCCTGTCTCAAAAAAACAAACAAACAAAAAAACCACCTTACTTATGGAGGGTTCATAGAAAATGCCTCAACTATGAACGCATTCTTTTTAAAAATTATTTATTAACTTTATTTTATGTGTATGAGTGTATTGCCTGCATGTATGTGAGTGTACCTGTGTCGTGCAATGCCACAGAGGTCAGAAGAGGGCTTCGGATTCCCCTGGTTCGAACTGGAGTTAAGGACATTTGTAGCCACCATGTGGGTGCTGGAAATCAAACCCAGGTCCTCTGCAAGAGCAGTCAGTGAGTGCCCTTAACCGCTGAGCCATCTCTCCAGCCCCTATGAACGCATTCTTTACCTGAGGGCTATCCATTGCCAAGCAGTTTAGAATTTTGTTTCCAGTGTGGGGATCAAACTCAGTGGTCCCTGCTTGTAGGCAAGTGTTCAACCACTAAGCTACACCTCAAGTCTAGAAGTTCACAGAAGTCTTTAGGGCCTGCAAGATGGCTCAGCAGGTAAAGGTGCTGCCAAGCCTTGCAACCTGAGTTTGATCCTAGGTACCCAGGCAGAGGTTGAAAGAGAGACCCGACTAACTTCAGAAAGCTGTCCTCTGACCTCCACATGTGTCACACACACACACACACACACACACACACACTATAAACACAAATAATAGTAATAATAATAAAATGACTTTTTACTATGAAAAATAAATTTGCTTCTCAAAAAAGTCTTTGTAGGCCTGGGGTGGTGGCACATGCCTTTCATCACAGGCCCTTGGGAGGCCAAGACAGGCAGATCTCTGTGAGTTCTAGGCCACCCTGGTCTATATAGCAAATTCCAGGCCAGTCAGGGCTGCATATTGAGACCCTGTCTCAAAAAGGAAAAAAAAGTCTTTATCAAGTGATCTGGGGAAACTTTAGAAGGGGATTTCTTTCTTTACAGAAAAGTGTTATAATATGCTTTTCAATATGCCAAAAGGAGGGGTTTTGCAGGGGTGTTTGTTTTGAAACAAGTTATGCTAAGTAGCTCCAGCTGGCCTCAAAATCTAAATTCTCCTGCCCCAGGTCTCTGAGTGCTACAATTATAGACATGTACCACCATGTCTGGCCTGATACCGGATACCGGACACCTGACACCGGATACCGGATACTGGATACCGGATACCGGATACTAAGCAAATACTTGTTAAGAACTTCTTTGTTCAAGTTAGTGGATGTTACTGTAATTTAGCAACTACCTTCACAAAGGAATGAATTACACAACACTGGTATTTTTTGTTTGTTTGTTTGTTTGAGACAGGGTCTCCCTGTAGCCCCAGCTGGCCTGGAACTTGCTATATAGACCAGGCTGGCCTCGATCTCACAAAGATCAGCCTGTTTCTGCCTCTTGAGTGCCACCACACCCAGCCTTACACAAGAGTATGTTGGTGGAATATATTTTTTACTTTAGTCAGCTAAAACACACATGAGCGTTACGGTGGAGGCTGAGTACACGCAGGGGCAGATGACACACCAGCACATGCATGCCTTGCAGTACAGACGGTCTACCCATGATGCATCGTGTTCTTTGGGTCAGTGCAGCTTCTCTGGTTCTTGCTGTTTGTGGCAGCAGCAACCGGGCTACCTCTGTGTGGCAGTCCGTTTGGTTGGTTCACCTTGCTGGGAATGTCCAGGCATTTTTGTAGTGATCAGGCATGTGTTCTAATCTTCCAGGAGACACTTAAATGTCACTAGCACAGTCCTCCGTCTCTTCTTAGTCCCAAACACAGAGGTGGAAAATGGCCTTAGCAGGAGTTACAGGAAGTGAGGGTGGGGAGATATGACAGACCGGGTTGGTGGTAGTGATGGTGAGGTTTCACAGTGTTCATCTACATAACGATAAATTGTTTTTGAAAGGCTGTTTAGAGCCACTAATAGCAGGTAGTTGAGGACATGGAGATCAGAGACTCCACTCCTGTTTCTTGAATTTCTGCCTCTGAAGGAGCCCCACACAGTGATAGACTCAGAAGAAAACAGAACAGAGGTGTATACTGAGCGGCCTTAGGGAACCCCATGGGGATGGGCAGGAATTCTGTCAGGAAGGGACAAGTTGGCCTGTCAGTTTGCTGCCACTCTACGGAGCATTTGTGTTGTTTTCCTAATTATTTTGTGTTTCTGAGTTTAATATAATCTTGGTTTAAAAAAAGAGAGAGAGGGATGGTGCTTGAGAACACTAACACGGCCTCTTGGACGGGGGTGTTAGGGTTCGAGAATTGAGACTAATTCCCACAGATACCAAAAAGATTATACAAAAAGTTTAAGATTTAAAGTAAAAAAAAAAAGACAACAACCAAATGGCGGCTAGCCGGGCACAGACTACATGAGCCAAAGATGGAGCCTGGCCCCGAACAATAGCAGGCAGGGGCTTTTATTGAAGAACTCCACAGAAACCCGCGTGCATCAAGCATCTTTTTAAAATAATTGGATGTCTAGATGTCCCATATCCTGTGTACGGGGGAAGTCTTGATTGGTAGGGGCTATCTTCAGGACATTGGAATGTGCTGACTGATATCTTTTAGAGCCAGAAGTTTTTGTCCATACCTTATAAGGCTTTTACATGTCCAGGGCTTGCTTAATTCATAGCTTCCTGGGGGAGGGGGGGTAGCAACTGGGAAGATTTACAACATGCCTGAGCTTGTCCAGGCTTGTCTGAAGAAGCTAGCCAAAATGGAGTCAGCATTCTGGCTCTTCATTCCCCCCTAGAGTTATGACAAGGGTTAAATCTTTAAGCCAAGCAAGTTACAGAGCAGAAAGAAGGGGTTACACAGCGCATTTAGGACGGGGGAACCATTTCTATATTGTCGTAAGGCTCGGGGTCTCGATTTAAATGAGTATACCACGAACGCAGTACCATCAGTTGGACTGTCTGTATCCGTTCTTGGATGAATTTGAGCAAGGCATTAAGAATACAGGGACCACAGGTGACCACTAGTAGGAGTAAGAGGAGAGGTTCTACTATCGCTGAGATCAAAGTTGTTAACCACGGGGACCAGTCAAATAGGAATTCGTACCAATTTTGTTGATTTAGTCGTTCCTTTTCTCTTAAGTCTTTTACGGACCTCAGCCAAAGACTGTTTTATAACTCCCGAGTGATTAACATAGAAACAGCACTGTTCCCCTAGGCAACACAGAGTCCTCCTTTCTCTAGGAAAAGTAGATCCAGCCCTCTCCTATTTTGTAAGGTTACCTCAGCTGAAGAGGATAGAGAGTCTTCGAGGTGGCGGATAGATGTTTCTGATGATTGTATGTCTAAGTCTATGGCCTGTCTAAGAAGGTGATAATTTTTATCCTGGAGGACTAGCGCTGAAGCCCCCAGACCAGTTGCAGTGGTTACTCCGACCCTGAGTAGAGTAGACAAGACAACTGCAGTGGTTCCTATGGCCCTCTGAGGTCTAGACTCTTCTGAGGCTCTGGTTTCCATTTCTACGTCTGTTCTATAATATAGATGGGGAACCAGCTTCACTAGTACACAAAAATCCCCGGTCTGGTTTAAATGGATGAGTGGAGGCATGTAGTTAGGCCAGAGGTACAGGCCCACCAAGTGGAGTTGGGGGGCACCATATATAGGTTAGGTGCAGTAGCCCCTGACTCTTGAACAGAGTTACATAGATGTTGGTAAGAAGGGAGACAATTTTAGGTGAGGAGTCACGCATAGCCCTTTTCCACACACTTGGGTGAAGGTAGGCCCCCTTCTCCCTGTAGGCGGGGGTTTCTACAGGCAGTGGGGTCAGAAGTGACAACATGATTTCCTGGGAGAGCTAACCCATCATGAAAGGGAGGGCTCGGGTCCATGCAAAACCAGCAATGGATAGTAAGGTTAGGGGAAGTATTATTTAAAGCAGTAAAGGTGGCATTTAGGAGGTTTGTAAGTCCAGGGGATGGCTGTAGGGGCCTTTGGGCCTTGAGGACCCCCGTGGGGGGTGGGTAGAGTGACGGTTTTGTCAGGTCGGACAGTTTGGCTAGGGGCTGGCCGTCCAGCAGATTTAAAAATTGTTAAGGCCAGTGTTGGTCATCCAATGGGCTGTAACATGGTCCAAGCCGATGCCATCTGAGTTCCTAAGACTGGACCCACCTGAAGACGGACCAAAAAAAGTACCCCCGGGTCAGTTCCCGAGGCGGATAGCCTCAGCCCCCAAGTTCGCCCATCAGTCCATTTTTGTTGTTGTTTGAGTTCCCTTCCCTTCGGGGTAAAGCTCAAGGAGATAGGGATGCATCTAAGGGAAGTACATGGTCCATCAAGTCGCCCTGTGTTGCGGTTTCTAATAAGCCAGGACTGGCCAGGGACCGCAGTTACCTGGATTAAGTTGGTAGTGACTGGGGCAGCCCAGTGAATATACCCAGTGGACACGCAGCTCCAAGAAGCACAGAAATAATCCCCCGGCCCCCACAGGTACTTCTCCAGTTACCATTGTCACCTGGGCAAACATAAAAGTGGTGTTCCCGAGTCCTCTTTCAGGCGTGGGGGCTCTGGCAACCATAGTCTGCAGTGCCTGACGGAGAGGACAAGTCCCAAGTTCCTTCAAGCAGATCGCAGTGGTCGAATGTAATCTTGGGGAACCAGGTGCCTAGAGGTCCCAGATGAGAGGAGATGTTCACTATCTTCCTGGTGGATGTGCTGCTAACTACCCAGGTGAGGTTGTGGAGTCCATAGGGGGTGTTAGCTAGGGCAGGCTCTGTGAGAAAACATGAAAAGGCAACAAGGGTCAGGGTGTAGCGGTGATTTTTAGCTTGAGAGGATTGTCTTTTACCCATGTGACCTTCCATCTCTTGTTCAGTTTGCCAGGTTTGTCGTTTGTCACCAATTTCAGGTATGAATGATGTATCCAGGTCTTGACACCATCTTCTTTGACCATGGTGGGGGTGGTGAGGATCACAGGTGTGTGGCCCCTTCCAATGAAGTCCAAGAGGCTCCTTATGGTGTCTCACCCAAACAAGGTCTCCTGGCTTGAATCCGTGTTGTTGGGCTGGTGGCAGTTCCAAGATGTGCCTCAGCAGAGGGAAAATGTTGTCTTGTGCAATCTGTAAGGCCTGTGGGAACTTAAGAAATTGGGATTCAGACAAGTCAATTAGCACATCTGAAGGCAGCTTGGGGAGCAAAGGGGGTGGTCGGCCATACATGATTTCATAAGGTGTTAGGCCTTGAGTATAGTGGGTATTTCTGGCCTTGTATAGGGCAAAAGTTAGGAGGCCTGTCCAGTCATCGTCAGTTTCTAGGGATAATTTGGTTAAGGTCTCTTTAAGGGTCCGATTCATTCTCTCTACTTGCCCTGAGCTCTGGGGGTGGTTTGCAAAATGTAGCTTCCAATTAGTCCCCAGTGTTTCAATTAACTCTTGAGTTACCTTAGAGATGAAGGCTGGTCCATTGTCTGACCTGATCACAGACGGGAGTCCATACCTTGGTATTAGTTTATTGATGATCTTCTTAACCACCGGTGAGGCGGTTTCTCCCTTTGTGGGAAATGCTTCGACCCATCCTGAAAATGTATCTACAAAGACTAGGAGATATTTATAGCCATCCCTGCCAGGTTTTACCTCAGTGAAGTCCACCTCCCAATGGACTCCAGGCATAGTGGCCCTCTCCCTTCTGGCTGGGGGCATGACTTTTCCTCTTGGATTAGTAACCTGGCAGGAGCGACATCTGGAAAGACAGCTCTCAATCATTTTGGTTAGATCCAACTATTTCAGCCCTCTGGGCAGAGGTCCCAACTGGTAGGGAGGAGGCCCATACTGTCCACGATGGACTGATGATGGCTGTCCCCGTGTACCTGGTTCCTTCCTTAATGAAGCTACTTCCATCCATGAACAGAATTAAGTCCAGGTGGGGCCATGGAACATCCATCAGGTCTTTCTGAGTCCCATGTAAACTGCAGAGTACCTCCAGGCAGTTGTGCAGGACCTCAATATCCAGTTCTGGCAGCAAAGTGGCAGGATTGAGAGTGGTGCTGGAAAGGAACTGGATGCAAGGGGGATTAAGGAGCAAGGCCTGATAATGTGTCAACCGAGCATTTGTCATCCATCTGTTGGGAGGATTTTTAAGGACACCCTCAATCAAGTGAGGGGTGGTGACCATAAGGGGCTGTCCCAGCATGAGGTTGTCTGCATCCTTAACCAATAAGGCCATGGCTGTGATAATTCTGAGGCAGCCCGGCCATCCTGAGGCCACAGGATAAAGCTTTTTCAACAAGTAAGCCACAGGTCTCTTCCAAGGCAACATTTGGGTCAGGACTCCCTTCTCTATTCCCGCTCGTTCGTCAACAAAGAGCTGATGGGCTTATGGCTATCCGGCAGAGCCAAGGCCAGAGCCTGCAATAAAGTGTTTTAATTTCCTGAAAGGCCATGTCCCGAGTCTCAGTCCATAGGAAGGATGACTCATTCCCTCGAGTGGCTTCATACAGGGGTTTTGCCAGCTCGGTGAATCCAGGTATCCAGAGTTGGCAGAAGCCTGCAAATCCCAGGGACTCTCACAACTGCCTGCGGGATCTCGGGCTTGGAATTCCCATAATGGCTTGTTTTCTGGCTAGTGACAGCCATCTCTGTCCATCCCTTAATATGTGCCCCAAGTACATTACCTCTGTGACACAGAGCTGAGCCTTCTTGGTGGAGACCTTATACCCCAATGGGTCCCAGGTCAGGAGCAAATCTCTGGTGGCCTGAAGACAAGTGCCCTCATCCTTAGTGGCAATCAGTAGGTCATCTACATACTGTAGGAGGCTTACCTCTGGGTGCGAGGCCTGATACTTCAGCAAGTCCTGATGTAGAGCCTCGTCAAAGATCGTGGGGGAGTTCTTGAACCCCTGTGGCAGTCACATCCAAAGGAGTTGTCCATTAAATCCCTGGTTCAGGTCTCGCCACTCAAAGGCAAAGATGAGTTGGCTTTCCTTTGCCAAGGTCAGGCTAAAGAAGGCATCCTTGAGATCTAAAATGGTATAGACCCTTCTCTCCAGAGTGAGCTCAGCAGGGTATACGGGTTGGGGACTGTAGGGTGAATATCCTCTAATTTCTTGTTAACTTCTCTCAAATCCTGAACTGGGTGGAAATTGTTAGTCCCCGGCTTATTGATGGGTAGGAGAGGGGTATTCCATGGGGATTGGCATGGAACCAGAATACCGAACTCCCTAAGGCAGTTTATGTGTTTGGTAATGAGAGTCATCAAGTACTGTTTTACTCTTACAGGCTGAGCACTAGTTTTTAAAGTCACCATTATTGGTGGCTGTTGGATGGCCCTCCCTGGGGGATTAGTTTCCACCCAAACTCCAGGGATTATTGCCTGGCGGTCCTTGAGGATAGTGGTTGGTCTCTTTTGAGGTGGTGGGGCATACACTCTCCATTCTTCTTCTAATTGTAAACATAGGATATAGGCTGCATCCAGTACAGTCATATCAAGAGGTCCTCTCCCAGAGAAATGGTTCTGAGCCTTCATTTTCTTTAGCAAATCCCTACCCAATAAGGGATACAGGCACTCTGGGACCACCATAAAGGAGTGTGAAACTGTCTTCTTACATATGTTTACTTCCCTTTTGGTAGTCCAAGTGTGTTGAGCGATTCCCATGGCCCCTTGCACCCAAGTGCATTTACTGGTCAATTTTCCCATAGATACTTTCAAAACTGAATATTGTGCTCTGGTGTCGACTATGAAGTTGACAGCTCGTCTCTCCACTTGTAGGGTCACCCAGGACTTGTGGTGGAGGCTCGCTGAGCCCAGGACCCTTCAGTTTTCTAGGTTCACCAGTTTGAGGATCTTGGGCTTGGAGGGAGGCTGGGATCCTGTCCTTTGAGGACATTCCCTAGCCCAATGGCCCAGCTGTTTACAATATGCACAACTGGTTTCTTTTTAGGTGGGGGCCGACCTTCCTGTGGGGGTCGCGAGGCTCGGGTTCCCTTTATCATAGAGGATTGGTCCCCCCATTTGGGATTCATCACTCTTTCAGCCAACAATATCCTAGCCAGCCCTTTTGTTTGTCTTTCTTCAGGGGTTTCTTTATTGTCAAATACCTTGTTCGCCACTGCCAACAGCTCAGAAAGGTTTTTGCCCTCTGTGCTGGATAGCTTTAGTGTCAACTTGACACACCTGGGTTGAGAGGGCCTCAACTGACGAATTGCCTTCATTGGACTAGCCTGTAAGAGCATCTTCTTGATTATTGAGTGATGTGGGAGGGCCCACCCGGGAGGGCCCAGCCCACTGTGGGTGGTGACACTCTGGGCAGGTCGGCCTATACTATATAAGAAAGCAGGCTGAGCAGGGGTCAGGGGAGCAAGCCAGTAAGCAGTGCTCCTCCATGGCCTGTGCTCCAGCTCCTGCTTCTAGGTTCCTGCCCAGAGTTCCTACCTTGGGTTCCCTGATGAACTGCGACCTGGGAGATATAAGACAAATAAACCCTTTCCTCCCCAAGTTGG